>NC_139224.1:126975196-127523630 GCF_055691185.1 Crinia signifera
AAAAGCCGTCATTTTGGAGGGAATTTAACTAGTTACATACAGTATATTAGAGGCGGAACTACCATTGGGTATGGGTCATTGGTTTGACCCAATTTAGGATGACATGCATTTGTTCAACCAAGGAAGGTCGACAGGCCTTAGGTCGACACCTGAAATAGGTCGACATGGTCAACCTTAGGTCGACAATGGGATGGTCGATAGTCAAAAGGATGACATGAGGTTTTCACTTTTTTTGTCTCACATGTTGACACAGCCAAAATGGACACGTCTAGGTGTACCACGTCCCCTCGCATGGCTCTTTGAGCTTGCCATGCGTTGGGTACGGTGCCTCACTGCGCTCAACACACTATTTTATTCTCCCACCACACTGTAGTGGATGGTAGGGCATGAAATACCACCTGATGGCACATGTCGGATTTAAAAAAAAGTTAAAAATGCATGTCGACCTTTTGACTGTCGACCTTCATATTGTCGACCTAATGCTTGTGTCGACCTTGTTACCCATGTTGATCTATTACAGGTGATGACCGAAGGCCTGTCAACCTTTAGTGGTCGACCCAATGCATGTCAGCCTTAATAGGGCTAACTTAATGACCGTATTCCACACCACTGGTGCAGCAGGTGCTTTGCACCAGGGCCCCTGAGGACTAAGGGGACCACTGCTGCCACCCACTGCTGTGTGGCATAGTGTGAACTTGGGTTGGAGTGGAGGAGGGGGGCCCAAATAATATTTTTGCACCTGGGCCAACCATTCGCAATTTCCGCCACTGATATAAATATACGGTACTTATGTAGTATCTGGGCGCCCGATCTAGAAATCGGGTCGGATCGGGCACATCGCATCGCATCGCATGCGACCAAATCGGATGCGATGCGATGCGCTGGACCCGATTTTTCCATAGGATTCAATGTTAAAATGGTCTGAGTCCATTTTAACATAGAATTCAATGGGAAAAAGGGGTCCTGTTCCTTGCCCCACTATCCAAGTGGGCATGGAGTTGGATATAAACCTGTGGCGAGCGTAGCGAGTCACCGAGCCCGAAGCGTGGCGAGCGTAGCGAGCCCCGCGAGGGGACACAGAATACTTTTTTAAAAATCTGTGTCCCCTTGCGGGGCTCGCTTCGCTCGCCACGCTTCGGGCTCGGTGGCTCGCTACGCTCGCCACAGGTTTATATCCGACTCCATGCCCACTTGGATAGTGGGGCAAGGAACAGGACCCCTTTTTCCCATTGAATTCTATGTTAAAATGGACTCAGACCATTTTAACATTGAATCCTATGGAAAAATCGGGTCCATCGCATCCGATTTGGTCGCATGCGATGCGATGCGATTATCGCGTCGCATCGCGTTGATTGTATGCCTTAAGTTAAGGCATACAATCAAAAAATTGGGCGCCCAGATAGTACTATAAGTACCAAATATACTTACATATATGAGTAGCATTGCAAATGACACCTCTCCCAAAAAGAGGCGCCTTTTGGGAAGTCGAGAATTCCGGGTTAAGGGCCTGGGAGTCCCTCTGCACATGTGCAAAGCGATACGGAGAACCCGTGTGTGTGTGGGGGGGGGGGGTGTTGGGAGGGATTTGATTGATTCCCTCACAGTGGAAATCACGAAAAGAAGCACATAGGATTCTATTGGATCACATGCTGTAGCTTGGTACATACGGAAATGTGTTAAAACAAAAAAAATTAGATTTTGTCACATTTTAGGCTTTAGCACATTCCTCCCAGAGTAACAGACAATGAGGCAATATTCCCTGTTCTCTGTTTGCAGTAATTACAGGGTTAGGTGCTCAGGATCCCAGTGGTAAGGAACCTGACAGTCAGCATACCAACAGCGGCATACCATTGGTCAGCATCCCTACGGATCCTGGTGGTAACTACTGAGTTGAGGATTAGGTAGAGAGAAAGGGTTACAGTAAAGGCCCCCATACACTAATTCATCTTGTCCTAAGGACAAGTCAAACTAGTGTATTAGCAGGTGCTTCAGATATACTTACCCATTTTACACTGCTGCCAGGACCCGGGTCATTATCACTCACACAGGGGGCCATCTCCAAGCACTCCTGAGCCAGCCAATAGACAGTCTTCTTAGAGCCAGCCAATAGACCTAGGTCTGCTTTTCTCACTGCAGCCAATCCAGATCGGACCCAGCAATAACCCGGGTTTTGACCAAGGTATTGTACCAGGGATAGATACATGACCCAAGTCAACCCTTTCAATTTGAGCCTGGACTTGGATTGCATAAGCTTGCTCTATCAATATCCTGGGTTCTTGGATCTGTGAGAAAGGGGTACAATGGAGACCTATTAATGATCATCGCTACACAATGATTAGCTTTGCTGCGTCCCAGTGGTGGGGATATCTGTCAGAATGTTGTGTACATCAATACTGTATAAAAACTGAGGTCATTAAATAAAACATTCCTTGCACAACCTGTGGGGCAGAAAAAGTTTTCACAAAAAAAAATGAATTAACATATTTTCTTCCCTTTGCTTCTCCTAGAGAGCAAACAGAGTGTTCACATTCCATTGATTTATTCCAATTATTGCCTGTGTTCCTGTGAGTATACATATGACACTAGCGACACATGCAATCTGTATGCAGCACTTGACTATTTAAAAGACACAAATGTCTCATTATGCTGGAAATCCCATGTTGCTAGTCACAAATTAGGGGAATTTCTAGCAGCAAGTTAAACATATTTTGCAATGATGATTATTATTTATTGTGCATCTTTTTTATCGGTAGATATTACTTTTCAATTTTTATAAAAACATGTGGATAATTACTAAATTTTTTAGGGACATTTAAAAGATTGAAAGTCATTTAAATGTGAATTTTGCAATGATTGAAAGTAAATGGCAAATAGATTGTAAGGTCTCAGGTTCCCGTGCTGTTTGCCACAGTAGTCTTAGCTGTTGGGCCTGTGTCCTCTGCACGCAATGTTCCTGCCAGCTCAGCAACATGAACGTCGCCATCTTGCTTAGTGTCAGCTGATCAGTCTCTGACAAATTTCATGCAGCCCGTGTGTCAGCTGATGCTTCCAGCCAATCCCATTTCACCTTGGCATATAAAGCTCTCAGATCTCCAAGGGTCAGGTTGCCAGTGCCATAAGCCACACATCTCTGTGTGTGAGCTTTGAAGCGGCTCTTCTCTGGGTATCTAGTTACTGCTCAGTAACTGCGACCTCTGAAATTCTCTATTTGCTCCCTGCAATACCATCTGTATTTTCTGGGGATCATCCAGTGTCATTCCAAATCCAACCTGGTCAGCACACCAATGTCATCATTCCGGACCAAGCCCAGTCAGCACTACAGTCCCATTGCAGATACCATTGGTTCCAGTCTGATAATACCTCACCACCGGTTGCAGTCTGATAATACCGCGCAATCGGTTCTGTCTAGTAATACTGTGCCATTGGTTCCAGTACAATAATACCTTTACCATCAGTTCCAGTACAATCATTTTGATCAGAGGGCTGCCCAGTGTTTTAAACAATTCTGCCTCCACCGCTGACCCCCCGCCGCTCTCTGACCCCCACCACCCGCTAGTACTACTTCTAGTGCTAGGCTACTCCACTTCCCTCTGCCTGCCCTCTTTCACGCCACCAGTGGTCCCTCCAGCCCTCTCTCCCCAAACCACACGCCGACAAAAGCATCCCCTCCACCCCCCACCCGCGGATTGCTCCTGCAATTCGGTAGATATTATGTGCAGCACATACTATCTATCGACACAACTTTTGACGGCGCATCACGTCGAATTGTCCCTTAAAAAGGAATAAAATCATGCTTACAATCACTCGATTTATCGTCCAGATGTGGTAGAAATCAAAAGATTGCATGCAATAGCTCATGGGCAGTATAAGTCACCAGGAGCATTAATGTCAGTTACAGCTGAATGTAGACCAGCGCACTTTTTCTGAATCCAATCCACCTCTATATCACCAAGCAGAGTTGGCTACCTTAAAATGATGGGTATAGCCTTTTGTGCAGTATATCTTCATCCATGGTAAACTATGTATTAAATAATGCAAGTCAGGCACTTTGTTTAAGTGGGTAATAATCAGGGATGGATTGGGATGGAAAACCAGTCCAGGACATTTTTGGAAGCAGCCCTCATAGAAGTGGGGTCTATTGAGGGGTTGGGGTTTGTTGAAGGGGTGTGATTCCTCCTTACAGGGCCTGATTCTCAGTTGTACACCATTGCAGCCATCATTGTGTCTTTTGCAACGGGTGTACAGATGTAGCACCTCTTAGCCAGCCCAGGGAATAGCCAGATTCCCTTAGCTGGCGATCGCTGGCGATTGCTGGCGGAGAGGTGCTGCATCTCACAAGGATGCCCGAGCGTCTCACACACACATGCGCATCCCCTTCACTCGGTGGCAGATGGCGGAAACCCTGTCCATCTCAGCTTCAGGGAGCCAGGCAGGTTTGGGGGCGTTCGGACAGCGGCGGGGGAGTGGCGGGGAGGTGGTGGATGGGCAGCAGCGGGCTCCATCAGAACGGGCTGCGAGTGTCTCCTTTCTTGCAGCTGGCGAGCGGCGGCAGATGGCGATAGAACCACCAGGAGCAACTTTAAAGAGAGCTGCTCCATCTGTATCTGCGACTTTATGCTAATTCCTCTACAATGCCCTTCCCTGGTGTCATAGGGAGACTGAGAATTTAAAGTGGCCCAGAATTTTTTTTTACAAAAATTGGTTCCCTAGGCTAGTCTGCCGCCTTCTACCCCCAGACACATCGCGGCCCAGTCACAGGTGACCCCAGGGGTGCACTGGCCCACAGGGAATCAAGGAAAACAATTTATGCAATCTAAACCTAGGGGTAGAAAATACCCAACATCACTAAATGTTCATAACAAACATACTCTATTGGTGCACAGATTCTATTTTATTGCACTAAAATGCTGCGAGTTCTATATGTGCTACTTCCATATGAAATGAGTTCATGTTTCCACATTCCATTTATTACTTGAATATAAAGCAGTTTTAATAAATCTACAGGATTACATTTGTCAAAATAGCATGTATTAAGCTGGTGTTCATCAGAATTATATACATAAAAGCGGGGGGAAATGCACATGTATAATTAGACATACATTCACCCTTGTATGTGTCGGTGTAATTTACATTGTGGTGAACTACATTCATTTTCATGATTCTGATTTGGAACGTAGCAAAGATAAAATACATGCAAGGGGCTGTGGGTTGGTGATATGCACTATGAATACAGGGGACAAATAAAAAGATTAGACGGTTGGAAATTGAGTGCTTGTTGTTAGTGCAGAGTCGCAGAGGATATGGGTTTTTTATGCTTAATCTTTATAATAATGAAATTTTTCTAATAATGAAATCTCAAGTTACATTGCACTGTTGGCTGTTTTTTATACTCATCCCTTCGCACTTCTGCTGCGATAACTGTGAACCTTTTAAATACATTAAAAAGAAAAAGAAAATAAATGAAACCTCTTGTTTTTGTATCTGTAAGCAATTCTGATTACTGACCATGTTTTTGGTGATTCATCTATTCCTCGCACACACAACAATTAAAGTGTAAACAGAAAATGTGGTTGCTAAGTGAGAAATCAGCAGAAATAAGGATGTAATTAAAGGTATAATCTGTTCCATTTGAACAGTTTCTGGCTATCTCCTTTTAAAATGACAATTAATATTATTAAGCTGCTCATTTGCAAGATGTTTGCTTCATTTATCAGCCTATAAAAGACTGACTGATGCAGTAAAAAAAATGTGGAAAAAACAAACAAACAAAGGAAAGTAGAAATAATACCAGAAGTATATGACACAAAGGAACACTTTAGATTCATTTGTTTCTTTAATCCAAAACACTGTGGTATTATACTCCTACATAACACACTAATATAATCACTGGGTTTAATGTATGCATTAAAAATAAGAAATACAAATGCAAATGAGCAGGCTTAGACAGTACATTTAAGTTACCTGAGGAACCCATACCTCCCAACTGTCCCGCTTGCCGTGGGAACATCCTGGTTTTTGGGGATGGTACCATGGTTCACCCGGTGCCAGCATTGTCCTGCGGCGGGGGAACAGTTGGGATTCCCCACTGTCATCTGGTGAATAGACGCATGCGCACAGCGTACATTCCCGCAGCAGAGAGGCTGGGGGCTGGCCAGTAGCTTACAGAGCTGCTGGTCAGGCCAAGCCCCCCCCCCCCCCCCCCAGCAGCTAAAATGGGGGTTTGGCCTCGCAGGGATGATGCAATTTACAGGTCATGCCCCCTTGCCGCAAAGCAGCTGTCCCAATCTGCTTACTGCAAAAGTTGGGAGGTATGGGATCCCAGTTACACCTTCTACTAGGAATATTGGGCCTGATTCACGTACTCACTAAGCAGGGTAAATTCGCTGCTTAGCATGCTATCTAACACCGCCCACCAGGTGAGCGAATGCCCCCCCACCACCACGCGGACATTCCCGCCGCATTGAGAAGGGATGTTTAGCATAAAAATCATTAGATGGTCACTGAACATCGAGTGATTTTTTTCTGTTTGTGAATATAAGTCAGTCTTGCATTCACATGGGGAGCCCAGCGTTTTCCTGGGCGCACCCACTATTTTTGTAGGAACGCCCAGGAAACGATGGGAATCCCCAGTGACAGCACTGCAGCACCCGGCTTCCCGTAACTGTGGAGGAAGCAGCTTTTTGGTGTCAACCCTTTTAAGGGTGACACCTGGGTGTGGCCCACACCACCCTTTGTGATGCCTCTGATCCCAAAATACCTTGCTGTAAGGTTTCAAGGCAAGCTTCGGGGTACGTCTTTATCAATCACAAAGCAGCCACTGCTACCTTTTGACAGAAGCTCAGTGTGTGATGGAGGTTAATCTACACGATGAATAGCTTAACCGGAGATTGGTTCCTTAACCAGCTACAACAACAGGATGCATTTTGTAGCTGCATATGCAGGTACAGTACATGTAGTGGTGGCGGTGAGGGCAGCTGTGGTGGCACAGTGGTAAAAAAATGGCACCGTAACTGCTACATCACAACACCTAAAATTGGTGGGATTAATACTTACTAGACCTGTGTCAAAGCCATTGGTTTCAATATTCTAGGCAGTCTAGTGGCCCCCAGACCTTTAAACCACAAACCTCCACATTTCACATAATAACCCCCCACCACCCACCGAGACTGAACACAGACAACAAAACCTCCATCAAGCCACTCATTATCATTATTATTATTCCCCTGGATATCACAAATATACACACTTATAATGCCAGTGCAGTATAGAAACACCCCAGAAATTGATACACCCCAGATAACACCTTCTCCGGTCTCTTTAACAGATGTCACAATGAATGTAGATGGGCGCCCGCCTTAGATATGCATTTGTAACATCGGATGCTCTGCTCTGTAAATGGACAAAGGTTGTGTATGCGGGAGACAGGAGGGGGATGGGGCCAGTTCTTTGTCAGGGCCACATTTAAAAAAAAAAACTACTGGCTGTCAGGCTGCCTCACAGATACCTCAGCCTACCGGGAGTCTTTCCTGTAAGGTCTATGGCGTATCCGCCCCTGGGCACCAGAATATCTGAAGTATCTAAGTATCTCAGTGATACTTAGAGGCATGTCCTATCTGTCCAGAGGATGAGGAAGGAGAATGCGTGGTAACGGTAAGGCTTGTATGTACAGAACGGTACACTGGGTCTAAGGTTGTGCAGAGCGCATGTCTTCATGCTCTCCTAGCACTTGCCATCATATGGGTTAAACTGGTGCACCCTTAGGGAACTCACACATGACGGGATGGTAGTAAAGAAAAAATACATACAAAACCCCATTTTCGGACCTTGGCCACATTTTCCATATTCCTGAACTGGGACTCAGTGCGGACATTACCCTTAGTAGCCTATAGGCTTCTTTTTTTGTATAGTCCTGAGAGGGATTCGATATGACTCCCTCCCATCATACCCTACAGAAGCCTATTGGCTTCATTCTGCTTTCTTCCTGCGAGGAATCCTGCAAGGGATCCCCACCCAGCACCGCCCACAGCCGCCACAGCCCTCTGCACATGTGAGGCCAAAACCAATGAGTCAAAAAGGGCAACTTTTTGGGGGAAGCTGTCCTTTCTGAGACTAATCTTATATCCTATTACATATGCGATTAGTATGTAGTCAATGTTTGACAGAATGTACCGCTCATGGTTAGTACATCCCACCCACAGACATGGGTAGAACATACAACAACAAAGTCCAGGTCAAACATAAGAATCTCTACAAATTGCTTCAATAAGCCCTAGCCCAGTCCACTTCAATAGGAAAGAGAGTGGGCTGCAGGACGGATTCATACTTGATGCTCAGGAGTCTAGAGGACATTGTGGTGTGGGCGTAAATTTGCTAAAGTTCAAGGTTAAAAAATGTATCTAAACTCTATAAACATTGACAGAGATCACAATTCCATGCTTACAGTACGAACTTAAGACTGACTTTTTTTTATTTTATACATTTTTTTTAAGTTTTCTTTTTTAAACCCTCGAGTTCAATATTGGACATGTTTGTAAAAAAAACCTGATCAAACCTGGTCAGTTCCATTTAAAATTGATTTCAGATAGACATAAAAGCCCACCAAAAATGGCCCAAAATTTGGCCTCACGATTTTATTTTTAATAAAACTGACCACTCGCAAGAAGCTGCTATACCACTAGCAAGAAGCTGACAGTTTCTGTTTATCTCCGATGGTTGGAAACTTGCAATGGTTTGCATATATGTCCGATGGTGGGCAGCCTGGGATGGTTTGTGTACATCTCAGATGCTGGAGAACCTGCAATGGTTTGTGAACATATCCAATGGTGGAGCAACTTGGATGGTTTACCTAATTATAATTGTAAAACGCAACCGAATATGCTGCGCTATATAAGAAACTGTGAATAATAATAATAATATAGGGGTTAGGAGGCAATATTTGCACAGGATTACAAGTGTATCAAGAAGTATATAAATACCAACAATGCTGAAATGAATCATCAGACTGCATTGTTGCACACAGTGGCCCCTAAGCCACAGCCTCTCACCGTTTGGTAAAACACAAAAGTGCACTGCGTCCATCTCTGAATGAGGACCAAAATTTATACAGTCACAGTGAACCTTATGGTTGGGGTCCTTGTTATTAGAGAGGTGTGTACATCTGCAAGTGTTTCTTGATTTCTATTGTCACTATCTTAATAAATATGTCCGATTTCAGTGTCACATAACCTGTCTGTGAGCATAAGCTGCATCTGTCCACATGTCCATCCAGCTCTGCGATCATATAGGAACTATTAAAAAGCCTGTCACAATGGCAGCTTCTGTAAAGTACTTTTACTTTGAGCTGTGACCGTTTTTAGCCGGTAAACTTTCCACCCCACCCCCAGTCCCTATCTGCTCCTACCTAAAATCTCTGTCTTCACAGCCCCCTCTCTCCATATCCAGCAAGTTTGAAACAGACCAGTGTCCCAGAAAAAAACTGCTTTCACTTTCTATTATGACATCTTTTAGCATCAAAAAGGAGAAATTTGTTCAGTCGAGTGGCCTCTAGTGGTCAGGGGTGGTAATGTATCTCATATAGGTGAGGAGTTAATAGCCTTTTATTTATAGAGATGTTCTGAAAATATGGTTTACTCAACAGCAAGACCTTAGTGGTTTGGCCTAGAAAAAGTTAATAGCTTTCATGCCTGAAGTACAAAATCAGGAGAAAGGGCTCATGTTACAACATACCTAAAATAATAGTAATAATGTACTGGCCAAAACAATATCGGATAGTATAGTAATGGGCTGTAATGTAAAACATAGCACACATATAGTAGAAATGCTTTTGAAATCAAGGATTAATCAATACATAATAGAGTCTTACAAGTTTTCATTTTCCTTCGGTTATGCTGCAATCTAGTAGCTGTATTGATTGTTTTGTGTCAATATAACGCTGTAATAAACCTAAGTAAACAGCAGGGGAAAAAATCACTAGTGAAACTATTCTTAAATTGGCAGTTGTACATGTGTGAGCATGATAGGTATGATCTCATCTGCAGAGCTTCCTGTACTGCTCCATGAAATCAGCCTAAGCACTATGTACCATATGCTTTTATAGGTTCAGAAAAAAGTATTACGTGTGATTCTTAATTTTAACCCTTTTAAAAAAAGAGGTTCTTGCATCATGTGTAACAGGTTCATCATTCAGATTGGACACAGCAGGCAGTTTTCAGTATTTGTGCATGGATTTAATGTCATACAAGCCACACATCCTCTTTACAGCAAACCAAGCTTCATACAAACAATCAAAGAAGGGTATTTGTCCATGCGTCCGGGTACTGCCAGTCCAAGTCCCTGGAGCTACAATACTTAGGCCTACTAACTGGCCCCTATAAGGCATCAGCGCCACGAACAGCAAACTTAGTAAGGTTTTTATCTCTTTTAAAACAATTAGCCCAGTTCCCCCCTGTGGCTGTGCAGGTCTGAAAACCTGGAGTGGAGCTGTGGGCCTGAGAGCCCACCCGTCTCTCCCTGGGCATCATCTCAAAGATCCATTCCTGGCTTTTGCAGTGAATTTCAGTTCCGTTACCTAGCTGCAAAGCACTCTCTCTGAGGCTGGACGGCTCCTTTTTAACCATTTACAGGGCAGCTGTGACCAAAGAAATATATGACTCTCTGGTGAAACTTACCCTGTTTCACCACACGTCATTAGTTATGGTCCTTCAACTTAGCAGAATTAACATAAAGCTCTTAAAACTTTGAGCCAGATGTATCACGCTTCAAAAAGTGATACTGGAGAGTGATAAACAGCCAGCCAATCAGCTCCTAACTGCCATGTTACAGGCTGGGTTTGAAAAATGACAGGTAGGAACTGATTGGCTGGTTGTTATCACTCTTCACTTTATCACTTTTTGTAGCTTGCTACATGTGGCCCTTTCTATTCACAATCTTCTTATTAAAAAAAATCATGGCAAATGCACAGCAAGAACATAATCAGACTGAGAGTATAAACTACAAGCTTGTAATACAGCTGCGTGTCCAACAAGAGACCAGAGTGCGTCACAACACAAATACCTTTTAATGTGACACAAATTTGACATGGAAATAAATGAGAGTGCTGTCC
Organism: Crinia signifera; assembly: GCF_055691185.1. Classification (NCBI taxonomy): domain Eukaryota; kingdom Metazoa; phylum Chordata; class Amphibia; order Anura; family Myobatrachidae; genus Crinia; species Crinia signifera. Next base: position 126,986,298 of record NC_139224.1, read on the forward strand.
CCGGCCCTTATACATTGTTCAGCATCTGTGGCGGCAGCACAGTTTCTCACTGTTTAACATGCATCTGAGGTAGTACTAAGCTAAAATGGCATCTCAGCAACTGCTTAATTATGGCTTAATGGAAACAAATTGGTAGTTATCTACAATAAGCTTTTGCTCATTTGGATGACCTAACAACAGGTACAAAAAAACCTACATAATGAGGGCTGTTTTATCTATAATACCTCGGCAGGGGGAAAAAAACACAATTTACATATGCCAGCAAGCGGAATATGTTTATGAGGCACTTGGGGAGAATTATGTAAAAGTTTAAAAAAAGAACATATCAGAGTTGGGGAGTTTTCATTTTTTGCACAGACTTGATCAAGCTGTTTTACTTGATAAATTATTGTTTAATTTAATAAATATGCCATGTCTGTGCATTACTGTTTTTCTTTCAGTAATGCCTGAAATTAAGTTAATTTCTATCTTTGGCATCCACCCGGTCCACCGAAGCAAATAAGCAGTGGTGGTTTTTACTTTTGGGCTGTAGGGCTGCGCATGCACTGGCCCGGCACAATTCCCAAAGCAGCCCCATAGAGGCTGGGGCCAGCGCATGCGCAGTACCGAAGAGGCGAGTCCTGCGACGGTGATCTGATACAAGCAGGTGGTGGTGGCGGCTGCGGCAATAACCTGCAGGGACCATCAGCGGCAGCACCAGAAGGGGGGCGGCATCGCTGGCAGCCCCTCTCCTCCGCCGAGTTAGGAATTGCCACTGAGTCTGACTCTCTCTGCAGATATTACATTAGCCTCCCTTGCAGTGCACATGGTTTTGCCCATTTTGAGAACAAATTTTCCCTTCGATTAGGTCTAAATTAGGCCTACCGTCAATGTCATCGTATTTACCTTCCTCTTAGCCTGACCTCACCCTGGACCCGTAAAAATATCCACGAATCTGGCAGTACTGTAAGTGTGGCATACAGCTGCACTTACTCGCGCCACCAATAAACTCCTGGTTAATTGGATTGACCCCTTCATTTTTAACAAACCTGTTTACAAAAAAATGATAAGTTACCTTTACTAACATAGAGGCAGCATGGTGACTGTTTGAACAATGTCTAGGAGAGAGCTCCTTTCTGCTACAGACAAGCCGCCACCGCATTCCCTTTTCTGTCATACTGTCCATTTTTACTTTGATGTAGTTCTATACAGTTGCTTCCAGTGTGTTCGCCTGGCCCCTAAACTTCATTTACTAGATTCCACACTGTTTATTTTTGTGAGCAGTAGTTCTTTGCAACTTTGCACAGCAAGCTGTTTCATCTCAATCTAAAAGTCTGTCATGGTTGAGTGAGAGTGTTTATGAATGCAAGCAAAAGTACATTTATTTACACTGAATTTACCTACTTGCCGACCACCAATGAATTCTGACAGGACTTTTATAAACGCACTGCGAATATAGTGGCTGGCCAGTTTCCTCCATAATTTGAGCATGGAACCAGACTATGGTTTATGTATTGCTCCCAGAATCCATTTTATTTGGTTCTCAGTTATCTAAATTCTGAGTTCTTGCCTCCCATGAAGGAGGTATGGTGTAATGAATAGCTGACGCTGGCCCAACACTTCCCACTCCACACACATAACAGTGGAAACAGTGTATATACTGTACTGTATACTAAATGCAGTACTGTACATCACTTTGTTAATAGAAAATATGTACAGTATAAATGTAAAATACCAAAAGCCTAGCGGTTGAGTGGGTAGCACTCTAGCACCCGAGAGGTTGAAACTCATGGGATAGATTGGGCTCTCGAGTACCACTTTAGTAGTGGCCAAGGCACCAACACTTGGAGATCCCTACTGTATTTGGCTTTCATGCCTGTAGTTGTTAATCCAAGGAAGTACTGTAGCTCGGAAGGGTTCAAATGAAAATAGCATGCACTGTGAGTTCAAAACACCACGGTAGAGCATCACGTCTTGGAGCCAACTCCTGTCTAGGCAAGGGATCTTAAGATTAGACCTCCTGCACAGAGTTAGAGATAACCATTTTGAGAGGCCGCTCAGCCCCCGACAGGTGGATGCACTTGTTCCATATATACACCCCCCCCCCCCCCTCCAGCGGGTGCAGCAAATGTAATATGACCAGGGAATATAGGGATAATGGCTGGTTTACACACATAGGCTTATTCCTAAACAAAATGTATAAAAGAAGGGTTTATAGTCTAATCCAGTGATTTTCAACCTATTTTACCTTGCAGCACACTAAACAAGATTTTAAAATTGCCACGGCACACCATGAGATCCCCACAGGGCAAAACACATTGAACCCCACAGGAAAAAATAAAAAACCACAAACCTATTGCCCCCATATAAAAAACAATCACACTGTTCCCCACAGGTAACAAAATAAAATACATTGGATCTTTACATGAAAAGAAGAGACCAGTAAATGACAGTTGAACTGGTGGTGGCTGTAAACTGGTCTGGGCATCTCTAGATTTGGGGGCACACTTGTGAACAGCTCAAGGCACACTAGTGTGCCACGGCACAGTGGTTGAAAAACACTGGTCTAATCTAACCTAAATGTCCAACATCAATTCCATCTAGTGATTTGTGTAAGCACTTAAAGAAGAGCTCTTAGAAGAGGTACATGAGGTAATAACACTATACAAGTCCCACTTGTTCCTGTGAGACCCCTGTCTCTGATGTGCTACTGTATCTAACAGACTATATACTCAAATACATTCACCGACTGCCCTGCACTGAACCCAACATCCTGGGAAAGCCCTTTACCAGCTTCTCAGCAAATCTGATCCAAAGCAAGTGGTCAAGTAAGATTCAGCCAGACCAAAGAGGTGCCTAAGAAACTTTACCTGTCCCAGGTGCCATTGAAAGATCGGATGGTGGCAACAACACTCTTCTTCAGCCGATGAGACCACATTAATGTAAGGCCGTTATTTATAGCCAGTGACATTCTTAACCACCCAGCTCCCCATAAATTATGGAGGAGCTGGGTGGAAGAATAAGACATGAAATGGCCTCTGACAGGATATTTATAAATGCACTGTGAAAACACTATCCACTCCAATATCAATGTTTTCCCCTGGAGGGGCTGCAGCGAGAGTGTGGCCTTGCGTAGGGGCTGTACCTAGAGTGCAAGATGAACTGGATGGCCTCTGGGTGAGTAGCCACCATGGAGTTGTGGTGTGGTGGATTCAAAAGATCTGAGACCCCAGGCAGTACATAGGTCATGTCCCCACAGCTCACACATCACATTCGAGTCTCCACTTTGTGGCAAATCAATTCATTCTGCCGAGAAGTACTGCGGTGGCATGCTCTATAACTTGTAGTCCTGCAACCTCCAATCTCCTAGTCCTGGTCAAACTGTGCATGCCTAGCCTTAAATTACCACCATGTGCCTAAACTTAACCCTTTCACCCTGACCCAGCTAACACTAATGCTCCCCACTCAGGCTTTCGGCATTTGGGATTCCAACTCCCAGCATTTTTAGCAATGTCGACATTCCGATGCCACTCTTCTGGCACTAGATGAAATGCCGGCGTTGAAATTGTGACAGTAGTTCATGTGTGTCCAAGTTTTTTCTGCCTTGGCTAAATCACAGCTAATGTAATATATTGATCAAAAACAAATAATTTTCCAAACTAATTAATATTTTGTTAATAAAAATATGGCATTGTTGGTCTCTCTCTGAAGGAGCTAGTAACAGTAGGACACCTTCCCTTTACTTATAAGAAAGGTGGCTAATGCTTGGTTTGATTATATGGGTAAGGTTATTGCATATATTGGAAATGTAACGTTAATTTTAAATCTAAAAAGAAAGTGAAAAGACTTTAAAATCATTTCACTTAGAAAATATGCTGTTTAGTCGCCCGTTAAAGAAGTGTACTTTTCATAACTTTTTCCATAATGAAAAGCTTCCAGCATAATAAGCTTTCAGTGGCTCTCTTTTCATTAATGGGGCCTCATGGGGATTATCAAGGACTTGTTCTTTAAAAAAGTATTTTTAGTAAATAAATGTTAATTTCACATTAAAGGAGAATTACAGGTTAAAAAATATATATATATATATATATATATATCTATATATATTTTGACACGGATAAAAGTTGTGTTAAGGGCATAAAAGCTAGATTGCAAAGCAGTACTTCCAAACAGCTGAACTGACAATCATTAAATACAGCCAGGACACTTACAGTATAAACAAATTCATACCTCATACTGTACCTCCCAACTTCACTTGCAATAGAATCGTGACCCTCACGCGCCGTGTTTTGTGGCGTGGCCTAGCTATATGGGGTGTGGACTATTTCTGCAAGGTCACGCCCCATTTTCGCCACTGTGGGGGCATGGCTGGCGGCTCTCTGAGCTGCTCGCTATGTTCCCAGCCCTTAGACGCACAGCGTCTATTCTGCAGCCTGTGGGGATGTGGAGTAAGTGACAGGGGGTGACAGGAGGGACACTGCCAGCCGCGGGAGGGACATGGGACCGTCCAAAAAAAACCAGGGCGTTCCCGCGAATAGCGGGACAGTTGAGAGGTATGCTTTTCTGGCCATGTGACACCAAGCTAAGAGGCTGATTCAAACCTATTTGTACAGGTCGGAATTCGGCCCCGTCTGTTCATGAGCATAGGCGGTAATGCACATGTGCAGACTCCCGTAGCGAACGCCATCAGCGTAATTTTCACTCGTTGGGGAGTTCACATAGTGATGGCAGCCAAGGAGCATTCTGGGGCAAACACCCAGCTTTTCATGGACGTGCCCATAGAAATGCTGGGCAGGTTCCAAGGAAATCAGGTGTTCCCTGGCGTGCACGGGGCAAGTGGATGATGTCACATGATGTCAGTCAGCACAGCAAGGGAATTAGGGTGGCGGGGTGCATACGCCGGGGCGGCGGAGGGGCATTAACCTCCTTGCTAGACTTCAAAGCCTAGCCAGAAGGTCTGAATCAGGCACAAAGTGCATGATTTGGTTCTTAAGTCAGATGCCAAATCTGTCTCAGCTGTATATGCTATACTCCACCAACTGAGAAGCCTGGACACACACTTCAGTTGTGAATTCCACTAATGAGTGTCCTGTACACACTATGTAGATGACTTATGTTCTTGTGAAATGTCAAGATGCAGAACTGTATATAAGCAGCACTGCACACTTACAGTGCTACATCACTGGGGATTGGTACACGAACCAATGCCTGACACAAATTCTGGAAGCCATTTTGAGATGCCTAATAAGAACTTGCACTTTCCATTCATCATTACGACAAGTAAGCCTGCACACAATTCCAGGAAATTGGTGGATTTTCTGGCCCATTAACACATTCATGAGCATGGTCATACCCTGTATAGTCCAAACCCAGCCCTATACAATTTTGTGCTACCAAAAATCAAACGCAGAATGCACAGGATTAATTATGAGTCACTGGAAGGTGCATTGAAGACCGTCATCGAGCATGTAGAAGGCATACCTGCTTCAGAACGGTAGAGCTGCTTCACCAAGTGGTTTGAGCGCATTATTAAGTGTTCATTAGAGGAGTCTATGCAATGTTTGCTTAAAAATAATACTTTTCGTGACTCTATACATTGGCAAAGATAGTGAGTGGAGGAGAAGGTATTCTTTACGCAGGTCCACAACTGTTGGAGGGGCTCAGTGGGGATCCAGTCCCACTGCCCTCTTCCATGTTGCAGTGAGCCACACTTTGGGCATGGTCAAGAGACAACAGGATGCTGGTGCACTAGCGAGAAGTGCCTCCACCTCTAATATGAAATGAAGGCACCATTGGTCATTTCCTCACTTCCTTGCATAAATACCTTTAATTACAACCACACTGCAGAGTGCATCCACAGCCTTTGCCACTTATACTGCACAGTGATTCCTCATTGCAATTCTAAAGATAATACACAAGTAATGTGAAAGGTCTGCTAGAAAGTTTCATGGCTGTCAGCACTATGGGCATCTCCCTGGGGTATACAATGTAGAGAATCTTTTATGATGTGGCTATACGGCCAATGGGAGTCACAATGCCCTACCAACTTGCCTGTCTTATAACCAGTGCAGTGAGTGTCACATGTGCTTGGTAGTTGCCTTAAGGCCTGATTCCGTTCCACTTTAGTTGAAAACAACCAATAGTTTCTAAATTGTGCCTGTGCAATAAATGCAGGGCGGATGTGCTACAACGTTGCTGCGACCCAGTCACAGTGCACTGCACTCTTGATTGACAAGCTGCAGGCCGCAGGACAGGGTACAGTTGCTCAATACATGTATTGTCTCTGTTTTGGAATGAACCAAAGATTGCGTCTCCCAATGCATATTCTCTGGCCTTGGCACATATGTTGTGATTATATCATTCTGATTCACTTTAGGGTTACACAGATGTCCAGTAGTCCACTCTTGCCGGAGGTGATGCATCTTTGGATTCATGAAGTGGATCTGAGAAGGTGTCGGTGGGTGTCTCATTTCAAAAGACACATCATTTATATAACGTCTTAGATCCGCTGCTACCAATGGCACAGTACCGATCACTAACACAGCATCCACCTCTGAATGAGGCCCTTTGCCCGTGGGTGATGGTCTCTGATCCTGGTATCCTGGAACCGAGAACAAAGGGCCGTCATTCATGTTACAAAACTAAATTTTCAAGCCAATGTTTTTCTCTTGTTATTGATTTGAAATCGCTACGTGCTGATCAATGTGTTTCAGCAAGAACCTTGCAGAGCTGTTAGGTATCACCTATTCATATCCTTTGTTGTTATCACTCATTAGCCTGACTCACACAATGCCAACAATCTGCAGACAAAAACATATGATACAAAAAGAAACATGTAAAAAGATTAACAGAATAAAGAAGAGAGAGCTGAGCATTGGATATTAAGACAAGTAGCGATGCATTAATCAAATGCTTGAGCAAACAGATAAGTCTTTAGGCTGTTTGTAAAGATTTCTACAGAGGAGCCCCTGGACCGGATAGTAAGACGCCAGCTAAGCATTGATTTGCAGCATATGCATAGCAACTTCATTCCACAGTGATCTGAAGTCTGAGTAGAGACACAATCTAGTTAAAGGGAAACATTGGGTCCAATTCAGATCTGCTTGTTAGGCAGCGTATATTGTATCGTATGCCTAGTGAGCAGGTAAACACCGCCCCGTCGATGACACCCCCCCCCCCTCCCACCGAGTTAATATCCATACTACCATGCGAGCCGACGTGTACGGAGGAAAAATCATTTGATGGTGGCACATAGCCTATGAACTTGGCCGCTATCCGCCTAATTGGGGCAGGCAATCCCGGTATCGGGATCGTCAGGATCCTGGGATTTGGCCCCAGATTAGCTAGAATTTCAAGCCTGGGATTGGAGTTTACAGGATCGGGATTAAACTGCGCATGCACAGTCTAATGCCGGGCAGCATCTCAGCACCTTTTCAAATGCTGCCTGGCTGTTTCTGATCCACCGCTGTGCTATGCGCAGTGTGACAGTCAGAGGTTACACTGCGCAGCTGCACCACTTCCACCCGACCCCCTACCGGCATAACCCCTGCACCGCCCGCCTCTGGCAGTAACCCCAGGCCCGCACCTCCGGCCCTGCCTCTCACTTTAGAGAGCAACTCCGAGCCTACAACGAGGAACACCCTCTGTCTGCTGCACAGATCAGGTGTCGCTCCTACAACCGCCACTCCCACAGTCCGCACCCCTGCTCCCGGCTGCACCATGTGTGCAGGGCGGCCTGTTTGTGTGTGTGGGGGGAAGCATTTTTTTAAGTTACGGAGGCCAATCCCGGGATTGTGCATTTTTCAATCTCGAAATCCGGAATTGAAAAAATGCCCCGGGATTGACTTCATGAGACGTCATGTGACATCAGCCGCCTGCCTCAAGGATGCCTGGGCACACCTGGCTGCGTTCGCCGGCGTACACCCAGCATTTCAATGGGTGCGCCCACCGTTATGTAGGCATGCCCATAAAATGCTGGACAGTCCCCCGCCTCCGCCCCAGTCTCCCCATCATGTTGTGAATGCCCCAGCAAGTGTATAACTCACCAAAGACGACCATCGGCCAGGGGTGCGAATTACGACCTGACCAATCAGGTCTGAATTGCCCCGATTGTTTTCTCTGTCGCACTTCATATCATATCACGGTAAGAAATTGAGAATAAAGCAGAAGATTGGGCATCTTTAGAATGTAAGCTCTCACAAGCAGGGCCCTCTCCCCTAATGTGCTTTTCCTTTTCTTATTAAACCATCTTTGACGGCACCAATTCCTGGGGTTTCCAGCCACGCTGATACTTATTCCAGTGTCCGCTGCTGATGTAGCTATAAGGAAAAGTCACACCAACTGTAAGCCAATCAAGGCTAGGTGGAGGTTGCACTGGAGAATAGGTACCAGGAGAGACAGGTGAACATCAAACCACGCCTTATAGATAGGGCAGTGCTTGCATAGGAAGCATTGAGTCACATGAAGCAGCTTTTAGATTTACTGGAGCCTTGCTTAGAACAGAATTAGGGTTACCACCTAGTCCCTTTAATTCCGGACACATATTAATTACACAGGTTCTGTGGCTGGCTGACTTCAAGACTCCACTTCACCTGATTTTAAACTGCCACAGAACCTGTGTAATTAACATGTGTCCGGAATTAAAGGGACTAGGTGGTAACCCTAAACAGAATGCTTATTTATATATGAATGTGAGTACCATTTCCAAGGAAAAATTGGAATCAAGATGCAAAATATACGATCTGCCACTGGCCTCAAACACTATATGGATACTAAGAACTACCTTGATACGACTTTTAAAGCTCTCAGTACAGGAATACATTCTATACGCACAATGGCTGCTCTGACAACAGCTTGCGTTAAGCATAAAGGAATCACCTATGCAATGTATTACTGATGTACAACACAGGCCATCCCTTAGCTCCACCAGCAAGACAACCTAGTACGGGATACGCTTCTTGTATGAATCCTGAGAACTGTCTGCAGACATCTGTCAAACACAGAACTCAAATGTATAGCAAGCTTTTCCCAAACAATGCTCTGCCTAGGGATCAGCTGTAGCAGGCTGAGCATGCTTAAGGCAGCCATGCATCTATATTAGAGAGAACTGAACATTTTAAATGCTTGTGGTTGGGAAAGAAAAAGTCTGAAAATCATTCTGCTAACTACTTTAGTATGCACTATTGTATATTAATAGTGCCATTAGCCCGTCTCCAATTTAGCACATCAAAGCAAAACCTTCATCTCCTGCTGGTGGATTATAAGAAAATGAGTGACATCTGTAATCTTATAGGTTCGCCATTTAGGAAATGCTTTTAAATCTTCCCATTAACTGAGTAGCAGTTCTCCAAGAACCCAGGGATATAATGGCTCATTTAAAGCGTTATCTGAACTTTGACCCTACAACACTAAATACCTTTTTAGGATACTTACTAATTGTTAGCAGTTATGTTTAGCATTCCATGCCTGTCATACAGGGTGCTGGATTTCGGCCAGTCAGAGAGCAGGATTCTCACTAATGCCCTGGAATTTTCACTAATTAGCATATGATATATGTAAGCGAATCTGAGTGCGTTGATGTGACATGAGTAAAATCTGCGATCGCAGGCTTAGCGAACCACACAGGAGTTTACAGAGTACACCAGAAGCTAGGAAGCTATGTATCATAAGCTGGCTATTAAATGACATTACACTTATTTCGGGGACGTTTCTTGATCACAATATATGGTTTTTATTGCTTTGTTTAAACTTTATTAAGAATACAGATTGCATTCTGCGTATTCACTGGTCTCTGGCTGTTTTTGGTAAAGATTACAGTTATATCTAGACAATGGAAACAACATGGCAGTCCCTAAACCGATTACTAAAGAAAAAATGCGGTAAAAACCCTGTTTTTTGGTGTTTTACCGCACTTTTAAATGTATTAAAGCCCCTCCCGGTGGGGCTTCGCTTCGGCTCGTTATGCCAGATCTGGCTGGCCCAATCCCATAGAAGTCTATGGCTTCTCTCGCAAGATTACTCCCAGCATGCCCCGCAGCCGCCAGTGTCTCTGCACAAGAGGGACTCCTGTGTCATAGACCCGGAAGTCCAGGCAGCGGCAGGGATTGCAAAGGGCAGCTCTTATCGGGAGAACTGCCCTTTTGCATTGCTCATCGCATATGTCAGTACATACAGTGTGCGATGAGCATCAGTGCGGTGGGTGGCGGGATGTTCCTGACACTGGTTGGTACATCCTGCCCAAAGGCTTGAAACCCTGTTCACACAGCAGGCTGAACCCTGCCAGCACTTGGAGATGACATAGGTCCAGATTTACTAAGCTTAAAAAGTGATAAAGTGGAGAGTGATAAACTACTGTGCCAGCCAATCAGCTCTAAACTGTAATTTTTGAAACACATTCTGTAACATTACATTTAGGAGCCAAATGGCTGGTTGTTTATGGCTCTATCACTTTCTGAAGCTTAGTACTGTACATCCCTCCCAGAATCTCTAAGCACTGGTGAGCCTGCTCTCCATAGGCTTTTAACAGGACCCAAGTGACCTATTAACACCGCAGCCTTATCTGGTCTTAAATTCAAATGAATAGATATGGTTTATGCTGGGGTAATAATGACCAATCAGGTTTCAATTTCAGACACATACATTCAGTCTCTACAGTAAGTGTATAATATTATGGACTGCGGGCACATCCTTAAAGCTGAGGATCTACAATCATCGTGTAATCAGTAAGCAGCAGAGATTGGTTGTAATAAGAAATAAAGCATAGAACTGGAAGTGAGACATTATTGATTGTGGTTTATTCTCATCTGTAATTACTTTTCTCTATTGTTCAATTTATGCCCGTTTCATCCCTATTTTCCCCAGTACAGGTGCAGTATATGTGAATGCTGGCAATCTTGGGGTTGGTTACTTTTACAAAAACTATTTTATAACAGGAGGAAAAAATACAAAATATGATGGTACTTATGTATTATCTGGACTCCCATGTTAAATGCACCTCATTTTTTCATACCCCTGCTATCCAACTATGCATGGAGTTGATTTTATATAGTGTGGCGAGCGCAGCGAGCCCCGCGAGGGGACGCGGTCTCATAAGAAAAACGGGAGTCCAGATATTACATAAGTACCAATATGACCAGATAATCATAAATATAGATAGATCAAAATCGGTCATCTTAAAGCCGTGTACACACGGCAGCGATAGGGGCTGATATCGCTGGCGACCATATTGCCAGTGATGGGAGTGTGCCCCGGCGATAAATCGACGGGTTCGTGCTCCCATTTTCAGCCCCGTTATAATCGCTGGTCGCAGGAGTTAGGTCATTTAAGACTCCTTGGTTGACAGGCTAAAAGGATTTACAAGCAGATTTAGGGGGGTATACAATCGTGGCCGCCTATTTAATGATGCCGGTTCCAACAGCGTTGAAGGCGGATTCCAACAAAACAGATCTCTTTTTAAAACCAGTTGGATCTGTTTTATGGAAACAGACGCTGCAAATTCACGGCTGTTTTTGCCGACACGCCCACTTTCGACATTTGACAGAACATTAAATTCCACCTGTCGAGTATCTGCGTAGCGGAGCGAAAATGGCTCGGGATTATGAACGTCCGGATGTTCCAACAGTCAGAATACCGGGGTAAATTTACTAAAGTGTGAGTTTTTAGAAGTGAGAGATGTTGACATAGCAACCAAGCAGATACTATTTATAATTTATCTAGTTCTTTCTAGAGGATAATTGGTAGAGTCTGATTGGTTGATATGTGCAAAATCCGTCACTTTTAAAAACTCACACTTTAGTAACGTTACCACTTTGGCTACAATAACCATATGATAAGGTGTTAAAAATGAAACAGGTCAGAATGGATGGAAGCACTGACCTGTTTGGTGCAGAATTCTAAAAAACAAACAAACAAAAAAAAAAACATTTCTACAGCAGTTTTTATCCGTTTGGAAAATAACTCACCAGGCTCCTGAGGGTGCAGCTTTATAGAAGTCGAGATGTTGCCTATAGCTACCAGATTCTAGCTATTATCTTCCAGATGAGGGATGGGGACCCTTTAACCCTCAAGCTGTTGTTGAACTACGCAACCCAGCATGCCCTGCAAGTTTCAGCATGGCCAAATTGCAAAACTATAGCAGGGCATGCTGGGATGTGTAGTTCAACATCTGGAGGAGCAAATGTTCCCCATCCATGCTCTAAAGAAATAAGTAGAATCTAATTGGTTGCTATGAGCAACATCTCCACTTCTATAAACCCAAACTGTAGTAAATATACCCCTGAAGTAGGGCAGTACCAATTGTGAAAAAGGAGTTTCCAGGGCTACTATACATTATTTTCTTACATTGGGCAATTTCAGCCATGCGCTGAGCAATGTTGTCTAGCACAGATCATTCAGCGCACATCACTGACTCACATGCTATGCACCTGCGTTGTGTGCTGTGCTAACCAGTGTTCTCTGGTGAAACTGGGGATGTAACTAGATTTATACCACACGTTTGAATGATCTAGCCTGGCAATAGTGACACACAGGTTTTTTGGGGTTTTACCGGATTTTCTAATGCACACGAATACCCGGCCGCCGCATCATCGCAGGGCAGGGTATCGCCACCTTTGGGTACCTATACCCTATAGAAGCCTATGGGCTTTTATCGCCACTTCTGCCGACCCCCCTTCCCCTGGCTTACCTTCCTGCAGGTTCTCCTGGACCAGGAAGGTAAACCCCTCCTCCCCCAAGCAACACAGCTGGACATCTTTCTGGCTGCAGGGGGAGGAGGAGACGCCGAAGGACAACCTGCTTAGCTGTCCCGGTGTGATGGGAGGAGGAGGCACCCAGGGAGGTGACGGAGACCCGCCGCACACCACATTAAAGGTATTGCGGGGGGCCACCGCACCGCGATGCTAGCCGCATGTTAGTACATATGCACTAGCATCACGGCAGGGTGGCGACGTATGTTAACACATCCCGCCCTCAGTACTACACCATCCTACATGGATTTAATGTTCTGTTTTGTATATTTTATTATATAATCCTATTTAATAAATATGAACATATGAAACCCATAGATTAAGTGAGTACTGCACTTTATAAGGGCATACAAGAAAAACTGGAGTTGGTCAACCTTTAAAATATGTAACTAGGCCTTCACATTAGGTATAGTTGGGAACAGTGGACATGTTTTGGTTCTGTTTGCAGCCACAGACAGTGAGGTAAACAATCACACAATATCACAGCATCTGCATGCCAGCTAGCAGTAACCAGAAATGGGTTTATAATCAGATTTTACAGGCCATTGATTGTAATGTGCTAGGACATGTGACTGAAGGTGTAACAAATAACCGCAGTGTTCAGCTTCCCCGTAGATAACAAGATGTTCGGGGAAAGCAATATTATTAAATACAAAATACAGTAGGCCTGGTTTTGCACTTAATACTATTGCTTATTAAATCCAGCAGCTTTGAAAACCCGCCACTTAGTAAATATACCAGCTTAAGTTTCATGCGGTACATCTGAGCGATTGGGGACCTATCACATACACAAAATGAGCCATTAAACAGACAACATATATACATTATATTCACTGCATAATATTCTTGCTCAGGTTGTGCCTTTATATAACATTAGCCATTTCCTGCGCTGCTATACAATTTTTATAATTGTTTGGAACATCTAGAACAACCAGATCTTGCTTGCTGTACTTGGAAGTATTAATGGTGTTACCTCAGAAGACTGCAGTAAGGGGATGCAGTCAGTTGGTATACAGCATGATGGTCGACAGTCATTCGTTCAACATGGGAAAAGGTCGACATGGGTCTAGCTCGATATAGGAAAAGGTCAACATGGTTTTAGGTCGACAGGTCGTTAGTTCGACAGTGTCTAGGTCGAGTCAAAAGGTCAACATTGGGTTTTTCACAGTTTTTTTAGCTGACATGTGCCGACAGGCGGTATTTCATGCTCTACCGTCCACTAGGGCATTGTGGGAGAATAAAATAGTGTGCCGAGTGTAGCGAGGCACCGTGCCCGACACATTGCGAGCGATGAAAGGGGATACGGTGCACTTTAAACTGTGTTGACATCCAGGAAAAAAACTGTGAAAAACCCCATGTCGATCTTTTGACTGTCGACCTAGACATGGTCAAACTAATGACCTTTCGACCTTTTCCCATGTCGACCATCATGCTGTAGACCAAATGATCCCAACCCGCAGTAAGATAGACAGGAGTCTGCTTAGTTCTGACTGATGACACAGGATTAGTACCACAGAACCACACCAAACATTCATTCCTTTTTAACATTATGGGCCAGATGTATTAAGCTTCAAAAGTGGAGAGTGATAAACAGCCAGCCATTCAGCTCCTACCTGCCATGTTACAGGCTGGATTTGAAATAGGACAGGTAGGAGCTGATTGGTTGTTTGTTTCTCACTCTCCACTTCATCACTTTTCGAAGCTTGATACATCTGGCCCTATAGCTGAAGCCACCAGACAAGGGGGATTTTCTAGCAGATTATTTTACTCAGGCGTTACTATTGAAATTTAATTTCTCAATCCTTCGAGTATACTGTATGTAACATCACTAAAACGTCTTATATAGATCAGTATGACCCGAGAGGTCTAAAAATTAAATTGGAAGCGGGTAACGGAGCATGTTCTGCCTTTCCATTTGAACAAGTTTTTTTTAATCGGAACAACCATATGACACACACTGCCGAGTGTGGTGTTATTTGGCAGCCACACTGTTCTTTAAAATTTCTATAGACGAGGCCAAACTGTGCCTCTATAGCTATGGTGAAACTACAAGTCCCAGCATGCTCTTTCCCAGATTAGCTAGCAAGCATGCATGCTGTGACTTGCAGTTTCAGGACAGTTGGAGATCCAGTGGTTGGCATAGCCTGCTTTAGACCATTCCCTTGTAACAATGTAATAGTGCAATTTATAATAAATAGGGATTATGCACATTAACTTGTAAGATGCACTAAGCTTCAAAAGTGATCAAATGGAGAGTGATAAACAACCAGCTCCTGCCTGACATTATTCTGTGACATAGCAGGTAGGAACTGATTGGCTGGCTGTTTATCACTCTCCATTTTATCACTTTTGAAGTTTACTGCATCTGGACCATGGTCTGAATTTCAGCTCATGGAGCCAAGAAAATCGTTTTAAGCATATATTATGCCAACTCAATGAAAGGGACGTCTCTATTCTGCATTGCTATAGGTCCATCCAGAACTATAGAAAAGCATTTTCTGTTCATTTAAAAAAATAAAAATAAACTATAGCTTTATGACATGCTTAAAACATCTTTGTTTCAGACACTTTGGTGGGGAATCACATAGGAAGGGATCAGTATGATATACCTGCAACTGAATTACCGACAATTACTTCACTGACTGTTATACCGGCAGGGTGTAAATATCTATGATCAATATCCCGACACATCCATAATACTGACTGTTATACCGGCAGGGTGTAAATACCTATGGTCAAAATCCCGACACATCCATAATACCAACTGTTGCAATGCCTACAGTTAATATACAGACATAATCATAATGTTGAACACGTAAAAATACCAACACGATTATAATGTTGACAAGGACACTGTATTAGTGTAGCGCATACTCTCGCGTGGCTCCCAATGCTTCGGGCACAGTGCCTCATTGCGATCAGCACACTATAATATTCTCCCTCTGTGCCCACTGGGATGGTAAAATATGAACAAGTCGGTTTTGAAAATAAATCATGAAACACTGTATTCGGAATTATTTTAGTTGTCGGCATGGTCTTTCTGCCGGTGTTTTACTTGTCAGAATTTTGATGTTGTTGGTATTTTGTTGGTGGTGTGTATAGGTCATCATATTGCCCTTCCGCATTTGGTTGTGGGGATTCCATCAATGGGTATTTGGTGCATTGGCAACTTAAAGACATACCCATAGGAAGAGCCGTTGCTTGGAGATTAACCAAGCTCCGGCAGTGGACCAGCCTGCATGGCCATCACCAACCCAGCAATATGGATGCCAGTCTTAGAGTATAGACCCCTGTACAAAATACTGGGTGCGACCTGGCTTAGCGATAAGCTTTTGTGATTTTACAGACAGAGTTAGAAGCAGACTGGCAATGTTGCCCATAGCAACCACTCTCTCTAGAACCGGCCTTGCTAGATGTTTCCAAACCACACTTCCCAGCATATTCTGCCACAGTTTTGCTATTAGGGAATGCTAAAACTGTGGCAAGGCATGCTGGGATGTGCCATTTTACAACAGCTGGAGAGCCACACATTGGCCAGGCCTTTTCTAGAAGCTTTGCTACATCTCCCCAAAAAAGTCCTAGCTGCCCCTTAGGGTGTATGGGTGCTTCAAGAAAAAAATACTATTATAAAAAATTAATAAATTGTAATACATTTTAGATCTTTTTGAGATGATAGAAAACTATTATGTATATATGAATTATGCCAAGATGATCTCATGGAAATGACCCGTATTGGGATGGATATTTTGTCAGCTCTGATGGAGAAATCTAAAACTAGAACCTACAGTAGTTGAGGGAGCGCTAGGGGCAAGATGTACTAAAGCTTGAAAAGTGATAAAATGAAGAGTGATTAACCACCAACCAATCAGCTCCTACCCGTCATTTTTCAATCCCAGCCTGTGACATGGCAGGTAGGAGCTGATTGGCTGGTGGTTTATCACTTTCCATTTTATAACTTTTCAAGCTTTTTTCCATCTGACCCTGTGTGACCATCGGTCATCTGACCCTAAACCAGATAATAAAAAGTCCATTAGCATATTTGTCTCCTTTAGATCGGTTTCATAACCACTTAACGGGTTCTGACGTTTCCTGAATTCAAACACAGTTATTCGGTATGTTCGGAGATTCAAAAGCTTCTGTACACACCATACAACAGGCACTTGTAAGAGCTTGCCATTTGACATCAGTTAATGTATCGTTGGTGTAGCTCAGGCACAGTTTCAAAAACTCCATATCCTTTCATTAGAACTTTGAAAACCCAAATTTAACAATAGCATTTTAATCTTTTATTACTTAAATACACCATACTAGAGCAAGTCTCTGAAAATATCACAAATAAAAGATTTCTTCAATCAGCAAGTAGGTGAAAATTTCTACACAATAGCAGATGTCTTTACCGCACCTTCCCCCTTTTTTGCTATGGGAAGTAGCAACAATAGGACAAACAAAAACAATAAAAAATAATAAAATAATAACACATACATGCATACGTACATTGTATTTTACAGAGCGTTACAATAAAAGTGTTTGTGATAAAGTACCACATTAGCTACAACTCCCCTTTATCTTATGTTCAGTTTGATTGGAGTATTCTTCCTCACAGCACGTAAAATATACAAAGAGTGAGTAGAGTGTTATCAAGGGAAAAGGGTGCAAACGCCGGACAGTGCCCTGCTAATCGTACATCAGAGGAATAAGCAGTTTCTGAATGCATCTTCTAATTGGTTTCATTAGTCCATTTCACCTTCATAAAAGAAGTCCTCTGCCGAACTGCTCATTTTAATTTTTTTTGCCCCCCAAGAGTCTCCCCCATTCGCCCAGGTTCTAGGAGTCCTGAATTTGTGTCTTCAGTCATTTTCATACACCAACAAAATGTGGGAAGGAACCAAGAGGAGAAAAGGTGCAATGGCATGAAGCTGGCACGGATGCTAGCTACAAAAGGTGACTTGTCTAGTGGAGACATATGGGATCCATCTGTGATGAACAGAACTTGAGATGAAGGCACGCATTCTGTTGTATTCGGACCTTTAACAAACCTAGAAAGCAAGGAAAAAAAAAAGTTAAGTACTTCTGATTTCTACGGTGTGAGGTAAATTAGGTGTGTTTTTAAACAGGAGTATAAAATGTTTAATTCACCAAAATTAAAAGTATCTATTTCCTGCTCCCGGTGAATGAATAGTCTCAAATTGTGCAACCCACTAAATTTCACGAAATAGGAGGGGCCTAATTACACAAGCAAACACTGAAATAGGTAGAGACTTATTAAAGTATGGAGGGAGATATTATCCAATCAGCTCCAGTCATTTCACAGGCTGTGGATGCTATCCTATTAGACTTGATGCCAGTGTCCTTTTACCCCCATACCAGCTGTTATCAGGCATTATATTTTGCGCTAGAAAGCTCCAATCAGACACACCGCACCAAGAACCAATCAACATAGAGAGGACTGAAATGGAGGGACATTTAAACCCAGAGACTTACTGAACAAACCATTTCCCTAGAAGAAGGCTTAAGAGCCGAAACGCGTTGGAGGGTCCATAATAGAACTATTCATCATTTAGCTGATTCGAGAACCGACATCCGTGACCATCACACTACCTAGCGAACGGCGGGTGCACACGCCGCCACGCAGCAGAAGCCGGAGCGAGACTGACTGAGCGAGACTGACACAGAACCAGTGTAACGGCAGCGGTGAGTATCTACAGGAGGGAGAGCGGGTTGAACCAGCAGGGTCCTGTCCACGAGGAAAACGGTCACCGCAAAGGATAGCTAAGCATCCTGATAATATGCTGCCACTACTATATTTCCTATTGAGGTCATCATAACATTACAACTCTGATTGCATTACACAGAAACATTTTATCTAACACACACTTAACACCTAAAATGATATTCTCTACTTACTGACGCTATGGGAGTTCCTTTACCATCACTCAGTCAAAAGATAACATTCAATATTAATCTTCCATACCAGGTACGATTGAAAGATTGAGATTTCAAAAACATTGCATGACTGGCAGGGCCCCTTAAAGGCTTGTTACACAGTGCTGTGGCCAATTGGCAGTGACACAGCATTTCAAAGCCAATGAAGGTATCCAGTGCGGAATAGAAACACTTAAGGTGTTGTTTTTATGTATGCTGCCTGCACTAAGTAGGTATAACGGTCTATGTCCTTCCAGGAGAAAAGAAGATAAAATGATTATAGTCAGTCCTGGTATAATTTACCAGGTATGGAAATCCTTCGCTCGCTCTGTCCTATAACTTCTTACTGCTCATCCCTTCCCTTTATTTTCCTTTCTGACATGCTGCAGTCATAAAAACTTGATATACATTTTAGAACAAATTCTGGGGTTTTCTGCCACCTTGATACAGTACTTCTTGCAGTGATCTCTGCTCATGCAGCTATGGTTACGTGCCCTGTACTTGTCCTCTACTGTATTCAAATGGTATACCCCTTGTACACCAGCTAAATTAACCCGGGAGCGTGCAAAAACCTTGGTTTGCAGGTGGTGTAAATGCAACCATTTGAAATGTCCAGGGTCATGAGACTGCATTTCTACCCAGGTAGCGAGCAGGGTTGAACACGGGTTCAAGCCGGCTTGCTGAGGTGTAAACAGGTAAGTGACCCGTTCACTGCAATAAAAAAGCCAGCCCAGGGCCTGCCCCCGGAGAAGTCACCCCCAGCATTATACTGGGTAGGGAAGAGATTGTAAAGGGGTTCATAAGCCGGATCGCACTTTGCTTGGAGCTGGGTCTAAAATCCCAGGTTATTGGTATAAAAGGGTTATAAGTCACTGTTTTGCTTATTCATCTATGTACTCTGTAATTGGGCACTGTGGATCCCTTGTGGCACCATATAAATAAAAAGTTAATAATACCAAACAATGGGCGATTTTTTTTTTAAACAATATCGCTCATTTTAGCCCTTCTGAGTTCTATCGTTTAAAATGATCGCCTAGTGAGTACGCTACAAATGACAATGGATGTGCACTCCTGTGAGTCGCTAATGACAACCAGCTAGCTTTCCAGATAGTCCCTCTGACTCAATTTGACAGAACGTCATTGACTGCAAGCTCAGCTGGGGGACAAGATGATGTCAGTGAACGATACTGTTCAGTGTTTAAGCGCTAGATCGTTAGTCCGGGAGCACCACAGTGCCACAAATCGCTCAGTGTGTACACAGTTTTAGACTGCCAATCTGCATGCGGTTACTATACCCATGGTTCGTTTCTGGTTTGAAGAAGTTACATTACAATTTCATTGAAATGCTTACAAAACAGAAAAACGTTTAAACCAGTTTCTGTGGTACTCTGCTGTGGTTAGGGGAATATTATAAGGAATCTTATTATATGATGGGGGGTAACACTAGTGATTATCGTCACGACTTCCCACAATCACAAAATACAATCTACTTCTAACAAAAGTCCTTTAAAGTTAGCAACACGTTACACAGGAGTTTTAGGATAATGTTCTGAACTTACTAGTAGCACCGAGTTAGTATAAACAGAGGTCTATGAATAAGTTTAGGCCCCTGCCCCCCTCCATCAGGAACACCACACTTTCAAGCTAATTAAAGTGGTACAGGAACAGAGCTTCAATTCCCAAGAGTTGAAGCTCAGTGTGAGAAAGGTAATTTGGCTGTCCAGAACAAAGAGATTAGAGAGCAGCGAGTGAGCATATTTAATAAATGAGCATCAAATGTCCTCTGCTATGGACACAGACAACTCCAATTATAGAACAACCAGGGAATTGTTGAGTGATCTATAAACTAGAATTTTTTTTCTTAATATCCAATAAAGGGAATGGTACAGACCTGCATTGAAAACAAAGCAGGAAAGATAACACAATACACGAAATGCTGACTGATTGTTCAGGTGAGTGTGCTAGCTGTCACCACTTCCCACCGCCCCCTTGCCAAACACAACAAAACACTGTTTACACTCTTGTTAATGAAATGACTTGAGGGGTATGGACACTAGTAACTAATAAAGTTGTCTTTAATTACTGGTCTAGATAGTCTGTTAATTTTGAGATGTAATATCCCTAGTTAAAAAATATATATATATTTTCAGTGCAAGACAACTATTCTAGTAGTGTTGTGTTTTTCACACTTTACATTTTTGCTGCTATATGTTCTTTCATTTCAAAAGCAAAAAAAGTGATGGAATTAATTACGTTTCTTGGGCTGTATTAGCCAAGCTTGAAGAGAGATACAATGGTTAGAGATACAGTACCAGCCAATCAGCTTCTGCCTTGAAATAGGACAGTGGCCGACGATTGGTTGGTATTTTCTCTTTCAAAATCTCTATCCAAGCTTAAATACTCTCCTTAAGTTCCATACACACTGGGTGTTTTTGTCCAGCGTGAATGCACAGCGATGCTGGGGGAGGGTGGAATAATTAAAAAAATAATAATAATAGCTCAGGGTAAGTGATTTTCGCTCCTCTCAGAGATTTTTGTGGGGGTGAACAGCTTTCCATAGTATGCTATGGAAAGCCATCCACCCCGTTATACCAGCAGATGAGCCGCGGTGGCCGGCGATGATGCAGGATTGTGCATCGGCGCTCACCGTCGGGCAATACACACTGAAAGCAGCTCAAACGGTAAAAGTGAGCCGCTTTCAGCTCAAAATCGCCCAGTGGGCCTTTAGAATTCGTTTGCTCTACTTTTTTTTTCTTGTAGGTCTTTCACGGCATAAATAAAGGCAAAATAATTTACAAGACCAATTCGGTTGCCTATAGGCAAGGGTCAAGAGTTATGTGGTTGAACACATACATGTACAATTGACAGCCTATTTTTATTGCCTTTAGCACCGTCATGTCAGAACTAAATTTACAGAAAGCATTTTACCAGTTACGTGTGGAGACTGGGTCAGCCTATTACTTCCACTGGCACTTCTGTAAGGGCAATAACTACCTTGACCCTTTTGAAAGTGCAGTTGGCTTGCAACCGAGCAGCTAGATCTATGCAATTCACATACATTATATGGTGAAATTGCCCATACATCCTGCTGTTTCTGGAAGTGGGCTAAGTGTTTAAACTTCAGGTTTCCTAAGTAATGCGTTTTGTGGTTATGATAAAAAATCATCCGCTCAGCTAAGAGCCCCAAATCTCTCTCCTACAGCAATCTGCATGGGAGAAGCTTGGTCTAGCACAGGATTTCTTAAAAACAATTCTTGCAATTATAAAAAAAAAAAAAAAGTGTCCAGACAGATATTACCCAGCTAGTGCCACACAGCAGGAAATTGCTTTCATTCTTCCCTTCATTTAACCTCATAATTGCAATACTTAGTCACAAAGCATTTACAGCATCTGTGTTTTCTTGATCTACTTTTGCTCGTTAAAATGGTGCATCCTACATTGGCCTATTAATTATCCAGGGATGTATTAGCCATATACTCTGACGTAGATTCGTTTTTGTATCTACATGGATTTTGTTCTGACCCTAGAACTTGTTATTAGCATGAACGTTTTCTATAGTGCAGCCATATTACATAGTAAGCTGTGATGGGTGGGAGACCGTCTAAATATGGGACTATATATGGACTTGATGAATTATAAAGAGTATGGGTCATATGGTCAACTGTATGAAGGTCGACATAAATTAGGCCTAAGGTTGACAATGAGAAGGTAGACCTGTTTTCACTTTTTTTTACATAATGTCAACGTAAGTTGATATGGACATTGTTAGTGTTCCCGCTAGGCTGTTTTAGTGGGAGGCTGCACCCTGCCCAATTTTTAAAGGGCAAAATAGCGCCCTGCTCCTCTAGCAGCGCCCCGCTAAAAGATGCCGCCGGTGTGCAGCCCAGCTGTAGATGGCAAGGCCTGACATTTCCTCCGCAGTGCAGAGACTTCGGAGGGGCAGGGCCCACCCATTTAGTGATGGCGGCGGCCGGGCCCGCCCCTTTTCATGACGGTGTGGCCCGGGCAGACCCCTTTTGTGATGTTCTTACGCTGACCCTGTGCAGCAGCGCCCTGCCCGCCAAGGTTCCTAGAAGGAACACTACATCGTATCAGTGTACCGCATCCCCAGCTGTGCTAAGGCACACTATTATATTCCCCCTCCACGTCTTATTGGATGGTAGGGTATGAAATATTGCCGGTTTCTAAAAAATAAAATAAAAAAACGTGTAAAATTGGGAGAGAATGAACCATCCAATCAGCTATTGCCTTACAGTTTACAGACTGTTTTCGAAAAGTAACAGCTAGGAGCTGATTGGTTGGGATTCTATCACAAATTCATCTCTCCCCAAGCTTTTATAAATACCCACATAAACAAGACTGTCTACTTGCTGGGAACCAGTGCAATAGCTGAAGCAATGACTACATGTTCAGCCCTCACAATGTCTTCCTCCACAGGGAGCAGATCAGCCCATTTTAATGAAGAGCTACATTTTGTGTTTATAAAACTCTGCACAAAAGTCTAAAGTTGTGTTTGGTGTATTATTGTGCAGTGCAGTTATTATGATAATCGATCCTCTCCCGCAGCCACAGCAGCTTGTCGTGTTTCACTGTGCTGCAAACAATAGACAGCTGCATTATCACTAATTAGTTGACAATGTTGTCTGTAGCGCAGTGTCCTGAGCCAAGCTACATGTGTGTATGTGACACAGAGATATCACCAAGTCAGGCCTGACTATTGTGCAGACCTTTGTAAGAGACCATTCCAAACCAACGAGACACATCATGTACATTTTTACGATCTCGATGACCGGACACTGACCACCATTCACATGTGGTTCTCCCAACAGTGATATTGTAGCACAGATCTCTCAGTGTTTCACTTTTATTGTTTACATAAGACTAATATAATAAGCTAGAATAATGGCAATAATGTTAAAAAGTTTTCTACAAAAGTCCTCCAAATAAAAGAAAAATAAATAACAAAAATACCGCAAACACTAATCTATGGGATCAAAATGTCTTTCGTCATCAGAAACAGTCTATTCGGGGCAAGGAGATTTGAGCTGCAAAAACAGGGTATTAACCTCAATTTTTATTTCCCTGTTAAATTTGATTATGCCGGTTTTTACATTGTAAACAAAGGCCATTGTTGTTATACAAAAGGAATTACAATTACAGCCACAAAAGAGGTCAGTTTTCAGGAATGGTTATTCCCTACCTATGGCTAGGTGACATAAAAAATAATATCCCCAATCCTGACGACTCTCGGAGCAAATTGAATAGCCCCCTAGGGTATTCATTTAGCTGTGGTAATTTACTGTGGCAAATTGAATTTCCCCTAAGACTACATGGACAATGCTGACATAGGTCAACATTATGTAATATTTCTCTTTGCATTTCATGTACATATCATTTATATATGTCTAGTGTCCGTTTGTGCCAGGTACACACTATATGATATGTCTTGGTTTGCAGTCACTTGGTCAACCACTAACAGTGACTAGGTTGACACCCAAGCATGGTCGACATACCCTAGGTTGACACACACTTAAGGTTGACGTGAACATGGTCGACTTGAAAAGGTCAACATGAGTTGTTGTTGTTTTTTTCTTTTTTACGTTTCATACTTTACTATCTAAGTGGGCATGAAGAGTGCAGCGCACCATGCGAGGGGACGCGGTACACTTATACTGTGTCCATGTCGACATAAACACCCCAAAAAGTTAAAAACTCACGTCGACCTTATTTGTGTTGATAATGTCCATATCAACCTAAAGCTTGCGTTGACCTTCCGTTAATGTCAACCATTCTTAGGTGTCAACCTAGTCACTGTCGGCCATTAGTGGGCGATCTAGTGACTGTCGACCTAGACATTGTCTATCATATATACCGTACTCATGCAATTTTGGTATCTTCGAGTAATCGGCACGACCATAATAAAGTGTTTATCCCGAGTCCGTCATTCCGGAATCCTCACGATGGGACAATTCCATGGGCAAGGTGCAAGTCACTTGAAACGATACATCACAGTCGTATAGAGGATAGTGTAGTAAGTACTGTATATTGCAAAGGTGCGCCGCTGGTGTGTACCCAACATTAAAGAGAAGGTATCAATTTATTTACAGACTGTTTAAAAAGGAGTATATTGGGTACTTCCTCATCTTTGCGGCCACAGCTTACGCCAGTTACGTTAACCGCTTTCAGAACAGCACCATTGTCCCCTCGCGGGCTAGCTTCATTAGCCACAACTTTACTACAGGTAATAGACGGTGGCATGGACACAGGACGATGGCGTGGACCCAATGTAGTGCGGGTTACTCTGTAGCGTAAGTTGTGGCCGCAGAGATGAGGAAGTACCGAATATTGTTTTCTCATTTTAATATATAATCCTATATACAGTTAATTGCTTCTGTAAATAGACAATGGCTTTTGGGTGTACATATTAAAAACTCACATGTATTAACATACTGGAAATGTTTTACAAATCAAGTGTGTGTGGGGGGGCACATTTCAACCTGGTTCCAAACACTAGAGAATAAGAGCATTTTCTCTCTTTAATTCTTAGCATATTAATGCAGTGCCTAGGTCAGATCTATAGAGTAGCAGCAACTGAAGTATGCATTTTTGTTTCCCTGTAATAACTCAGTGCAGCGTGATTGCTTGGGTTAATGATGAAAAAGTCAAATACGCTATCAGAGCTGATGGAAAAATCTATCACCAATTTGAAATTAAAATTCATATGTGGTCAATAAGATTTACTACCCATGCAAGTGGAGCTGTAAAGAGTAAATGAATCAATGTCATCAATACGTAATCAGTATGAAATATGATGTGAATACAATTATGTGCAGGAGTCGCGCATTCCTTCCCTTTCCTCTGAACCAGTGTGGAATGAGCAGACTTGGTGAGGACTGACAGTAATTGTTACAAATTAGACACAGCAGTTATCAAAATGCACTCACTAGAATAGCAAGGAGACTTATTAGGAAAATGAAAATAGATCTTAAACAGTCTCTTTCGGAGAGAGATTCTACATCTGTTGATCTAAATGCTGGTCTCAAACCGTGGATTACGGGCGCAGTCTCATTTATATCTATTGGGCAAGAAAAACATTATGTATATTGAAAAAAACAAGAACCTATTTGTTCTCATTCTGTTGTACTATTGGGCAGTGCTTTCATTGTAATTATATTTGCAGACCACTGTTCAATAACACAAGCTTCAGAACAAGCCTTTACCACATTTTGTAAAATATATATATATATATATTCTATCAATCTAGCCCATGTCGGTTTGGGGCAGCATCCAAATTACATTTACAATTACACATCTTTATGCCTTTTACATTTTATTGTTTTTGTTCTTGCACAAGAGGAATGTGATAGGTGTATAATGGGCCTGATTCATGTAAGCAAAGCAAGCAAATTGTTCTCAAATGGACAAAACCATGTGCACTGCAGGTGGGGCAGATGTAACATGTGCAGAGAGATTTAGATTTTGGAGAGGTGTGTTCAAACTGTAATCTAATTTGCAGTTTAAAAATGAAGCAGTCTAGTATTTATGGACTACATGCAAAAGCAGCCAGTGTTTACCCTGCACAGAAAAAAAAATATAAATATCTTTGCTCCTCTTTTGCTTCAGTCTCAATGTTACTTGGCTTGTTTGTTTTCCTTACAAACATGAATCACGCCCAATATCCTACAGCTGGGCATATGCACAAGTTACTGATGTGAACAATTACGTCCATCTTGTTAAATAGATGTCTCTACCTAGACCAAGGTCCCAGTTCTGGTTGATACGCTCCCATGTGAATTCACACGGGAGCACAAGGTTTTTATTCTATGCATGCGCTGTGTGCGAGCGTGTTCCCAGAGTGTTCCCTGGGCGCTTGCAGACAATAGTGCGGGCGGGGAGGTGGTGGACACATCCATGGGAACGCCCAGCGTTTCGTGGACATTCCCATGAAAATGCTGGGCGTTCTCATGGTAATGCCGCAATGACACTGGTGCCAGGAGCGGGCAACGGACATTAACGGATGTCAGCTGCCCGCCCTGTCCTCGTACAGGACAAAGGCGAAGCTAAGACACCTGAGAGTCTCTTCATATTTTCATGTATGCACTACATCATTTGATGGTTGGCGACCATCGAATGATGTGGGTGTCGCCCCCTTGGCTGCAAATGGATGTCTATGCAAAACGATGTGGGCGAATGGCAATGCAAGCGGCGGACGGGCTTAAAAAGACATGCAGCGCTGCGAACGGTGGTACATGAAATAGGGAGGGGGCAGTTCCTTCCCTAAGGACATGGCTTTTGTCTTGTCAAGTGCTGAGCTGTGAAGTCACTTCCTGTGAAGACGCACCTGCTGGCAGCCATTAGAAGATCAGAAACAACCATAGAACAGACTACTTCTTAGTGGCTGACTTTGTAATATATAACATTATGAAGAAGGTTTTTGACAAGGTTAACAAGTTTCCGATATATACATTTTAGGCCCTAAAGCCTTTAAAGTTAAATGGAGATAGCCCCCTAGTAAACATCTAGGTACAAGTCCGTCCCCTGGAACAGCAATATTCATCCTAATGAGCATGCACATGACATTTGGTAAGTAAAAATCAAACCGTCATCAATGTACATATACAGATTGCCTCTGGCCCGTCATCATTCCTGCCCGTTTCAATATGGGGTAATGAAAGTCTGGATTTACTCGTCACCTGGGACCTGCATGTTCATTTCAATTGATTTTGATATACTAATTGTTATGATGGACTGTAGGGGGTTGGAAGAGCTGACCTGTGCAACAGCAGCCATGAGACCTGGCATTCACTGCTCGCATATTGTATTTGCATTTCCTGGTTGACAACATGCCCTATCTCTGAGCCCCCTTATTCACACTAGGCCCACAAACATTTTTAGCTAGAGATGAACAGACATCATCCTTTCATCAATAGGACGGCATATTAAGTTTAAATGGGGAAATTAAAGCAGGATATCCCTATGGCGGTAAAATACTTGCCTTCTCAGGTCTTCAAGACTGAAGGTCTGAAAACAAACTTTCGGGGTTATGTAGGGTCGATACGGACTGGAGTTATTAGGAATATTCTTTGTACAAGGCGCAATTGCGGCTGAAGCAAGCATCACTAACCAGATTTTCCGTATACAGTATAAATACTGTATATCATTAAAGCTGCAAACTGGAATAGATCGTAGGAATTACGTAATTTAATACAAGGGTCCTTCGCTTTGAAATTACAGTACGGTAATGAATTCCTCTGTCATCACCCCGAAGTATGAAAGAAAAATTGCTAACAAGAAAAACTGCACAATATATTGCTGCCAATTAACATCCAGGTAAAAAAAAAAAAAAAGCATAATAAAGAGGCAAGTATTCACCTTCTGGTCTGGCAGTAGTGGATTGCTCTGAAGTGAATTCAAATGACCATTGATAAGAGCTGTAGGTCTATCATGTTCACAGAATAAACTGCCATTGATGTAGTGAAACCGGTCCCCTGGGACGAGGCGATTCCGACAGGTTGAGCACGTAAAACACTATGGCAGAAAAGGGGAAGGCAGTGAAACAAATGAATCAAACACACGTTTTAAATAATATAGACCATAGCTTCAATCTAAGAACTGAGCAGATTCCAAACGAATGTGCTAGAGGCTCTTTAAAAAAAAAAGTCACTAGTCTGTATGTAGCCGAACCAAATAATGCTGGAGACTGAGTTACCTTAAGATGATAAACGTTCCCTTGTGCCCTCATGACCAGTTCACTGGCTGGAATCGACTGTCCACAAGCACTGCAAGCACCACTGTTGCCGAATAACCTATAAAAAAACAGCACAAAACAAACAGAGCGTTAAAATATTTTTGTTTGCGGTGGTCACAAAAAGACACCTTAACCCTTTGTGTGCCAGCATCTCTGAGAGATGTTCAAAACATCCACTAAAAAAAAAAAAAAAGCCAGTGTCGCTCACACTTGTTATATAAATTCAAATAAAAATATTTTGTAAAAGAAATATAGATATTTCAATGTGAACATTCAAGGTTCCATTTTGATAAATCTAAATGTTTTGCTTGCCAATTTTTCACACCAATTTTGACAAATTCGCTTGGCACTCAAAGGGTTAAAGTCCTAACCACATTACAGTGGGAATTCAGAGATGTAAAGATGAACGAGGAGAATGTGAAATACCGCTGATAGGCTTATACATAAAAACAGTATAAACACACTATATTATATACACAAACACACTTAAATACATATACACACACACTATAAAACCTGTGGGTATAACAGAAAGATGCGACTTTCCTCCTACATGTATTTGCACGGAATCAGGTGATTTAATAAAAAAAAACAAAAGCAAATATAGAACAATTCTGTTATACACACATTATATCAGATATCCAGATTCATCGTAAGAAAACAAATAATAAATATATAAAAGATAAGATTCACGACTACAGTTTAAATGAATTGTGTCCTTGAAATTATTTGAAGAACTCTTTTTTTTTGTGCTATAATCATATCAAGAGATATGAGTCATGAAAAGGGTTAAGGGGATTTGATTGTATATCTAAGAAGACATCATGCTCTGTGTATTGAAACTCCAGCAAACCGCCATCAGAGCACAGTTTCCATTAGGAAGTCACTGCTATCCAGGTTGATATATAATGTGTATGGGTTAACCTTTTCAATCATAGTGTCAACACTTTAGATTTGCCTCCGCTCATCTCTTTCATTCTAACCTTCTCTCTCTCTCTCTTGATAATGAAATGCTTGCTCCGACTTCCCTCTATCTGCTCCTGAGTCCACAATTTAGATTACTTCATCTCTGCTAGCAACAAACTGAATGAAATTTCGATTTGAGCAGAAAGTAATTTACCGGGATCTGGACCCATTTGTCATCATATCTCTCTGGGTGTTTGTTGTATCACTGCAGTTTTCCTATGCAATCAAATGAGACCACAACATCTGCTATAGGGGGGGAGTGAAGAAGGGAAAGTGAAAAAAAATATATAATTTTCTTTAATACATTTAAGCACTTGCCAAAACAGTGCACATGGACGTTAATGAAGATTTCATTTTATATCCACCACGCATGGGATAATCTAATTTAGTTTACATGTTAGGGCTTTGATAAGCTGCTAGTCAGATGCTGGGACAGTTCATCTCCAAAGGAAGGATAAGGTTTTCCTGTGACTGGCTTGATACTAAAACCATTTTGTCCCTTGTCGATTAGTAACGTTTGATTGGCCATTTCTCCTGGAGTAGAACGTCCAATATATAGGAGAGATTATAAAGGGTGTTAAATCCAAATACTGTTGGTTCAGCCGGTTTGGTTTTAAAATATTTAATCTGCAGTTCTGGACTATGTATGACATGTACCGTCCCCGGTAGAGCCAATGTCACGCAGGTTGTGGATTGCAAAACATTAAAAAAATAAAAGTACAGGTGTGAGGGCATAAAGTATTTTTTGGCAATTGAACTACAGGCAGTGGAGTTCCCTTTGGAGGGAGCAGACAAATCATTGCAGTGCATGAAGCAAGGTTTTAGTATAAAGGGTCGACAACATCAATTGGTTGACATGGAAATGGTGACATGAGTTTTCATGGTTTTTTTTTTTTTGTTTTATTCGATGGACCCAAAAATTAGTGTACCCCGTCCCCTCGCTTGGCTGGCCATAGTTGGCGTACTTTACCATTCCCAATCGGAGCCCAGAAAGGTATGAAAAAGATTAAAAAAAAATTAAATAAATATGTCCTTCATGTCAAACTATCATGCTGCCTTATACATGTGTCAACTTTTGGTCAGTCAACTTTGTCGATGCCGACCATATTGTGTTGACCTATTGACTGTCTACTTTATGGACTGGATAGCAGTGCCTTGAACCATCCTGCTTAGTGTAGTTTATCCCATTGTGCCCACTTCACTAGTAAGATGGTGGGGGAAGCAGGAGGGTGAACTGCTCTCACTAGAGTCCAGGGAACTGGCCAAACTTTATCTCTTGGAAGTTCATAGAGTATAGGCAAGTATAACATGAATGGACAGAGACCTTGGTTTACAAGAGAAAACGGGTGTCTAATGACTCTCAATCATTTGGGATTCAGTCAGGAGACAGATGCCGGAATCCCGAATGTTGAAAGCCGGACAGTCAGAATCCTGATTGACATGGGCTATTCTCCCTCGCGGGGTTCCATGACCCCCATAGGAGAACAGAACCTGTGGCGAGTGTAGCAAGCTACAGAGCCTGCAGTGTGGCAATCACAGCGGGCCTGCAAGGGGCATCTTAATGCTTCCCTCCCTGATGTCACACTTATTACCGTCGAAATCCTGACCGTCAAAGCATCATACCACACCCAGAGAAAGCAATGGGTTTTTTTTATGTCCTAGCTCATTTAAGTCACCCAAAACAGAGCCTAGGAAACAGGGAGACACCTTGGTTGATACCCAATTTGACTCAGGTGCAAAAAAATTTTTTCAATTTGTCTCAATGTCATACCGATATTAGTTTTCAGGCCATCCAATTTCAACACCCTGAAAAAATTTTTGCACGAAAACACAGTTTCAGGGAAACCGGTGTGTTTTCACTATAAACTGCCCCACTTTCGTCTGAAAAAATAGCCAATTTTGGAGTACTTACAGCGAGATAATTACTGAGGGTAATTGAATACCGGCCCTTGGGGGAGGGGGAGGATCATGGCCTATCAACACACCCCAATTTTCTTCACTCCTGGGTGTGCCCAGCTCTCCCAGAGTAGCTGGGCATCCCCCCTGAGACTCCACTTACTGCTGGCTCTTTGTCAGTGTAGTGCTTGGCTCCCAGTCACTGTGTAGTAGCTGGCACTTACTATAGTGAAGTATAATGATGTTCATAAGATAAGTTTTTAAAAGTAGGCCACTTACCGAGCTGCACAAAAATCAAAGATTTCCTCTTTCCCAGCCTACCCCTAGAACCATTAATGCAAGACCATTGTATTAACACAGACGGACTGGATTCATTAAAAGACAGAGCTTCTTAAACGCTACTTTTTAAATGAAACTTACTCATATACTGGAGCTTTCTAGCGCAGACAGCCTGCGAGAGGAAGGTCTGTACTTCATCAGCGTTCCACTGTTTATAATACGTTTGTGTTAATAATGAGGGACAAGGAGCACAAATGTATCCTTTCATTAGCTTAGCATAAACTGGAGAGATCAAAGCTACGGTGATTGTTTGCTGTGGGTTATAGAACATTGAATTCACTAAATATTAATATACTGTAGAAGCCATTTTACATTTTTAAAATGTAAATTGGTTTTATTACATAGAAAAAAACCTAAAACTTAAAAAGAGTTTACTTTTCATATACTAAGTCTATGTAATATTCAGTCATGCCCCACCCCCCCCCTTTTTTTTTTTTTGCAGACATACAAAAAGTGGTAATTCTCACCTTCCTAGCGCAAACCGCTATAGACACCCATCCAGCGCATCAATGTCATAACGTGGGTATATTACAGGTCAAAAAAAAAATACTTTTTTTCTGACCTCAGGGACAATACCCCACAATGGGCGGTATTCAATGAGCCTGATTCGCCAGGTTTTTATGGCAAATTTGTGCTGTTTGGCGAATTTCTGACAAAAACGGTGAATCACCCTATTCAATGACCACATGGCGAATACATTTGAAGGTTTTTTTCGCCATGATTCACCGAGTAGCAATCGCTATCTTTTTATGGTGAAGTGGAATGTGAACTTTTAAAATAAAGTGTTTTGTTTTTTACATTTGGTGTCAAAAAATCAGGAATTTTATTCTGAGGAGGGCATGCTATTTTTATTCATGTGCTGTAAGCACATGAATATATATTTAATTTTAAAAATAATTTTATTTTTTTTTTTATTTTATTTTTACACAGCAGCCAGCAGGGGGCGCCGGAGCCGAGCCGCTCATTACATATTCATATATTCACTGCACGATCATTACGATCGTGTGTAGTGAATATACGCCCCCCCTGCTGGCACCCCCGGGGGGGCAGCCTGTGCTGCCTGGCACCCGGGGAGCCCACCTAACCCCCCACAAAGGTCTGGGCTAGGCAGAGAGACTACCATCTCTCTGCCTGGCACCGTCCTCAGGCTCCCTGCGGCAATCGCCACAGGAGCTCATATTCGCCAGTCAGGGGCTCGCTGCCCCTGACTCGTTGAATACCGGAGCCCGCCGGCTCCGGAACATGGCGAATGTGCAGCGAATCCAAAAAAGGATTCGCTGCACCTCGCAGGTATTCACATTGAATACCGCCCAATATGTCAGCCTATACCCCATAATTTGTTACCTAAAGAACTTGCAAGTCAAAATCACATAAGGTCTGGGATCTGTACTGCAAGAATCTGTTCAGGTTACCTGGGCAACCATAAGGGCAGCCCCGCCCCCCAACAATTGGATTGGATCTTAAAACAAATGTGCAGACAAACTGGCCACAAATTCAGCTCTGTCATTGGACCAAACCACCAAATCAGTATAGGCCAGCAATTAAGGCCATACCTTTGGGCTTATCGTTCCAACACATAAGCTGTGCATAGAGACTCAAGTAAGTGATCATCGTTTTCAGATCAACTTCAATGCAACCAAAATTAACCTCATATTAATAGTCATTTTCTAACCATGTTTACAGCCACGGCTAAGAAGCAGTCTATTAAGTGTTCTGGGATTGGTATTTAGCATCACAGTTACTATGGACTAACTTGGATGCCGGTTCTATAGAACTAAGGTGATTGCAACAATGAGCACGTGGAAATAAACACTAAAATTCCAGATTCCAACTGATCTGTGAGACCAATCTGAAGAAAACAGGCAAAATTGAAGCTCCCTATGATCCAATGCGTGCCCCAGCTTCAGATATGTCTGTATGGCAGTAGTGCTGCACCAAGGATCTAGCTGATCTGCAGCCATCAGGGGTACATCGGATATGTCTTCTGTACTTCTGAAGTACACAGAGCCTGGACATTCCCAAACTGCCCCCGCCCGATGTAAACGCTGAGTAGCCGCCACATCTCCACGCCTGCTCTGTGTGTGTGTGTGTGTGTGTGTGTGTGTGTGTGTGTGTGTGAGAGAGAGAGAGAGGTGTGTGCGAGCGTCTGTGTGTGTCCACCTGCCTGCCCCAAGTCCTGACTTGCCCTGAGTCCATCCGACACCCACCTGATGCCGCCCAACTGCTACACAGTTCAGGTTTTAAGGGGGGGGGGGGGGTAGGTGCAGCAGCCACCCCTTGTGGCTGCACTTACCCCTCCCTGAATATTTTATCAGCCCCGCACCCACAGGCCAGGTGTGACAGGGACATAAGGCTCAGGTTCCCACTCCCCCTGGCACCCTATCCCACCGGTGACTAGCTGGGGGGGGTAATGCTTCGACCCCTAGTGTCCACTAAAAAGGCGTCCACGGGCTGTGGCATTTCACCCCTTGCTAGTGGACCCAGGGCTGGTTGCAAAAATACGGGGGACCCCTACATCTTTTGTACCCCGTATTTTTGTATCCTGGACCAGTTCAGCACCAATTCAAGTAGTCTGGGGCTGGTTATGTTCAGGGGGACCACACACACTTTTTATTTAACAATTAACCCTTTACTGATGCATGCCTCACACCGTAATGCCCACTAAGCATTATTCCACACACCGTAATACATAATATACATTGGGCCCGATTCAGACCAGCTCGCTGGGCTGGGAGTGTTCGCAGCCCAGGCAGCAGGTAAAGGTAAATGCTGCCCCGCCAAACACATGCCCCCACTCCTGTGCACGGCTGCAAACATGTTCACAGCCATGCACACGGGGGAAAATCATTCACCATCAAATCATTTTTTCCCTGCTCGCAGCACTGAGTCCAGTCTAGACTTACTCTGCGCTGCTGAGGCTGTGGGGAGAAGGAGGCTGCTGATGGCTTCAGCGGCTCACCCTCCCAGCAGCCGGGGAACGCCTGCCATTTCTGTGCATGCCCCTAAATGCCCACAGTGTGCCATTCACCCTGCCTTCGGACTGGCGGCTCACACATGCGCACTGCATACCGTGCACATGTGCAGTTGTTCAATAATTGCTTGGGCTATCCAGCCCAGCCTATTGTATTTAACCCCTTCACGACATATGACGTATATATACGTCATATGTCGGTTGCGGGGGAATCAAGCCAGCTCACGGAGTGAGCTGGCTTGATAGAGAGCAGGTAATGGCTGTATATTACAGCCAGGTCCCTGCTCTCACGGCCACGAGCGGCGAGTTCGCCGATCGTGGCCGTTTAACCCTTTAAGCACCGCGGGCAAAGCGCCCGCAGTGCTTAAATAGCTGATCGGAGGGGGGGCGCCCCCCTCCGGCGCCGATCGGGGCCCCCCGCAGCGAGATCGGAGGGTGCCGATCGGTTGCCATGGTAGCCAGGGGTCTAATGTAGACCCCTGTGCTGGCCGTGTATGCATACCTATTACATCCTGCCTCAGGCAGGATGTAATAGGAAGTGCATAAAATCACTACGTTCAGCCATAGAGCTCTATGGCTGAACCTAGTACAGGCGATCGCGCCCCCTAGTGGTCAAGTACACTAGGGGGACTTGTAGTAAAAGTAAAAAAAAAAAAAAAATAAAGTTTAAAAATAAAAAAAAAAATAAAAAAATATTAAAAGTTCAAATCACCCCCCTTTCCCCATTTCCCAAATAAGAATAAATAAAAAATAAAAAAAATAAACATATTTGGTATCGCCGCGTTCCTAAAAGTCCGATCTATTAAAATATAACATTAGTTACCCCGCACGGTTAAAGGCGTAAGCGGAAAATAATCCCCAACGCCAAAACTATGTTTTTTGGTCGCATCGCCTACCCAAAAAAAAATAGCTAAAAGAGATCAGAAAGTCGCCCATATCCCATAATGGTATTAATTAAAAAGAACACTTCAGCCCGCAAAAAATGAGCCCTCACCCAGGTCCGTAGGTGGAAAAATAAAAAAGTTATAAGCCGCAGAACATGGCGACGCGACGCAAATTCGAAAAACCGTAACATATTCTATTTTTTTTTTTTAGTCGTAAAACGTAACGAAAACTATAGAAGTTTGGTATCACCGGAATCGTAACGACCCATAGAATAAAGATAACCCATCATTTTAAACGAACTATGAACTCCAAAAAAAACGTAACCAGCGCAAAATTGTGGAATTGCGTTTTTTTTTCTTTTTACCCCACATTGAATTATTTCCTGATTCCACAGAATATTTTACGGTATAGTAAATGGTACCATTAGAAAGTACAACTTGTCCCGCAAAAAAAAAGCCCTCATGTGTCTATATAGCCGGAAAATTAAAAAAAGTTACGCTTATTTGAACGCAAGGAGGAAAAAAAAAAAAATAATTACCTTAAAAGGCAATGTCGTGAAGGGGTTAAATAGCATGTGTGCATCACATCAATCTGATGCAATCGGTCTGCACCGGATAGATCTGCTCAGATCAATCTGAAGTGAATAGAGTGAAAATTTAGCCCAGAGTCAGATCAGATTCCTGGGAGAGTTCAAGGGAAATCTGAAGATATTTGTAATGGATGGGAGCCTTAAAACTACTAGCAAGACCTTGCAACCTGTAGAGTCAGCTACATAGAGATACAGTAGATCACAGCTGGCTAAATGCTCACTATTGCATCACGAGTGGCCAGATTAGTGCAGTATATTGAAAGAAACCATCTGCACAGGAAGAGACCCTAAGAAATAGACTTTGTTGGAGTACATATTTTTAACATACATTTGCACACAAGTATGGTCAAATTAACCCATTTTTCTAGTAATGAAGTAATACTATCAAATTTGCAGAGATTTTCAGCATGTACGAAACATGTACTAATTAGGAGGTTATTTGACATGGTTACAGGTAGTGATGGTGAAAGGCAGGCCAAAGCTGTATCTTTTAATCCCTCCCATCAGGCCAGTGCTCCTCCCCTTCTTCTTCTAGCAAATATACTGTATGTACCTGTGAGCATGCACAGTCCAAAATTCCACGGCTTTACAGTTCTTAGTCCACTGGTGCACAATCTAATCCGATGACATGTCACAGCTGGGAATTCTTGCTTAATTGCCCCTAAGCTGTGTAGCAACAACAGATGATAATTTTGGGGGGGTTGGGGAAATGTGTTCTATTAAATACAACCCTAATTCTGTTAAATTAATAAGACATTGGCCCAATCAACTGGCTTCCTGTACCCAATTAAAACGTAAAAAATAGTCAGAGGGCTGAAGTTGGTTTACATTTGGAATGCTGTGATTACCCAGAACACCTCTATTAAAACAATAGGGAATTCCCTGTGTATTTTTAAAGATGTTCTGCAGCAGCCGTGATGTTGATACTAGCCTATGCCTGGAGAAAGATGACCTCATGGTAATTATCGATGGTCTAAATGACACACAAGAGACTGTATGTGCCCCTCTGACACCCAGCTGGAATGCATTGTGCTACCCTGCAGCTCAGCAGAGGTTAATAATTTGCCTGCACCAGTCCAAGTGCTTCTCATTACTGCTACATGCTCCCTCCTTAGGAAAGGAGAAGAAAAAAAACTAATTGCCCAGAGTTTTCTGAATGTGATCTTGCAGGAGGCTTGTCATGTTCAAACTACTAATTTGCTGTCGCCACTTTATTGAAAATAGCCTGTAAGTTGTTATTAAATGTATCGACTGAACGACAGGGAGAGTAGTAAAAACTGCCCCTTAAGATGGCTTTTAATAGGAAGTCCGAGAAACAAATTTTGCAGCGGCATCGATTTGGACAGTTCAATCAAAACTCCATTTCAAAACTAATTAGTCTGAGGCCCGGGATCGCACGCTGACACGTTCCTGCAGAATGCTCAGGGTGGTGGGAGTGGGGGAGGGGAGGCCGGCACACGTGGTTCTCTGGACACCACAGCCTCTGGCTGCTGGGCCCCTCACAAGAGAGTAAGGGACATTAACTTATCCTGACACACACCAATGCAAGGTGGTAATTCACTAGGTTAACTTGTAATGACTTGATTATAGGAGCTGGCACAAAGAGGACTACGACTCCCAATGGCATAACCTCCCCTGAGCTGTAGTCATTAATATACACACACACACACGCAGTGTATATATCTGCCTAATGTCGCTCTGGTGGCATTTGTGTCCGCATTACTATGGAACAGGCAAGTGTTTTACCATTGCAGGACATGCTTATACTTTGTGTTGCCTGTTGGACTACAAGTAACAGCACACCCCAGAGCTGATGCCTATTAAAGAAAAAAAAAATCCAACAGCCAACATCTTATAAGATATAAATGTCCTAAGCTCATTCTCTATGATTGTTGTGGAACTACAAGTCTTAAGCATGACATGCCACTCAACAAATATGATGGGGAGTATTCTCCGTGATGTGCGGATTAGGACGAAAAAAAAAATTCACTTCACTGCGGTCCTACCTCCACCGTGGAATGGCAGAACAGTTCACTACGAATCAGGCCTTGAACCACCCACTTTTACCTCGTGTTAGAGTATTTTCGCTTCTGACACTCATTATATAGCTAAACTCATACACTCAGGTACTGAAAGAGCGTAGATCACCAGTTGGCTTGAAAAATATAGAATTCCCTGATTTGCATGCTTCAACGCTAAGACAATGAATATTTATTATTCTCTCCATATAAAAAAGTGACCAATAGGACTAAAATATTTGTACTTCCAATATAAATGAATTCCTAACAACTTGCAGCTATATTAAAAAAAATAAAAAATAAAAAAGTTCAGAAATCTAAAGTTTGAGGTATTGTTATCGGTTATCAGACTAGTAGGTCTGTCCTCCAACAGACTACTGTGCATACGATGAAAACTCTTTTCCTGCCATAATTGATCAGGCAACTGTGATCAGTAACTCTTCTGTCAGGTATTTGTACCAGAATACCACTGTACAGGTTTCTGCACACAGGGTTTCCATTATTTTTACTGACCACCTGCAGGTGACAAAAAGAAATCAAACATGCAACATCCTATTTACTAAACAGATCAAAGCTATGCAGCACGGATTACATGTCATAAAAAGTTGCACCGTTAAGGATCTGAATATAACTTGTTCAGTGTTACATTGCTAAAATGTAAACAAACGCAAGTCGACAAATGCAGCTGTCATAGCGTATTACACATAAACTCATCTTCGGTGTTGTTTAGAATTCATTACTAGTCATTAAAATGCCATCTTTTGTTCCACAGTTGTCAGTTTGTCACTTAATTGAATCATTGGACCTATATGAGCAAGTTTGTAAGCCACATTAAACTTATGCAGGCTGGCTGTCTGCGTAATGCTACAGTCAATTGGTCTCATATTGCAGTGTCATACATCAGACCCTAGACCTTTTTACTCTGAAAAGCTACATTTAAAACAGGCATGTCCAAACTACGGCCCTCCAGCTGTTGTGAAACTACAAGTCCCATCATGCCTTGCCACAGTTTTGCTTCTAGGTAATGCTAAAACTATGGCAAGGAATGCTGGGACGTGTAGTTTCACAACAGCTGGGGGTGGATTTACAGGGGCTGCTTGAGAATGCAAGTCTGCTTTGTGTACAGGTGGCGTGATCTTTAGCAACTGCGCACCTAGATGGAATTGTACGCTACTCAGAGGTGAATGAATGCCAATGTCAGTGGCCACAAAAAACTTCCACATTCTTCTCCGAGTCTTTTATTTAAAATACTTTGCACCACATGTTGCCCCATTCTGACTTCTGTACAAAGAATGACAAAGCTCACCAGCCATAATAAAAGAAGGGGTGCACTGTAAGCCTAAAATAGCTGACTAAATATCTCCCCCAGCCAATGATTGTTTTGGTGCACAGGCCTCTGGGTACAGATAAAATCCCGCCTCCAATGCAGACTCTCCATAACTTATGGAACTCATTTTAGATCTGTCTTGACCAAGTTCTCCAGGGCGTTCGCTTAGGGTTTCCGCGCTGTGTGCAGTTCTTTATTACCAGTCTATGATTGAAACAGGCTATGTTTGAAAAGTCAATTCCTGTTTATCAAAAGAAATAATTCACCATCACATAATTGGACAGTAATTGCTTCCTGAATGCCACTTCAGTTGCAAAAGTACATGATTTTCCTGTAAAAAGATAACGATACCAACCCCTAACCCCCCCCTAAAGAAAAAAAAAATATATGGGGGTATAACATACCCAACAAGAACCTGTGTTTTGGAGACATATTTCAGGAACAGAAGTGCCACACCTGTAAGTTATATGTGCCACGTCTGATCTGTTACATGATCAATGACAGAGCCTTCGGCTAATGTACTATACTTAGTCGATGTTTATCTTAGAAGTAATTTTAGCTTTTTACTCACAGCATACAGGGCTACACAGTAAACACACATTATGTAGGTTTGGTCATTAGTACTCAGTGTAATAGAAACTTTGTGCATTTTTGACATGGTGCAAACATTTTTTTCTAAAACTGCCTGATATCGATAGATACCAATTTCTCTACTAATTGCATCCACTTAATATCAAGCTATGTATACAACTCA
Organism: Crinia signifera; assembly: GCF_055691185.1. NCBI lineage: Eukaryota > Metazoa > Chordata > Amphibia > Anura > Myobatrachidae > Crinia > Crinia signifera. Next base: position 127,026,435 of record NC_139224.1, read on the forward strand.
TATATGTGGTGTGTGTGTGTGTGTGTGTGTGTGTGTGTGTGTGTGTGTGTGTGTGTGTGTGTGTGTGTGTGTGTGTGTGTGTGTGTTTACCACTACTACTCCAAGATAAAGACAACCTGTGGCTGTCTGGCTTTTGTGGAACTACAAGGTCCTGCAAGCCTTGTTGTAATTGAAGTTTGGCAATCACCTCAGAGAGATTACCTAACAAGGGTGCTGCAGACTGTCCCTTGTACCCTTACCCCTGCCCCAAATGTGAACCATCGTTTGCAATTGCTAATTGGAGCAAGAACTCCTAATATAATTAAAAGTTTTAACTGCTTTGGTCACTAATAAAGGCCAGTAATGTTTATTACGTGGCACACCTTTACCAGAGCAACATAATGAGCAATCACTGCCTTATTGGGGAGAACGGTGCTACACGCAATTATTAGGCAGGAAGGAAAGTTATTACTTGGTGGACCGCATAATAGTCCTTAGTGCTTTTAAAACAGGGTTTCTATTGTACTGCTTATTTTGTCCTCACTTCTTTGTATCAAACAACCACCCAAGACCATATTGGCTACAAAACACAATACGGTCTATTGTTCTCTCCTAATTGCCTGGATGTTGGTTATCAGTCTTAGCGCATGAAGGTCGTTTGTAGGTCAAACCCAATTTCCCTAATGTTGTTCAGTATGATATGTTTGCGTTTCCCTTTCTCACGCTCCCTTACATAAGATTGGTCAATTTACTTTCATGGGAATGCTCCCGTCAGTGTGTATGGTCAGAATATTTAATTATATAATTTTCTGGAAATTGAAAAAAAAAAAATCTCAGTGAATGTAAACCCTTGTAAATTAAGACAAGTAATTGCTTTTCATTTCGAGCCAAGAAAGAAGGCAACTATGTAACTACAGCCTTTTCTAGAAAACTTGTTTTCACAGTTTCTGCAAGGCAGGAGAGTTAATTATCTAACCAGGGGATTGTGCAGGACAGTGTTTGATTTAAAAGGCTGGAGGCTTTAGGTGCTCAATTAAGTAGCTATCAGTCTCAGGCTGGACTTTAATGGGCTTCTACACCCCCCCCTCCTCTCCAACTCAAGCTATGGAGGGGAGATACACCCCAGGTCAGACTAATTAAAGCCAGGGGACTCCTTAATTGTGATGACAGAAATGGTTTCAGTTTCCTCTGTTAAGGTCTTCAGACTAGAGGAGATCATTAATATTTTAGCATTTGGGGAACACAATCAATCACAAAACAGCAAGATGTGCCTAATATAGTGAGACCATTTACAATTACAGGCAGATCATTGTTCTGAATGTTAGATTGGACATAAGAGATTGCTTACAAGTAAATATTTTATTTAAATGATCTTGACTGGTTGGGGTTACTGGATCTCATAAAAAAAAAAAATAATAAAAAAAAAAAAAAAAATTCCACAGATGTAGCCGGAGTTAAAGTACTACAGGAGACAGGCTAGAGCAATTGGCAGCGCACAATGCTGCTGGTGGCACCAAAATCTAATGAATGTCAATTGAGAGAGGTACAGTACGCTGCATTAATCCTGCAGACCAACAGCTGCAGGTATTCAATTAGCGGACAAGTAATCCATCAATAATTTAGAATATGAAAAGTATTTCTACTTTATACTGTACTAACAGAAAAGACTGAACACAAACGCACATATAAATGATAGAAGTTCCTTTTTGTGCAACCCAACACCATAACAGGGTTTTTACAAGACTGAAAAAAAAACAAAAATAAATAAAATGACCAGGCCAGGCATTAGGTAGGTATATACCATTACATATTAAAATCTATATTTACATAATTACAAACAAATATTCACATATTTAGGTGGTACATATTAAAGTTTGGAGAGAGATAAAATTGTGTGATAAAGTAACTTCTGCCTTACATTTTGAAAGGCTGCTTTTTAAAAAATAAATAAAAAAAAAACACAGAAGCTGATTGGCCAGTACTTTATCTCTCACAATTTTACCTCCAAGCTTTGATAAATATCCACCTTAAATGGGTTTTTTTTAAATTTCAGATCTAAATGGTTTATATTTTTACATAAATAACTCCTCATCTTGACGGTTGTTATAGGATAGCTATGGTAAACCAATTTAAAATTTCCTAATGTTAATACACATTGGTCTTCTCAGGTGCAGTTACAGCCATTTTTAAAATAACATTAAACACAATTATGCTAGTGGTTGTGGATAATGTATAGTATTCAAGGTCATATACAGTATTTCATTTTCTTGAAATTAGATTATATATATATATATAAAACTCCTCTTTGCCATTAACTGTTTCCTAAGCAATTATGAGTCTTCCCTTTTCATTTAAGTCCTCTGTGCAAAAGTGCAATGCATTAACCTCCAGCTCTCCAGGGGTTAATGGGAGGTGTATTAAATGCTACAAAGTGATGCCAAGAGCCAAGTCCATTAAAGGTACTTCATACTAACTGGATACCAAGGCACCTTAAAAGGTCTAGGAGCTATTGATACTTAGAAAAGGGCTGTGCATAATGGCTGCAGCTACATTAGAGAAGGAAAGAAAAAAAAAAATCTGCCAAATTACGCTTGGTTAATTCAGAGTAACATATCTGCCCCCAAGTGAATTGGAGGCCTTGAATTAATTCTGTTATGACAAATCAAGATAAACGTTCCCCCTAAATTGCATGCGATTTAATTAATTTTTGAGATCCAGTTTTTTTTTTTTTCCCCTCTCTCCCAGCTAATAGTTCACATGCTCCTGTGCTGTCATTGTGCTTGAGTGGGCAGACTTCAAAGTGATATTAAATAACCAACTATTAGATTTACCTAGCACGTCCTATTGGAAAAACGCCATTTAATTACCTAGCCTGTTCAATTAAAGGGACAGCATTCCCTGAATATAGCAGCTTGCTGTTGATTACCAGGGAAATTAACTCTCTGCATGATGTCTCTTGGATTCTTTCTAAACCATAGCAAAGAAGGAGGAGGAGATGGGGGGGAGAGCTACCAGACTTATTCCAGCAATTACAGTGAAGACCACTATCAAATCTAGGATTTAGGAGTAGGGCGCCAGGGACCCACACTGTCCTCATAAACCTTTAACTCTCATGCCAGCCTAAAAGTCTGTTACTTATTTCTCTAGGGGTGTTCAAACCCCCCTCAGGGGACGACATCGGAGTAGAGGTTTCTTTAACAATAATATAACTTTGTGGTTTGGGAGCCAGAATACATAAATTACCTTTCGACACCAGTATGGTTGTTAGTTCACATTAGCTAAAACTCACGTGGCCTGTGGGTAGTTGTGGCCAACTGTACGTACAGTAGCAATTTAAGCTTTCGTTATTACATAAGGGTTAATGCAGCAATTCTGATGGAAAAATTGGCCCTTATTCAGATCTGATCGCAGTACAAATTTGTTCTTAAAATGGGCAAAACCATGAGCACTGCAGGTGGGGCAGATGTAACATGTGCAGAGAGAAACATTTGGGTGGGGTGTGTTGAAACTGAAATCTAGATTGCAGTATAAAAAGAATGCAGCCAGTATTTACCCTGCACAGAAACAAAATAACTCACACAAATCTAACTTTCTCTATACATGTTACATCTGCCCCACCTGCAGTGCACATGGTTTTGACACATTTGTACTGTGATCAGATCTGAAAAAGGGCCATTGTTTGAACAACAACACAACAATCATTAAACTGTCAGAATAGATGGCAAAGGGCAGCCAACAGACCCTTACAGTACAGAATTGATGCAGGTGACCCGCTGCTACCCTATTTTATATTTTGTGGGCAAACAGAATGTACTATTGCAAAGCATCACTAGTTAGGGATATGCAGAATCGAAGATTCTCTAATCACATCAACGTCTCGCCAAATCCTTTTAATGTTTCCCAGTGATCAGTCCCTGGCCCTTTAACAGTCTGAATCCTCAGCCCTGGTTAATAATCCCCTCTCTTACAGGCCAATTTTGTTAATTAAATGTTTTGTTTGCGATGCAGCGCTCATTCATTTCGGACACGTCATTCTGAGCAGATCTAAGCCAGGGCCCAGATCTCATTAGATAAAACCTATCAGGACTAAAAGAAAATGGAGGAGTCACTAATTAAAGCTTTTAATTGTGTGTATTCACTGTCAGGCTGTTTTATCTTGAATCTATGATTGTAAGCTGCATGTCAGTCTCCCACCAAAAGCACTTTCATTAATGGAAGAGGTGGATTCCGGCCCCCCCTCATGCTTAAAACGAAGGGGACAGCTGAAGCACTTTATTTGGTCTTCCTCAGAAGGTGCATTTCAAAGGCACAGTCCTAGCCTCACATCAAACTCTCCACAGACATTATGCCCAGCCCCTCTACCTTTGTACTTGGACACTTTGAATGGCAAGCAGACGTTAAGGCCAAAACACCTCACGTGAAACTTCTTCTCTGCAGCCGAAACGTTAGCATCTCTCTCCCCTATCTGTTATTCTAAAAGTCCAATAGTAAAAGGTTTACACCTTAGCACAGAATAAATACAAGATTTGGTTCACATATACATTCACCCTGATAACACCCAGTAAAGCCATCTGACAGATCATGCTTCTTCAAACTCGTCTTACTGAGCGCAACAGAAAACTCTTGTTTCCATAGGACTCTTCTGTCCATTTTTTTTTTTTTTTTTGTAAAGAGAAAAAAAAAAACACAACACACGTTTGATGAACAAGCCCTGAGGATAACACTGCATGCAAACTCTAATTAGTAATAAGCAGAAGTTAGTTTCTGCTGAATGGTGTTTATTGTCAGATGCATCTGTAACACGAGAGGGCATGGGGACAGTAGTGTCATTTTTTCCACTTCAAACAAATGGCTCTCTCTCATGTTCTCCTCAATTTAATTAAAATTATGTCAACCTTTACAGTTGCTCTTGCAGACATGGAGAGAGGTATACAACAGGAATCGGTTAGTTAACGCATGTGCTTATTTTCTAACATTTAAAGTCAGAAAAAAAAAAAAAAAAACACTTAGTGAAATTAATGTTCCAATCCCTCAATGGCCTTTTCACCAGCAAATTTTTTAGCTGATTGAAGACACTGTGGGGGTTCTGTAGCACTGAGGCTAAAGCAGAGACTCCGTCATTTTAAAAGTAAATGAATTCTAAAATGTCCTTAAAAACTTAACTTATGGCGTATAAAGATTCCTTAACAATTCCTTTTGGTTAGACAGCAGTTACCCCACTACACTTATCAATATTTTTTTTTTGGGGGGGGGGCTTTTATTTGATTTCCAAATTGGTTATTTATGGAACAGTTCAAGTAATCCTGAATAGGATATAATTTAAAAGACCAGGCATCCAGGTGCATCAGTGTATTAAACCGTTCACTTACATTAAATATGTAATCCTTCAAATGCCTTTCAGTTTAATGACTTAAGAAGCTTGGTTTCACCTGGAAAGATCACACAGGCACACTACCTTATTGATTCCCATCTTTAAAATGACATTAGGAAGTATGATGGGCATCTAATTAATCTGTGCACACATCTTGTGCAATTAATGGGTTATTACTTTGGATGATTACATCCAGAAGTCAGGAAATGGATCATTTTCTTAAGGAAGGGAATGCGAAAGATGCCTAAACCAGTTTGGTAATTAGGATATTCAGCATGTCCAATCATGTGTGAAGTTGAAACTATGTACAGATAAAAATCAAGCAATATTTAACTTATTTCACGAAGAACCTTTGCATACATTGTCATCGCATGACTTGGCTCACACAGTATATGTTCTGCAAATGTTAATTGCCGGAGAGAGAAAAAAAAACCTGGATTGTAAACATTAGATTCCCAGCATATAAGCGATTGTCAGAAAATTGCACTTTAAAACAGATAACGTTAACAGCCACAAACCTAATGTAGTCATTTCTGCAGAGGATCATCCCACTCTTCGTATAACATGAAGTGCCAATTTCCCCAAGTTGAGCTTGACAGCAAGAGCATTTAAGACATCTACTGTGCCAGTAGCTGTCCATGGCATAGAGCAAGAACCGATCTGCAATCTTTCCACCGCACCCAGCGCATCGTTTCCAGGAGAGGGTGCTAGCGGTCACCGGAGGAGGCTGAGCACTACTTCCTGGGTTCACCATGGTCTACGAAAAAGATGAGCAAATAAACAAATATAAAAAAGTTATTCTGGATTTTGTTCCAACGGCAGTCAGGTTTTCAAAACAGTAGCAAATGGCCAGACTCAGCTAATTAATGGAGACCTGCAAGTGCTTATTTGTTTTGTTTAGGGTCAATGATCTATCTCAGGAGGTGCCACCACCCACCAGATCTTTTTACTGATAGTCTTAGCAACTGTCTGGAGTTAGGTCAGGACCACATGACGATACTTGCAAGGTGCAGAAAGGTTGAGGGTTCTAGGTGGACAAAAAGTCAACATTTTGATAAAAAGGCTAGTGGCACGGTGTTTGCGAAAGATAAAGTGAGAGATACTTAGAGCAAAAAGGTGACAACTTTATTCGTTTACTAAATAGGATTATAGTACAAGCTATTAAAACTATTTAGGTCTCATGCCTTAGCAAATCCATCATGATGCATTCAGCGAAGGGGGTACAAATGTGTTGGGGCTGTTTTTCATATTTTTTTTGTTACGGAGATTTCTATTTCTTATTATGATCAGATCAGCTGAAATAAAGTTGGATTTCAAGCAAATCAATGAATGTCACTATGGAAATAGGCTTCAACAGAATGGAATCTAAGGAACCCTTTCATTTATTAAACAAAACAAAGGTAATCAGACCTTGATCAGTAATTTAAATGCGATGATTATACCCCTTCAGAAGGAATGCATTGACAGATAAAAAAAAAAAAAAAAAAAAAAAAGTCACACAACAGAAGCTATAGTCTGAATTAAACAACTTCTGACTGTCAACACAATCACCTTACATGTGTACTCAGCAGACATGGCACATACTCCCTGGGACAAACTGGTTTCAAATGGCCTCTTGACCCCTGCACCAAGTATAATTTGGGCCATCATTAGATTTAGGACTAGACAAATTCCAAGCGCCAGGTATACATTGCACTTAAAACTTTATTGCTGACATAAATCTTTCATTGCTGCTGAACACGTCCACCTGACTTCAAGACTAAAACCACCACCTTTCAATGGGTCACTGGATCAAACAACATAAACAACAAAAGGTTCTAAGCAATCTTTGGTGTTATGTGACAACAGTGCTTTGAAATCACTCCATTGTAGTTCCCAGGTCCACAATGAAGATTATTTTCTAAATATATAAGTTTTCAGTCGGCAAAGTTGGTGGCAGCACTATTAAGACATTCTGCAAAGGACAGTAAATAAACCACATAATCTGCCATAATCAGAACTGTACCTATTAAGCTGTAACAAAACACTAGGGCTTGGGAAACGGAACCACTCTAAAAGCCATTATCTTCGTGTACCCGAATGCATCGTACCTTTATGTAAATTGATTTATCTGATGCATTACTCAACGAATGGCTTTTGGTAACAATTTCATCTCCAACCCCTAAATGAATCTGCATTTCCTGCCCAGAGCATACCAAGTGTTTTCATTTTTTTTTTTTTCCTCTCCCTTCGCTTCAAATTTCTTTAGGGAGGACGGTCTGCGACCTGCCCCAATCCTGGCTGAAAGGTAAATAAAAAATAAATAAATGAAACGTGACACTGCGCCAGGCATCCAGTAACCACATTAAGTAAAGCTCTTAAAGACAAGCAATACCTTAATGCTGATTACATCTACTAGAGATGAATCCTGCTGCACTGACCAGCAAAGGACAGGAGAACTTATAGGGAGGGCTCTCATCAAGTTTCACTGCAGTTGGGGAAATAAAAACCTTTTAAGTTGAATAGAGCTGCTTCATACATGGCATGGACAGGCGGTGTAGGGGATCGGAAGAGGAAGCCAGTGGTGGCAGCTTCTCCTGTATAATGGAGATATGTGATGGGGAGGGGGTCATTCATTCCCAATATCAAATCTAGATTCTGCATGCAGAGCTGGGCTGTAATGAGGCGACAGTCCGGGGACACAAAGACAAGTTCAGGCCACTTTGATCTTTCTGACACTTCTGTTTCTTAGAACAGGGGTCTCCAGTGATGGGAAGGGAGGCGGGTGGCAATCCCCCTCCCATGTACAGCCCTGTCCATAGGGGGCAGCGATGTATTTACTGTATGTACCAGGAACAGCATGGTATAGGTGCGGGCTGCAGGCAGGCAGGGGCACCCGGAGCCGGGGAGCGATCGCTGCCAGCTGCAGCCTTGATACCCAGAGGAGAACTGGGCATAAAGGGGGCACAGGTGGGCAGGAGAGCCGGGCACAGGAGAGTGCAGTAGCCCCGGAGAGCCTGACTGGCTTACCTCTGCCGTCCTCTCGCTGGCACTCCGCCGGTATATCACTGGGATGGCTGCAGTGAGGAGAGCGCACAGGTCCCGGTGCTGCTGCTGCTCTGCGATCCTAGGTGCAGATAGTTCCCCAAGCTCAGATCCCGCCTGTCCCTGCTGGTGCCCAGCCGCAACTTTCCTCCCAACCGCGGATCAACTCCCGGATATCTCCTGTGTGCGCGGCTGCACCGGGGACTGAACGGGCGCCGCTCTCAGGATGGCACGTCAGACAGGAGACGGGCTGCTGGGGGGGAGCTGGAGGCCCGGGCTGCGGCTGTCTGCGCTGTGCTCTCCCGGCTGCTGCTGCTGCTGCTCTAGTCTCTCTCCCTTTGCTGCTGCTGCTGCTGACATGTGTTAGTGACGGAGCTCCCAGCCCAGCTCTCTGCTGCTGCTGCTGCTGCCGCCGCCGCCGCTCTGACTCCTCCCAGCCCAATCCCCTCTCTGATTGTTCAGGCGGAATAATGAAATGAGCCCAGGGCGGGCGGGCGCCGGCGGGGACCGGGGGCAGAGCCACAGCGTGATGGGCAGTGGGCAGCGCTTGTTATCCTTGCGGAGAGTTGATGTGACTTTATTTTGAGGCTGCGTAGGAATAGCTAAAGTCCGGGAGCACCCCAGCCTGCTGGTGACAAGTGCTAGGTCACTGCACCCTCTGATATACCCTATGAGTGTCCACTGCATGCCCATATACACCTCTCTAGCTCTCCTCTCACTGTATGCCCATATACACCTCTCTAGCTCTCACTGCATGCCCATATACACCTCTCTAGCTCCCACTGCATGCTTACATTACATACAACTGAGCTCTCTAGCTCCCATTGCATGCCCATATACACCTCTCTATCTCCCACTGCATGCCCATATACACCTATCTAGCTCTCACTGCATGCCCACATACACCTGTAGATATCACTGCATGCCCACATTCACCTCTGTAGCTCCCACTGCATGCCCACATACACCTGTAAATATCATTGCATGCCCACATACACCTCTAGCTCCCACTGCATGCCCATATACACCTCTAGCTCCCACTGCATGCCCACATACACCTCTCTAGCTCCCACTGCATGCCCACATACACCTCTCTAGCTCCCACTGCATGCCCACACACACCTCTGAGATTAGTCATTAGGTCGACCACTAATGGTCGACAGTGGGTAGGTCGACACCTTTAAATGGTCAACATACTAAAGGTCGACAGTGACAGAAGGTTGACACAAGCAAAAGGTCGGCATAAACATGGTCGACACTGAAAATGTTTTTCATGTTTTTTGTTGTCTCTGCCAACATATGTTGACATGGACACCGTATAAGTGTACTGCGTCCCCTCGCATGGATCTCTGCACTCGGCACACTATTCTATTCTCCCTCCACACCCTAGTGGATGGTAAAGAGTGAACCTAGTCGTTTTAATCCCCCAAAAAAACATGAAAAACTCGACCTTTTCAGTGGCGAACATGTCTATGCTGACCTTTTGCTTGCACTGCTTGTCCACATACACCTCTGTAGCTCCCTCTGCATGCCCACATACACCTCTGTAGCTCCCACTGCATGCCCACATACACCTCTGTAGCTCCCCCTGCATGCCCACATACACCTCTGTAGTTTCCACTGCATGCCCACATACACCTCTGTAGCTCCCACTGCATGCCCACATACACCTCTGTAGCTCCCACTGCATGCCCACATACACCTCTGTAGTTTCCACTGCATGCCCACATACACCTCTGTAGCTCCCACTGCATGCCCACATACACCTCTGTAGTTTCCACTGCATGCCCACATACACCTCTGTAGCTCCCACTGCATGCCCACATACACCTCTGTAGTTTCCACTGCATGCCCACATACACCTACGTAGATCCCAATGCATGCCCACATATACCTCTGTTTTTCCCACTGCATGACCACATACAACTCCGTAGCTCCCATTGCATGCCCAAATACACCACTAGCTCCCACTGCATGTCCACATACACCTCCGTAGCTCCCACTGCATGCCCACATACACCTCTGTAGTTTCCACTGCATGCCCACATACACCTCCGTAGCTCCCACTGCATGCCCACATACACCTCTGTAGTTTCCACTGCATGCCCACATACACCTACGTAGATCCCAATGTATGCCCACTTATACCTCAGTTTTTCCCACTGCATGCCCACATACAACTCCGTAGCTCCCATTGCATGCCCAAATACACCACTAGCTCCCACTGCATGCCCACACACCTCTGTAGCTCCCACTGCATGCCCACATACACCTCTGTAGCTCCCATTTCATACCCACATTTACCATTAGCTCCCACTGCATGCCCACATACACCCTCTGTAGCTCCCACTGCATGCCCACTGTTTTTCCAACAGCATGCCCACATACACCTCCGTAGCTCCCATTGCATGCCCACATACACCCTCTGTAGCTCCCACTGCATGCCCACAGTTTTAACCACTGCATGCCCACATACACCTCCGTAGCTCCCATTGCATACCCACATACACCACTAGCTCCCACTGCATGTCCACATACTGTACACCTACGTAGCTCTCACTGCATGCCCACATACACCCTCTGTAGCTCCCACTCAGAGGCAAATTTAGAACTCATGGGGACCTTGGGAAAATACCAGTTTGGGGTCCTCCTCCCCCAAACAATCCATAGCACTCTATATTTGCTGCTGATTGCAGGTGGCATTGATTGAGTACTTTGGGGCATGTACATGTCCATACAATAATATGGTGTCCATGTCGACATTTCAATTGTGTCCGCATTTTAACATGTTTGGCATTATGATCATGTCAGTTTACTGACGGTCAGCATTTTAACGGTCGGTATTATGTACCTGTTGGGATATTGACCATTGGTAGTTACATCCTGTCGATATAACTGTGTCGGCAAACTGATTGTCGGTATTTCAATTGTTGGTAAATTATACTGAACCCTGCTCATGTAATGGTAGTGGAATTGCACCAAGTAACAGGGGAACCCAATTAAAATATTTTCTTACCTACAAATAGTATATTTTGTAACCATTACTACAAAAAATGGCTTGTGTTATTTCAATTAAAAAGCTAACTATTCACCTGTACTGTATGTATTGTTTCTTCATTTGAAAATATAATAAAATAACTATGGTAACAACAAAGTCAACTCTCCAAAATACCATATCGGCAAGTTACATTCTGTTTCTGCATAATGCAATGATAATAAAATGCCATCTCTAAAAGAATGAAACAGAAAAGCAATAAAAACTTATAATAATAATAATAAACATGCTGGGCGACTACAATTGTAACAATGTTTTAATCCACTTTGAGGACATGAGGTTATTCAGTTAACAGTTATTCTAAGTCATGTTGGGTATATTGTGTTCAAGCAGTTATTAATTGTTGGCAGAAGTACCTCGCTAATGGAGGTGAAGGCCACATTGCGCAGGTGGAACATGCCATTAAGTGATTATTGATTTTAGAGGGGAAAAAAGCAGAAAGTAAAAAGAATAACTTTTTATTTTCTGCTTTTCTTGTCATAAATGTTCCTGAGAGCCCCCGTTGTCATATTGCATGTTTATCCTTGATGTAAATGCATCAAAGCGATATATATAAATATATATAACCCATGAAATATTACTCTCTAAAGCTGCTTTTAAGGCTGGTGTTTGCTGTATGCTTTGATTTCACACAGCTCACTAAATTACATCTATTTATAAGAGATATTTAACACCATTTAGGTTGGGCACCTCAATAAGCTAAACATATATTTGTAGTGTTTGCTTCCCTGTCAGTGTTGCCCTGAGGGTGTACTGTTGTCAGATATATTGTGTTATTTGCTATAAGCCTATTTTAATACCAATACATTATGGCCCTTATTCTGGTTCACTCGCAGAGGCAAATTCCTCAAATGTACAAAACCATGTGCACTACAAGGGGGGGGGGGGGGGTCGACCCGGAAATTTGCCTTTTACACAGGTTTTTTTGCAGTGTGAACAGGTCGCATACCCGGATCTCATATATGGGAAAAGCCTTTTTTTTACCCGTGTTTGAGATACGGGTATGCAGACACGGGTTGACCCGTTCCCAGGGAATTTGCCTTGCAGTGAGAATGGGGGTCCGTCCCTGCAGTCCCTGGTATTTTTAATGCCGAGTAAAAGCTGTGTATTTCTCACTGGCAGTGAGAACACGGTATTAGATGTGTATTCTACTTCACATGTGATGTTGCTACGGGCAACCTATCAGAATCTACTTATTTATTTAGCACCCTCTCGAAGATAGTAGACAGGATCTGATTGGTTGCCCATAGCAACATCACATGTGGAGTAGAATACACATCTTAGTAACTTTTCCCTTTAGTGTTTTCTCTGCACAGAATCAAAATAACTCACCCACATCTAATTCTCTCTGCACAAGTTACATCTGCCCCACCTGCAGTGCACATGTTTTTTTCCATTTGAGAAGGAATTTGCCGTTGCGAGAGAACCAAAATCAGGGCTGATTCTGATTGACTCGGTAAGCCGCGAAGAGGGCCAAATCGCTGTTGCCGTATCCCCTGGCAACCATGCGAGGGGATGTGTCACTAAGACACATCTCTTCGCATGTGCCCGCGGGGGGGAGAAATCATTTTATGGTCACCAACAATCTAATGATTTCTTCAGGCCATGCAAATATGAGTCAATGAAAACGGAATTATATTTGCGGGCAACGGGATGAAGACAGGGCGAGCGGCTGACGTCATGGGATGTCAGCCACCTGCCCCCTGCACTCCTCGTCCTGCATGCAATCCCATGGGAACGCCCAGCTTTTCATGGGGACGCCCATGAAACACTGGACATTCCCATTGGCGCGACCTGTGCCCGCCAAAAGAGCCTGCACATGCGTGTCAATCATTCTGCGCATGCGCAGAAAAAAATATTGCTGGGGGGACTGTTTGAATGAGGAAGAATGACCCCTTGTGTGTGTGCATACTTAGAAACATGTTATTAGAAATCATGGCCAAAACTGAAAGCCGCCCGAGTTCAGGGGCAATGTCCACCAAACTTTTCTTTTTTAAAGGGGAATTAACTTACAAGGCAAAACCATGAACCACCAAACTTGGGCGGCATTTAAGTCTTGCTCCATCAGTCTGTACATTGTTTTATTTATTGTTATTGCATTTTGTAATCAGGATAAGCCATGTCATGTGTGTTACTAGCATAGTATGTTTTAGACATTTGTTGATGGATTTTCAGCAATTAATGACAGACTTGCACCTTCGGTCTGAGTCGCCCCACAATGTCCAAGTCCAATTTATGAAAAGCAGCGGAGATGAATGCACTTATCATCACCTCTATATAATCACAGAACTCATTCATTGCACTAGCGGAGCTGGCGGGATCTTTGTCCCCACCGCCTATGATGATTAGCAGTCTTGCAGCCAAGTAAAAGCAAAAGGTACCAATGAGAACAGTTCTAACTGTGATTCCTGTTATTCCAGCTTGACAAAGTACTCCAAATACATGGCTAATCAAGCACTACATGTGTCTCTCTGCATTAAAGTGTAAGAAGCCCAGAGCAGATGCTGATATTGGATTCCCCTCAAGATATTCCGCTCACGTGTTTATCCTAGGAGGAAGTCCCCACATACTGCCTGAGGGGATTCAGCATGAAAAGCCGGCGGTCGGGATCCCTGCGTTCAAAATCCTGACGCCGGAATCCCGAACGCCGAAATCCCGACAAGGGGGGGACGTGGATCGCCCCCCCCTTGCGGGCTCGCTGCGCTCGCCACGCAGTGGGCCCGGTGCCTCGCTATGCTCGGCACACTAATTTATTCTCCCTCCGAGGGTGTCGTGGACACCCACAGGGGGAGAAAGTGTTGGGATTTCGGCGTTCGGGATTCCGGCAACGGGATTTTGAACGCCGGGATCCTGACCGCCGGGATTTAAACTGCATCCCACCTGAGGGATTCTTAGCACAGGAGATCGAGGCTATTGTGACTATGTAATGTGACTGTGAATTTGGCTGAGCAATGTGAGGCATTACACTGTCATGCCTTAACCTCTTGGTGGGCTTTCCTGGAGGGCAGGTTAGTCCTGCCCCAGAAATACTCACCACTCAAGCTGCAGCTGCTGGTCCGGCGTACAATCACCAGGGAGTGCCAGGCAGGGTGGTGTGTGTGCTCCCAGATGGTGGTGCGCCAGTGGTGCACAGCTGGAGGCACCACTGGTAAAGACCTACTTTACAATGGCATGCCTGGAAATTAAGTGGTTAAACCAGGGATGGGGAACCTTCGGCCATCCAGCTGTTGTTGAGCTACACATCCCAGCATGCTCTTTGCTATTTAACTATGCTAAATTTGTTGCAGAGCATGTTGGAATGTATAGTTCAACAATAGCTGGAGTGCCAATAGTACCCCAACCTGGCAGAAAACCAAAATACTACCCTCTGTCAGTGGTTTTACTACTGTAATAGACTATTCAGGGCAGGCATTGATGTTTAAGTTGCTGCTCTTTTTAAATGATTCAGAAATATGCGTATATATGTATATATGGGTTCAGTATGATTTCCCGACATTCAAAATACCTACGGTCAAAATACCGACAAGCACTGGCAGACAGTCAAAATACCAACATGTTCAAAAAATGTCAACATGTCAAATAGTCGACATGCTTTTTTTGTGTGGGTCTATGTTGACATAGGCCATATAATTGTAAGCATCCTGTGTCCCCTTGCATGGCTCTCTGCTCTCTACATGCTTTGGGCACACAATTATGATCTAACTCTATGACCACTTGGATTGTGAAGTAAGAACAAGTCGGTTTTAAAGAAAAAATCATGAAAAACTCATGTAGACCGTGTCGGTATTTTAACTATATCGGCATAATGAATGCCGGCTTTTTGGATGTGTTGGTATTTTGACTGCCGATGGTTGTCGGATTGAATGCATCCCGTATATATTTATAGATTTGCTCACTGGTTGTTTTGGCCCTGGCTGGAAGTTAAATAGGAATCGGGACATCTGTCAGAATGAACTTAGGTCTACAGTCATTAGGTCGACCCCACTAGGTCGACTGGCAGGAAGGTCGACCTGACTTAAGGTCGACATGGGCCAAGGTCGACATGACTTAAGGTCGAATTTGCATAAAGGTCGACATGAGGAAGGTCGACTGGTCATAAGGTCGACATGGGTTTTTCACTGTTTTTTTATCCGAATGTCGACACAGTCGACATGGACACAGTTGGCAATGAGAATCGGACCCTCGCTTTGCTCGCAATGCTTCGGGCACGGTGCCTCGCTGCGCTCTGCACACTATTTTATTCTCCCACCACGCCCTAGTGGATGGTAGGGCATGAAATACCGCCTGTCGGCACATGTCGGCTCAAAAAACAGTGAAAAACCCATGTCGACCTTATGACCAGTCGACCTTCCTCATGTCGACCTTTATGCAAATTCGACCTTAAGTCATGTCGACCTTGGCCCATGTCGACCTTAAGTCAGGTCGACCTTCCTGCCAGTCGACCTAGTGGGGTCGACCTAATGACTGTAGACCTAAGTTCATTCTAATAGATTACCGCATCCCGTTAAATAGGATTGTACACTGACTGCATCTGCTTGTGTATATGGTCATTGTCCAGTAGCTCTAATAGTGCCATGATGCAGCTGTTCAACCAAGCACCAGAAGAGCAACATCAGTGGCTGTATCAACGTATATTAACAACTAGTAAGCCCGCTCTAAGCAAAAGCTTCGAAAGCTAGTCTGCTACCTTCTGTGTTTGTGCATGTGTGAGAAAGAGATGTAGTTTCACTCTCTGCCAGCAGATGCCGGTGTTTCAGAGACTCACGGACACTAGACATATACATAGAATTGCCTGATTCTGGTTGGTTTGCAAAAGCAAACTCCTTCTTTAATGGACAAAACCATTTTTACACCCCGCCCAAATCGAACTCTCTCTCCACATGTAACATTACATCTGCCCCACCTGCAGTGCACATGGTTTTGTCCATTAGCAAACCAAATGTGCTATCACTCCCAAAGAGTGACCACACTAAAGTTGAGCCCCTCCAAAGGGACATATGCCCCAAATTTTGCCTATGTATAGTACAAGAAAAATGAGGACAGAACAATTGTATATAGCTGTGCACTTTTGTATTATAGCTGAATAATATCTCTGTTTATCTCAGCCCAAACCCCGCATCCCAGTGCACTGATAAAACAGCAAATGTTGACCCTTAACTTCCCTCAGGGTTGGCACCAAATCCTCCTTAATTAGATTTTAATGAAGGATACATGTACTACTATTGAGAAGACCAAATTTATCCTGGAGGCATACATCTACATAGATACAATAAAGACACTGTATTACATTTTATGCAACTACTTGTTTTCTCTTGACAAATTGAGTCTAACGAACAGTCAGTGCCTTAGCAGGCTTAATAGTCACAGTCCTTACCTCAGGCCTAACGCTATCCCAGTGCAATAGTTTCCCCTAACGAAATGCCCACTCCTGCGGCCAGTCACATTATGCTTAATTAATAGCAAGGCTCTGACACCCTACGAACATTAATGTAATGAGGCTTTCGGGAGATCTGTTCACACGTAAAATGGAAAATGTCCTTATCTAAATAATAAAGGATGAATTGATGTTTAAATAAGAGCTAACTATAAGGAGCGCATTAGTTAAAAACACATGCTGTATAGACAAATGTAATATTTATATCTATTTGATTACATTAGTAACAGGAAGAATGAGTAACTTTATTCAGTAAGGTGATATGGATTTTGTCACTTTGCGTGTGTCCTTTTACAAGAGCGCCATCTGTTGGATATTTTTATTCAGTAATTCTACATGTACAATCTTACATCAAACACAATGCATGCTGGCTATTTATTTACTGTACTTGTGCATGGGCAATGTCAATAACGTAAATCTAAAATCTAAATCTAAATCAATTCGTGCTGGCTATTTGTTTACATGTGTCCATATAAACTTCGGAATATGCAATCATAATTTAATTCAGGGTACACAAAATATTTGCAAATCTATAAATAATGTGTAAATATGTATTAAGCAGCCAAGTCTAAGTGAAGGAAATACATTGAGATTTGTAAATGTGTTGTAGAAAGAAGCAAAAAGTGAGGTTAGAATGATAATACAGTATTTTTATTTGCCATATCAGGACGATACACTGGAATTCAGCAGATTACATTGAAGAGCTCACATCTGGTACATCACCGTGTTAAGGACAGGATGTATTAAAATACATCACCGCCCCTCTCCGCCCGACCGCAGTGATGCTAGCCCATATGTATTAACAAATGCGGGTAGCATCGCAGTGCGGAGACGGAGGCCCAAAGTGATACCTGTGATGTGGTGTGCGGGGGGTCTCCATCACATCCCTGGGCGCCTCCTCCTCCCCTAATGCCGGGAAGCCTAAGCAGGTTGTCCCCGGTGCCTCCTTCTTCCCCCTGCAGCCAGAAAGGATGTCCGGCTGCATTGCTAGGGAAGGAAGAGTTTAACTTCCAGGACCTAGAGGAAGGTAACTCAATGGGAGGGGGGGGGCGGCATCTGCAGCGGGGGCGGCAGAGGTGGTGATAGAAGCCCACAGGCTGGCGATACCCTTGCTGGTGAAGACGGGGTGGCCGGGTATTAGTACATTTGAAAATGCGGTAGATCTCTGCCCTAAGGGAGAGATGCACTAAAAGGATAATGCTGTGAAAAAGCCGGTATCAGGGTTATTAATGCATTTCCCCATGCACTAAAATCCGACTGCCGAGTTTTCGCAAAAATAGCCTCTACATGCCACACATATGCCCCCACAGTGCTATGTATGCCCCCAGTGCCATATATGCCCCCACAGTGCCATATATGCCCCCACAGTGCCATATATGCCCCCACAGTGCCATATATGCCCCCACAGTGCCACACATATGCCCCCACAGTGCTTAGTATGCCCCCAGAGTGCCATTTATGCCCCCACAGTGCCACACATATGCCCCCACAGTGCCACACATATGCCCCCACAGTGACACACATATATGCCCCCACAGTGCCAGATAGCGTAGTTACATTAATTTACATCCATCCAGGCTGGCTGCCCCCCCTCAAGACTTCTGTGACTGAGCAGCAGCTGCAGCCCCCAGCCATCGTTGATACAGAGGAGACAGAGGAGCGTAAGAGGAGAGAACTTATATTAAATTACATCTATCCAGCCTACCAGCACTGGGCGCCCTGTCACATGTCCCGCCGTCCTCCCGGAGACAGTGGCGGCTGACTCCCCTCCATGGTCCTGTCAGGCTGCGTGGCGCCGCAGCCATGTTCTCCTCCTCCTCTTCTGCCGCCGCAGTCAGTCAGAACTGACTACCGCGGCTTTGGAGACTCCCGGGACCCGTCCTGTGCGGCACGCTATCCTGTGCATGCGCACTGATAGCATTTACGTATAGTGTTTTATGGCGGTACGGGGTACCGGCAGAATATATCTTAGCGGTACGCCGTACCACCCCGTACCGCCACACTTACAGGCCTGGGTAGCTCTATTGATCATATTATATATCATATTATTTACCAGTGCTATTATTGTCATACTCATACCAGGCACTTCCCAAGAGGAGGGGTTTCCGGGCAACCAGAAACCCCCCCCCCCCCCCCCCCCCCTGCGTTTGCCTATGGAGGCCACTTCATGTTGAAAGGAAAAGTGCATCCGAAGGTGAACCGACCATCGAATGATTTCTCTTCCCTTTGGAAATAAAAGTCTGTGAGGGGCGGGCGCTGAGACGTCATGTGACACAATGTGGCATCAGTCATCCACCCCGAGCAAGTATCGGCACAGCCGTTCACTCCAGAGGTTTGCTCATGCACATAACCGCGAATGCACACCATCGGAACTGGGCCAAATTTGTCCCCTTCCAATCAGGTCGGAATTAGGCCCACAGGGAGGATCAATTATGACTTGACATTCAGTATGAGCTGGTTGTAGCAGCGTTATTCTACTGGTGGAGCGTTGTGTGAGGACTGCAAGATGCTACGCTGTGTGCTCACTAAATACTATAATCAGTCATTTGAATTTGTCAAAATATAGTGACATTCAACTAAGAATGTTGCAGTCTAGGGAAGATCTGATAGGTCATACACTGTTATATTCAGCATGTTGCTACATAGGAGTAAACATATTTTCTCTAATATGTAATTAGTGGTTAAAAATGATATTTGCAATTGGTCTGAATAGACTCAATCCCTCCCCTTATGGTTCTTCCTATACAATCTGTTTAACACATAACAGAAATGCCATGTCTGCCGGGAAAACAAACTGTCTTACAAGACTATAAAGGATTAGTTGAAGAAATGAGAATGTTATACATATATAATTATCTTTCTATTAAAGCAATTATTCTGAAGTACCCTCCTAGCATATGACTTTGCCTGTGAATAACCTTTCTATCATGATGTTCATATATATGGCTCTGAAGCCTGTAATTAAACCGATACATTACAAAGTGTCATTTTTTGGAGATCACTGCATATCCTTCATTTATAAGGAACCTGCTGAAGTGATCTATTTGACAATTTAGTGCATTCACCTGGGTTCAGTAGTAAAGCTTCATTTTAGCTGAATAAAAACAAAAGAGAATTTGAGATGGACTGTCGTCTTGTTGCCAGTTATTGGTCACTATGGTAAAGGTTGGTTTCAAGGAAGAATACCTACGGTAATGTATATACAATGCAGGTTGCCTCCTCTAAAGCAGCTACCAATAAGAACACCTTTGGAATATTGTATGTTTTAAAGGTGGATTTCCCTCTTTTTGGACCAGCACCCCACTCATCTTTCCATAGGTGTATTTATCACTGCAGTATAGTTCCCTAGCAATACAACTTGGAGGCAATAAGTGTTCTTTTAGCACCCTCATATATATATATATATATATATATATATATATATATCCAAGAGATCCACACACAATGGTGTAGAAGCAGAGCACTCGCCACAATCACAAATCAGCCTTGTGATAAAAGTAAAGAAGAAGTTTTTAATCCAACTGGGTCAACATAGTAATAGGAACATCAGCAGTACATAAGCCCCGACGTTTCGGTCCCAATATGGACCTTTATCAAGGAGCGTTTTGCTGAAAGTAGTCACATAATCAACGATGAGGTAACAGCCTGGGTACGGACAGGGTCAGCCAGCTGGCTGACCCTGTCCGTACCCAGGCTGTTACCTCATCGTTGATTATGTGACTACTTTCAGCAAAACGCTCCTTGATAAAGGTCCATATTGGGACCGAAACGTCGGGGCTTATGTACTGCTGATGTTCCTATTACTATGTTGACCCAGTTGGATTAAAAACTTCTTCTTTACTTTTATCACAAGGCTGATTTGTGATTGTGGCGAGTGCTCTGCTTCTACACCATTGTGTGTGGATCTCTTGGATGTATTAAGGGGCATGCTATTGCATGTACCTTCTGCTGGGCACCCCACCGCTGTCTATATTTGGGTGAGAGTGCGGTCTTTCTTTGTTCTATATATATATATATATATATATATATATATATAATTGATAATGTAGGTTTACAACTGAAAAGGGTTGCTGCTATCCATCTATCTATCTATGTATCTATCTATCTTATAGAAAAATATATATCATCTATATATGTCTAATGTCCATTTGTGTATTTCGGAAATACTGCCATCTGTTGGCAGCGAGTGAAACTACATCTCTTTCTCTCTCACACATGCACAAACACAGAGGCAATCACAAGGTATATATATATATAGATATAGATAGATATATAAATATATAGATAGAATTGATTCAGACACTTATTATTTTGTTAATTGATAGAAAATAAACTATTATTACTTTTACTTTTGAAAGCATTCTTATGGCCCCCGTACACTAGTGCGATTTCGACCTGATTTCACCCAATTCCGATGAATTGGGCTGAGAAATCTGGTGAAATTGGGCCAAATCGCATGTGTATGACATCCAATCCGATGCATGGTCACGTGCGCATCGGATCAGAAACAGAATTCGGACCTGCTGCCTGTCCGACCTACGACTCGTCCCCCCACCCGTCCAATCAATTTTGGGTTAGTACAGGATTTAATCATGTATCACTATTACATACAAAGTATAATGACCACCATCTAGTGGTGTTAGTTAAGTTACTGTAAGTGTATCAGTGTGTATGTGTATCATTGTATGGTAGAGTCTGCCAGAACCCACAATTTAGTAACCCCTAATAGATATCGGTGAGACATTGAGAGAGTAACTGTACCTATTCAGTATTCTTAAGAGACCACTATCAACTATACAAATTTCCTCTAGATCCTGTGTGATTTTTGCCTAAAACAATCCTCTCAATATCAGTGTCTGTCTGTGTGTCAACCTCCTTTAATCTGTGTTTCAGCATCTATTCATATGTCGGTGTCTGTGTCAGCATCTGTCAGAGTGTTCGTGTCAGCATCTTTCTGCTTGTCTGTGTGTCAGTTGTCTATGTATCAGCATTTATGTGTCAGCTTTGATTTGTCAGTGTAAAAAAAAGAAAAGGAGATTGTGCTGCGCTTCTTTTGAAGTAGATAAAACAACTTTTAATAAGCAACAAATATAATAAAATTACATCTCTCTATTGCATCGAAAAATATTAATAATAACGACATAAAAAAGGTGCGAATTTTCAGTACAGTATATAATCACCCCTTGAAAAAGCTGTGTATATCACAGCGAAACGCGTCGGTGGAGAGGTGCTCATTTGAAGTACTGGGATGCTGATCACCCTCACTTGGACAATTTTTTGCTGCTGCGTGAGAGATTTGTCAGTGTGTCAGTGTTTGTCAATATATTTGTGTTAGTGTATTTCTGTGTGTCAGTATCCGAGTATCAGAATCTGTGTGTCAGCATATATTGCAGTTAGTGTGTCAGCATCAGTGTGTCAACATCCGTCAGTATGTCAGCATCTGTCTATGTCAGTGTGTCAGCATCAGTCCATGTGTCAGCATCAGTGTGTCAGCTTCCTGGTATCACTCTCCCTGGGGGAGATTCTGTTAAGCAGAAATGCGGTAAAAAAACCATTTTCGGGGTTTTTACCGCATTTCTATATGCTATATGCCCCCTATATATATATGCCCTCTATATATGCCCTCTATATGCTATATGCCAGCGCTGCGGAGGGAATCGCCAGCAAAAGCTGGCGATTCCCTGCAGAAGGCTATGGGCTTCTTACCGCAGCGCTGTTTGAGGGATCCGTCACGGATCCCTCCCAGCGTGCCCTGCGGCCGGCGCCGGGGTCTGCGCATGCGCAGATTGACTCCCGGGTCACAGACCCGGAAGTCCAGTGCCGGCCCCGCATCGCAAGGGACAGCTCTTATCGCAAGAGCTGTCCCTTGCGTTAATAACGGCATATGTTAGAGCATATGCCGTTATTAATAATGCGGTAGCCGGCGATAATGGGCGCGGATGTTACAACATCCCGCCCCCTGTCCCTGCTGTCAGTCTCTCTGCCATTATATCCCTGCTGTCACTCTCTCTATCCCTACTGAAACTCTCTCTGTCCTTAAGTCCCTGTTAACACTCTCCATGTCCCTATGTCTCTGTTGTCACTCTCCCTGTCCATACTATCACTCTCCCTGCAACTATATCCCTGCTGTCACTCTCTCTCTCCCTCTCTCTATACATGCATTTTGGCTCATACTGTGTGACACAATTAAATTTTTAGCTCATTCTGTGTGGCATAATGTGTAAGGGGAGCTAGTACTAGATAGTGTAAGGGATCCTATTATGGTGCATAATATGTATAGCAGGTAGGTGGGCGGCACTCAATCGTCTTATAATAATGGAGACAGGAAACCTTCATTATTATTTTTTCATTAATCTTTATTTTAGTTTCCATTTCATACAAAAGACAATTACACTTTACAGACATAATACATTTAAAAACAATACAATTACAATTACAGGTCACCATTTTATATAATATTCACTCTTATACTTTATATCGATTCTAGTTCAACTATGTGGTGGTAGCATGTCCTTCTGTAGGACCTTTTCAGAGCAGTGCAATCGGCCCAAATCCATTCTATTACTCATGGAATAATATATATTTATAGGTTATATCCACTAGTGCTCATCTGTATCACAATTCAGTCCTCTTGTTTATTTTATGTGTGTTTTTAGTGGTGTTTTTTTATTTTTATATTATTAGAGTGCCCTATTTAGTATTGCATAGTGCGTTTATTTATCTTAGAGTGTATATATATATATATATATATATATATATATATATATATATATATATAAAGTAGAAGAAATGATGGGGCACTCACTGGATTTTGCTTGCAGAAGCAATCTTTTAATCACATACCGATTATAACACCATTGTGTGACAGTGGGTACAGGTCAACGTTTCGGTCCTTCCTTGGACCTTCTTCAAGACCCCCTTTGCTGCCTCCTCTGCATGCAACTACCTATCTATTCCAATGGTCCTTAAATACCCAAATCCAGTGTCACATGGCCACTCCCCTTAGATCATTCAGGAAGTCATCCAATTTCATAATTAAAACTTACTTGTTGCAGTTCAACGTAGTCAGTATTTGTACTATGTGCTAGCAGCCATCAAGACACCGTACTCATACATAAAACAGCACAGAATATATCCACCGACCCCTGCATACCTGCATAGTATTATCGGGCGTGCGTTTCATCAGTACTGGCGTGCAGTCCAGGCCTCACTTTGATTCGCGGCGGCCCCATCATTTCTTCTACTTTGTATACTGAAGATACCTGGACCGCAGGGACTCTTTTTGAGCTGGCACCCTGGTTGATGTCCCATATTTTGGAGAGTGCTGTCCATACGGACTGGATTATATATATATATATATATATATATATATATATATATATATATATTGACTTTGTTACAATTTATACATACTTTGTGACATTTTAATTATCCATAACCACTAATTGTGTTTATATATATTAGTGCTCTATATTTCTCATCATAACCATTTTAAGACTTCCGACCTATTGTATATCATATTCTAATATTTTCATTTTTTTTCCCCCTATATTTTACGGATATCTACTTGATTGCACTAGTCCGTGCTAGCACCCTCCTTCCTCTCGATCTTCTATTTCACTTGTTCTATATATGCTGGAATCACACCATCTTTCCCATTTACTATGGAACTTAGCCGTCGCATTTCTTGTATGAAACATGTATTTCTCATGTTTGATCACATCTTTCACTAGGGCTCTCCATTTAATTATTTCTGGTTGTGCTACTGAAAACAAAGTGCACACTATCATCATTTTTGCTAAGGAGATCAAGCTAATAATATACGAGTACAGCTGTGATGAGTTACCTCCTTCCATTCCTAAGACATATCCTGGGACCCAGCTGGGCAATATTGGGCACAGTGGCCCTGACATCGCTCCATACCACCTCCCAGAATAACCGAATCTTAGAGCACCCCCATATTTTATGCCAGAAGTCCGCCCCCTCTTCTGCACATTTAGGGCATCTGGTATTATCCCTTAAGCCTGCTCTATATAGCATCGTCGGGGTGCGATATACTCTATGCAGAATAAAGAAATGGACCTGTTGGTATCTAACGCATGATGTAGCATATTTTAATAGACCCAGTACTCTTTTCCAATTTTCTGTTGATAGTGGGCCTATATCATCTTCCCATTTAGTTTTTAGCTGGTCTAACAGTTGAGGATTTTGGTTTGCATTATTATTAGCATAAAATTGTGCTACCTGCCCTCTCTTACTCAATTTACGCAGCAACATTTTAACAGGTGATATGGAAATTTCTAGAGTATGCCCTCCAAATTGTCTCTCTATGACATGCCGTAATTGCAGATATCTAATGAAATAACTGTTTGATATTTTAAATTCATTCTGCAATAGGTTAAATGATTTAAACTGACCATTGCTATATAGGTGTCCTATCTCTATTACACCTTTTTTTTGCCATACTGTATATTTTCAATAGATAGCTTGTCTAATTCTGGGTAAGGAAACCTTCATTATTATCAGACGCTTGAGTGCTGCCTATCTAACTGCTGTACATTGGTAACCAGGGCTGCAACAGAAATAGTGGGACCCAGGACTGACAAAATAGGCAAGGCCCCCATCCTCGTCTATTGTCATACAAACTAGGCCCCCCATCCTCGTCTATTGTCATACAAAATATTTTAGTCAGATATTTTGGCTGCACCCCTCTATTCGGCGCCTATTTTTTAGCAAAATACCTAAATGACAGCAGGAGGGAAGGGGGGGCCCACAAGACCTGCCACACACCGTAATGCCCATTACATATTACACCACACACCATAATGCCCATTACATATTACATCACACACCATAATGCCCTTACATATTATACAACATACCGTAACGCCTATTATACATTATGCAACACACCGTAATGCCTATAATATGTTATGCCACATAACTGCTGCTTACTTACATGCTCGTTGCCAGGAGTTTCATGCTTGTTGCCAAGGGTTTCTTGCTTGATTCCAGGGGTTACATGCTTATTACCAGGGGTTAGATCTCCTTGCCTGGGGGTGACATGATCCTTGCCAGGGTTTTTTTGCTCATTGCAAAGGTAGGGGGGATTAAATGCTCAGTGACATTGGGAGTTACATGTTTGTTGCCATGGGGGAATACATGCTAGTTGCCCAGGGGGAGTTTTTTGCTTGTTGCCATGGGTGAGTTACATCCTTGTTGCTGTGGGGGAGTTACATGGGGTAGTTGCCAGAAAGGAAGTTACATGGTCATTGCCATGGGGGAATACATGCTCATTATCTGAGGGTGTTACTTGCTCATTGCCAATGGTGTGCACTGCACAGCAGCGCTCCCGGAATCTGCACTTTCAGGTAGCTCTGAGTGCTCTGCGCTCCCATCCCCTGTCAAGCTCTGTGTCTTGACTCGTGTTCTGACTCCTGCAGCTGCGTGTGAGCAGAGCGCGGTGGGCGGCATCAGCGGCCAGTGGACTAGGCTTCAGAGCAGTGTCTCCCACTTGGCTCCTCGTTCTCTGACTGCTGCCTATCTTTGCTTGTTCATATGTAATGAGCGGGTCTCCCCTCATTCATATGTAATGAAAGGGTCTCTGCTGTGCATAATGAATGGGCTGCACTTGTCCCCACTCATTACATATTCACAGGACACGCTCTCACACACACACACACACACACACACACACACATATATATATATATATATATATATATATATATATATATAGACAGTGTCCCCGGCACTCCGATGCCCCTATTGCAGGGGTGTCTTTGCCCTGATGCCTTCCAATGTAGCGTCACAGGCCATAACAACACTGTACCTTGGGTACAAGATTATAACACCATGAGCCAACCTATCAAAAAAAAGGCTAAAGCCCTGTGGCCCATTATAACATCCGATTCAGAGTTACCGTTTAAAAATAGTCGCCTTATGCCCAGTTACAGACGCAGCTCAAACAAAAAAGATTTTATTGTCAAAACCGATGTGTCTCTCTTTAAGGACCCTAAGCCCACACACTTCCTTAGCCGAAAAAATGGCTGTTTTAGGTGTTTGGGCTGTGTCACGTGTAACTAGATGACAGCAGGAGACACTATCCTCCACAGGCAAACGGTATAAGATAAACTGGCCACTCACCTGTTGTACTAAATACGTAGTCTATGTCATCATCTGCCCATGCGGACTTTACTACGTTGGAAAAACTGAGTGCCAGTTTAAAGTCCCTTGGCCTAGTTCATTGTTTGTAAATGTATTTCATATAGAAATCACTATCTGTATAATTTAGCATCTGTAGAACTTA
Source organism: Crinia signifera (assembly GCF_055691185.1). Taxonomy (NCBI): domain Eukaryota; kingdom Metazoa; phylum Chordata; class Amphibia; order Anura; family Myobatrachidae; genus Crinia; species Crinia signifera. Next base: position 127,053,607 of record NC_139224.1, read on the forward strand.
TTGAGTATTAAATTAATTGTTCATTATCTGCAGAATGATGGTGGCCGGTTTCATCTTCCTGCTAGGATATAGCAACTAACAAATATAGTTACAAACAATAGAGGAACAACAGTGATTAGATTATTCTTCAGTTTAGATAAAGCATAAGCCTGGTTATGAACATAATATGTTTTTCTGTCAGACCTAGGCGCCCAGCTACAGCGTATGTTGCAGTACACTGCATCACATTAGCTTTGAGCTGGACAAGATGTATGCCAATACTTCTTATTTTGATTTTATTTCTCCTCATGTATTGCTATACGGTACAACTCTTTTATTCTCTTACGCACCATGTTTGTCCATATTCACATTTCTCAGTGTGGCATAGTTGCCGTCATATAGAAGTTTTTTCACGATTATTATGGTGTTAAGATATTGACATCACACAATTACTCACATCCCATACAGTGCTGCGCTAATAGTAGCGCAGTCTTCCACGTCACTGTTTGCTCACAAAGCACTAGGTACAATGGGGCAGATGTATTAAGCTTTAACAAGAGATAAATCCAGGGGTGATAAGGAGAGATAAACATCCAGCCAATCACCTGCTAGCTGCCATGTTACAGGCTGTGTTTGAAAAAATTCAGTAAGGAGCTGATTGGCTGGACATTTATCTCTCCTTATCACCCTTGCATTTATCTCTTGTTAAGGCTTAATACATCTGCCCCAATGTTACAACAGTCGAATAATGTTTTGCCATAGCTAGATTTTAGCGCTAATTGTATATTGTAAATTATATATTCACTGTGTTTGTTTACTTTTGACAGTACCAATTGTAACCAAGTGCGTCCAAGCCCTGATCTGTTGTCATGGTACCGGCCGGAGGCCGGCTCCGTCACATCCGTCAGAAGCTTCAGCCGAAACCGGAAGTGAGGGAGCGCGTGCACCGGAGGACAGGCTGGACACGGAGAGGGTTGGAAGACATCCTTGGTAAGTAAATGTATTTATAGATGTTGAGTGACCACATTTTTTTTATCCTGATGAAGGGGTCTTGAACCCCAAAACGTAGATTAAAGTTTCACTGCAAATAACCTTGTGCCCGACTCTGAGTGCCGCCAGACCCGATGCATATATATATATATATATATATATATATATATATATATATATAGACTTTTGGTTTGCAGGATGGCACTCTAAATAAAAAAAAATCCCGGTGCCAGGAACATAAAGTTTTAGGACATGAAAAGCACTTACCCCCCTTGGTTGTAGAAGGATAGGAACCGGCACACGGGTGGATGGTAAAAAAAATAGATTTATTGTACAAACATGATTGCACACAACGACAGCTGTACACCTGACAGCTGTTGATGAAAACCGTTTATTTCGGTTGAAACAGCTGTCAGGTGTACAGCTGTCGTTGTGTGCAATCATGTTTGTACAATAAATCAACTTTTCTTCACCATCCACCCGTGTGCCGGTTCCTATCCTTCTACAACCAAGGGGGGTAAGTGCTTTTCATATATATATATATATATATATATATATATAGGTGGCAGGAGCAGTATGCACACTTAACTATAGTCGACTGTACCATGCTGTAGCCACATAAAATGTAAATAGGTAAAAATTAGAAGCCAGCACAGTGGATGAAAGTGTCCAAAAAACTTTTATATATCAAAGATGAATTCCATCAGAAATGGCAAGTGGACACACCAATGTAAAAAAGTTTTTACAGAGTCCAAACACATGGTAGTTACCACATCCATAAGAGAAACATGGTGGTCCACTGCAAGGGTCACTGATGCCCGACGGCCGTTTCGATGCTATATCACCGTCCTCAGGAGCATAAGTGACCCTTCAGCAAGACCGGATATATATAGTGCATTAAACAAAATAAACATATTCACCTGTGCGCCGCTAATCTCATACAGACACCTGGTAAGGTGATGTCTGATGGGATACACATTGGAAGTACGAGGATCTATAAAGACAGGAGATGATATTACAAACTGACAATTAACACATTTAGTGCAACGAAAGCTGCCATTTTTGGGAGCAAGCCAACCTTTGTTTTTAATAGGCAACAAGTCAGATTTTGCAACAATATCCTTTACATTGCTACTTTTTTTGTAGCAAAACATGGGTAATTTGTGACAGAATGGCCCCATGGTATCATCTGCCTGAAGTATGTGCCAATGACGATGTATTACATCTCTTATTCTTTTGGAGGCAATAGAGTATGTACTCACAAAAGTAAGTCTATCAGAGTCATTGTTTTTCAAGGCAGGTACGAGGGATTGTTCCTGAGACAAATTTACACAATGAGAAATAGCTTCCTGTATCTCATCAGGCAAGTACCCTCTCTCAATAAACCTATCACCCATCTCAGTGAGGGCTGACAATAATTTATTGTCATCCGAGGTAATGCGTCTCACTCGCAATAATTGAGACAGGGGTAAACCATGCTTAAGCGGTGCTGGATGAAAACTACCTGCCGACAATAAGGTGTTTTTGTCGGTGGGTTTTCTATATATGCAAGTGGACAGGGACCCATTGGACATAGAAATGCCTACATCAAGAAAGCTAATATACTGCTCACTATAGGCCATAGTAAAACGTATAGTGGTATCTAGACTATTCAGATGATCCACAAAGAGTGCCAGGAGTTCAGGTCCACCAGTCCACACCATGAACAGGTCATCTATGTATCTTACATAAAAAAATACAAAAGATGAAAACTGAGGATTGGACATGATATGTTGATTTTCATACATGTGCATGAACAGATTGGCATACGATGGGGCCATGTTGGACCCCATCGCAGTGCCCTGTAGCTGCAAAAAAAATGTATTTTCAAAAAGAAAATAATTCTTGGATAAAACAATTTCCATCAATAATAAAAGAAAATTAACATTGGGACCTGCATAGTGTGGACTGGTGGAGATTAAACTCCTGACAGCTGCTAGACCTTCCCTGTGGATGATGTTAGTGTATAAACTGGATACGTCTAATGTCACCAGCAAAGCATCAGTCGGTAAGTTATCAATTTTCTGGAGTTTTTGAATAAAGTCTGTCGTATCACGTAAGTAGAATGGAGTATTTTGCACAACAGGTTGGAGCCAAAAATCTATGTATTGTGATAGAGGCTGACAAATAGAGCCACATGAGGACACTATTGGGCGTCCAGGGGGTTTGACCAGAGTCTTGTGATCCTACACTTGATTATACGCTTCCCTGACTCTGACCAGTGTCCTTGGCTTACAACCTATGACGCTGTCAGAGCCCGAGTGAATAGCGTGGTACCTAATCTGTTAAGAGTTGCGTTACCATGGATACAGACGCCAAGGAGGGTTTTCAGCCCACCGGGCGTGGTCTCTATGACGCGCATGTTCTCTAAACACTGTGTTCCCTTGGTGACGGCGCCGTGACTAGCTTTGGCCGGAAACGACGCCGCATCACTTCCTGGACACTCAGATGTTTTACACACGTTGGCTATGTATGAACAGGTGTCTGTATGAGATTAGCGGCGCACAGGTGAATATGTTTATTTTGTTTAATGCACTATATATATCCGGTCTTGCTGAAGGGTCACTTATGCTCCTGAGGACGGTGATATAGCATCGAAACGGCCGTCGGGCATCAGTGACCCTTGCAGTGGACCACCATGTTTCTCTTATGGATGTGGTAACTACCATGTGTTTGGACTCTGTAAAAACTTTTTTACATTGGTGTGTCCACTTGCCATTTCTGATGGAATTCATCTTTGATATATAAAAGTTTTTTGGACACTTTCATCCACTGTGCTGGCTTCTAATTTTTACCTATATATATATATATATATATATATATATATATAGAGAGAGAGAGAGAGAGAGAGAGAGAGAGAGAGAGAGAGAGAGAGAGAGAAAAAATTCCTTTATTGAGACGATTGGCAACGTTTCGATACAACAGTATTTTCGTCAGGCTCCTGACGAAAATACTGTCGTATTGAAACGTTGCCAATCGTCTCAATAAAGGATTTTTTTCTATATTTTGCAACAAGTCTGGAGTGCCACGTTCCTTCTACAAAAAGTCTACATTATCTGTCGACGGGGGCACCCGAAAAGCACCAGTAGTAGGAGGTTGTGCCCGGCTACGAAACAAAGTCTATATATATATATATATATATATATATATATATATACAGAGAGAGAGAGAGAGAGAAAGAGAGAGAGAGAGAGAGCGCTTACCCCCTTCCCTTGCAGGCGAGGATGGAACCGGCACACGAATTTTAAGGTGAAGAAAAAGTGTAGTTTATTGTACAAGCATAATTTTGCACAAACAGTCAGCTGTAACCTAACAGCCGTTTCAACCACTTCCTAGTGGTTTTCGTCAGAGGTCCACGAAAACTAGGAAGTGGTTGAAACGGCTGTTAGGTTACAGCTGACTGTTTGTGCAAAATTATGCTTGTACAATAAACTACACTTTTTCTTCACCTTAAAATTCGTGTGCCGGTTCCATACTCGCCTGCAAGGGAAGGGGGTAAGTGCTCTCTATTGCTTAATTAAGTTCCCGGTGCAGGTTGCAGGTTACTTATCCAAGCCCATCACAGCAGTGTAGTGTTACAGGGGAACCTGTCACCAGCTCCAAAGCATCAATACCCGACAGCCTGTTTCGGTGGTGCGACCACCTTCCTCCAGGGTGGTCGCACCACCGAAACAGGCTGTCGGGTATTGATGCTTTGGAGCTGGTGACAGGTTCCCCTGTAACTCTACACTGCTGTGATGGGCTTGGATAAGTAACCTGCACCCTATTTTTGCTTTATGATTCCAATGCAATGCCATGTGCTATACTTTTTTATGTGACATAAAAATGTTTTGTCTCAAAACTGGTGTGCAGACCACTCTCTACCTAGGAGATACCCCATATATGCAACTTCATATGTGATCTGGCACCCTACTGTCTTCCTGGCGGTGTGCGGTTTCTCAACTGTACATATATATATATATATATATATATATATATAATATATATATAACAATCACTATAATGGTTTAGAAAGGTAAAGTTTCTATTACTTCTGTAATCCACAGAGCAATAAGCCAAACCAACCATCATTTCCGAAGCCTGTCCATCTTCATAAATGGAAAGCCTGAAAAATACACTTGTTCTAGCTTGGATTTTGCATAACTGAACTTTAACAGAAATTGACTAAAGTGGATTGAAAAAACACAGAGCAGAAAACTGTAGCAGTTTAAAATGAAAATAGAAAATGTATGATGATTTTAATCTGCAGCACTATATCTAAAATCGTTTTTCTACACTGACGAACATTCCTGAAATCATTTTTACTGATTGATCTGGAAATGGTTCCTTCATCTCTACTTTTAAGTTAAATTATTATGCCTTATGGATAATCTGTGTATATAACATTAGACTCCTTTTAAAATAATAAGCATGAAAAAATGATATTCTATTAAGCACCTTGAGTTCTATTGGAGAAATACAATTATTATTATTATTATTATTATTATTAGAATAACAGTTATATGCAACACTTTTAAACATTAATTAAACATGTTTAATTAATTAAACAATACAATTTTATAAAAAGAAAATGATCACAACAATGCATTGTATCTAAATTCATTCCACAGCAATTAAATCGAAATTACTAAGGGCCAGATGTATCAAGCTTCATAAAGAGATAAAATGGAGAGTGATAAACAACCAGCTCCTACCTGTCATTTTTCAAACCCAGCCTGTGACATGACAGGTAGGAGCTGATTGGGTGGTTGCTTATCACTCTCCATAAACTCACCATCGGCAACCTTATTGCCGCACACTTTAACAAAACTTATTTAACTTATAACTAAACTTAACACTAAAAATAACGAGACAGACACAAGTGCTGGCGTTTAAAATATATTGTCAAATTTATTAATTGACATTTAAATATCTCTGACTATTAAGTGGTAGGCGGCCCTATAGAACGCTCATAGAAAGGAGGGGGTAAAGATCACACACACCATTCAATCATCGCTTGTGTTCAACTCTCCCAAACACACCCACCCGTCCGGGTGGTGCAGCCATCCCCTGTCCAAGGGGCATGTGCTGACGACATATTAAATGCCGGGAGAGCGCACCCCACTATCCTCAGATGATTTAAAATATACAAGACCGTTCTTTACCGCCACAGCTAGGCCTCAAGCCGCAGCACCGCCACCACTATAAACGCACAGCACTAGAACTAATCCAACTAATCAAATTGTCAAGGAAGATGGCCATTCCTTCCTGACTCAAATGGACCCCATCCGGTCAATACAGGCTGTCCCGCTTGAATGCAATGCCATCATGGCGGATGACGCCCCCTCCATTTGCTAGCAAATAATGCTGGACTGCAGCATTCACCTTCTTACGGGCGCCATCCAAGCGGGGACCAGACCTGGCGTTCCCCCACACCCTCCTGGGGATCATGGAGGACCAGACCAACTGGCAACTGGGCAACACCTGTGCAATGATATGCAGATCTCTAATAATGATGGACCTAAGCTCTAAGGCCATGCAGTGCCCCAGGTCGTTGCCACCCAAGTGCAGTATCAGCACCTCTGGGACTTTAAAGTCCCGCAACGATTGCAACAGCAGACTTTGCAAATCACTCCAACGCATTCCTCTCACACCAATCAATCAGACCCACTGGGCCCGCAGACACACACACGCAGCCAAGAGCTCCCGAGACCTTGAAGCCCAATGCACGAATGAGTGGCCCATCACCCATATCGACTTGGCATCTTGAAAACCTGCAATATGTCAGTAAACAGGTTAACCAGAATGCAATCAACACGCGCCACAGGCACACCAGGGGAGGAGATGGAAGAAGGAGAGAGGAAGAGGGATAAAGAGAGAGGAGAGAGACCATGGCCGACCGGACCTTGAGGCACACTGCACAGAAAACCCCCGGAGTAAACTAGCAGTAAGTACGCCATATCAAATTGAAATTAGCCGAATTGTGCCCCCGGTGGAAAGTGGACCACCTCAAGACTCCCGCTAAGATGAGACGAGTACTTATGCGTCCAGTGGGCCATGGTCAGGCAGGACAGAGAGACCAGGCCGAATGTATCTGCGGAATGCTGCAGAACGCCATCGACCCAGAGACTGAATCTCTGTGTCCGAATGGCCCGCCGCAGCAGCAGATGTGGCCGCCCTGATCCTAAATGAGTGCGTACCAAACTCCTTTGGATCGAGGCCAAGAGCGCCCAAAGCCCGCCCCAAGACATGGCAGAACCCAAAGGTGGCGATACCCTACACTGCGGTGACGTGGCGGTCGGGTAATAGTACATAGGAAAATGCAGTAAAACGGGGGTTTTACCGCATTTTCCCTTTAGTACATCTCGCCCTAAGTCTTTTAAGTCTTTTATTATACATGTTTATAACATATTTTTTAATAATTGTATATTTTTTTAATATTAATTTAGACACTTAAATAATGCCTACAACATTTTGCAGACACAGCACTGAGATGCGAGCGGTTTGCTACACATTGAAACATTTGCACAGTATTAGCAGCATCCTGGCTGAGCAGCCTACAGTAGCTGTGAAACCAGATGCAGGCCAGCCGTCAAAGCCCTCCACCTGACATGCCTGCATTGTCTCAACCACTCGCACGAAATGCTGAAGTGATGCCCCCACAGCAGGCCATCAGCTGCGGGCAGGGTGGGTGGTGACCGAGGCTTGCATGAAATGCTGAAGCGATGCCCCCACAGCAGGCCATTAGCGGCGGGGAGGGTGGGTGGTGACAGAGGCTTGCATGAAATGCTGAAGTGATGCCCCTGCAACATATGCTCCCACAAAAGAGCTGCAGCTTGCTGCAATGGCAAGATGAAAGGGCGCAACATTTATGGTTTGCAGGAGGGCGCCGGACACCCTAGCACCGGCCCTGGGTGGAGCCATACACAGTACCCAGACATTATTACACTTTAAATGTAATATACAGTACTCCAGTGGATTCAGTTTATTATACACAATCCGTACCTCCCAACATGACAAATAGGGTTATTTACACCTAATCGCACAGCTGTGAATTCACAACGCTTTGATTATCAATAGACTGCACCTGCGTACGGTAAAAGTGTTCTAGTGCCAAGGTGCAGAATTTTCAGTAGTGCAGAGGTATGAATATAGCAGCAATGCCGCGAAAATAGCGGTAACATGATTGGTCCACTACCCAGGAAATGGGTACAAAAGGAGATCAGGGACATCTCATTTCATACCCAGCTTGTAAAAGGAGACATTGAGGTCTCCGAAATGCGTTGCTGCTATATTCATGCCTATGCACTATTGAAGATTCTGCACCTTGGCACTAGAACACTTTTACTGGTTGCACTTTATTTGGGTGCTCTTGCATCCTTCTGCCTGGGACTTCACCTACAGTACCTAAGCCGACTGCCGCAGACTTGCCCACCTAGCATAGCCCACCGCAGTACTTCCACATGGTGAGATACCTTGATGTTTATTATGATTATACCCAGGATCAGAGCACATCATCCAAGTATTGTTTGTATCTACCAATACCTTTTTCTGCTTTTTTGCAAGTATTTTATGCTCAAATTAATTTTATCTTTTCATTAATACCATTGTGAACATCTTATAAGAGGGTTACCTCACACGATTCATTATATTGTATAAGTTTGTCCATTGGGGGACGGTGTACCCCTTTTATGTTATAGTGGGCAGCACCCACTTAATCTATTGCTCTCTCCATTCCACCACTACTGTTTATATCCATAAATCCTGAAACTATGGGTGAGATTTAATAGGATGAGAGATTCAGAAAGTGAGAGATTTGGTGAGAAATCTCCAGTTTTTTTTAAAGCGGCAATCATTTGCACTGCAAAACCAGTTTGATTTGATTGCCGCTTTAAAAAAACTGGAGATTTCTCACCAAATCTCTCACTTTCTGAATCTCTCATCCTATTAAATCTCACCCATTCTCTCTGGTTCATTGCCAATGGGGAGCTTTCAACATCATTAGGAAGACACAACTTCACGATGATGAGGATTTGACCCCAAAAATGTTAAAGGAGCTTCTCATTAGTATGCTGCAGTATGGAGCTGTGTGAGCATCTTCTATACTTGGGACTTATTTTTATAGGGCAAGGCATGCAGCCTGATGTCCAAATACAGGGAGTTCTATACTATACACAATGTTACTATGGGGGTTATTCTGGTTGATTCACTTAAATGCAAATGTGTTCGCACGCAGGGCCTGCAAATGGATGTTTAACATAAACACTCATTGGCAGCCTGTGGTGAACACCCACATCATTCGATGGTCGCCAACCGACGCAACAGAGAGAAATTCTGTTAGTCATTTATACCCCTAAAGAGGTGTATGGGGTTATTCAGAGCTGATCGCAGTTGTGCGAATTCGAAAGCGTATGTCTGAGCACATACCTCCCAACAGTCCTGAAGACCGCGGGAATGTCCCGGTTTTCGGGGACATTCCCGCGTCCCTCCCGCGGCCGGCAGTGTCCCGCGACGAGGGGGGCTGTTGGGAGTCCCCCCTGTCTGCTGGTGAGCAGTGGTGAATAAACGCTGTGCGCATGCGCACAGCGTCTATTCCCGCAGCCAGGGGGCTGGGGGCATGGCTAGAGGCTCACAGAGCCTCTGGTTCATGCCCCCATAGCATCAAAACGGGGGTGTGGCCTCGCGGGCGAGCCTCGAGTATAGACCACGCCCCTGAAATTAGGCAACACCCAAATTTTCTGGCGCGCCTAGACCATGCAGTCCCCTGTCCCTCCTCTGGTTCCCAAGAAGTTGGGAGGTGTGTGAGCATGCGTACATGCGTGCGACCGAACACAATAAAAATACATGCTTACTTTTTTTCCCTATCCCCTTATAACTTGACTGACAGGAAGCCACCATTTGTGATTGGTAACCGGATGTATTCAGGGAGTGTCACAGTTATGCACACTTGCACAGACTGGGAAAATCAGTCACTGGTGAGTGATTTGCGAATGGATTTGCAACTGGCCAGCGATTTGCACAGCAGTGATCAGGTCTGAATAAGGCCCTTCAACTCTGAGCCTGGTCAGCATAAACTTTGCAGCAGTTGTCCATTATACTGAGGTTTCTGTTGCCCTGCAGATTGCTTAACCCTGGGGGCGAGATGTACTAAGCCATGAAAAGTGATAAAATGGAGTGTGATAAACCACCAACCAATCAGCTCCTACCTGTCATTTTTTAAACACAGTCTGTGACATGACAGGTAGGAGATGATTGGCTGATGGTTTATCACTCTCCATTTTATCACTTTTAAAGCTTAGTACATCTGGCCCTTTCAGCGCCAACGGAATTGTCACAATAGGTGTGGAAATTGCCAAGCAAACCTTTTAATTAACCCTTTAAGTGCCAACGTTGCTGTGAGAGATCCTCAAATACCCGTTAAAAATGCAAACTAAATTTCAATTAATTGACTTGGCTGTATTTGTATTTATTTATTTAGGGTCAGTTCGGGTCTCTTTTCCCTTCAGATTTCCCCTCCTTTCCACCTTGTTTTACCTGTCTACTATATCCTGAGGGTATGTAAAATGTATATCAGTGACATGCAGCGGTTGCTACGGACTCCACCAAAAAATAATAATGGTTGAAAAATAGTTAAAATAATATAAAGCATATACTTATTATTATGTTAATTATTTTGACAAGGGAGGCACTGCCTCCCCTGACTGCACGTCCCTGATGTATATACAGAGAATAAGTAGATTTTGGTGAAAGACAAAGCGGTTTATTTATGAAATGTCATCTTTTCAAGCACACCACAATTTAGTAAACAACCCCCAGTTTGGAATCCTTTTGTGATCCTGTCTTTCATCCGCAGATATTTGATTACCAAAAATAATTATTTCTCAGTCTTCATGTTAGTTTTTACCCCCCTTCCTCCCTCCCCTGGAGGCTCAATATTGAAGGAAAATGACCTAAGCACAACAAATAACATACAAATAATAAAACTCTATGTGAAAAGAATCTATTTATGCCTTTCAAAGTGATAAATGGGTTTTATATACTGAGTACATTAGGTGTTATAGTTCTACATTTCAAGCCTTTGTTGAGAGCAGATAGAATTCCAGGATAACAGAAATAACTTACACGTACAGAAAGTCAGAGAGAGATCTGAAATATCTGCTGCACAATGCAGAGACGCCCGTGCAGAACCCAGCGTGGATCTGGTGAATCTATACAAGGTCACCTACAGTAGGCCTCCACTGAGGGTCATGCTTATGCAGAGCCAGATAGCAGCATGTGCAGAGGGACAGTCAATGTCATTGTGGGGTGTCTCAAGGCAACTAACCCAGGGGCATAACTAACTTTTTAGCGCCCCCCCCCCCCGCCGCACGTTTATTCGGCACCCCCCCCACCCCACCCCACCCCACCTAACCTCCCCCCCCCCCTTCTTACCCGCGGTCTGCGTCTCGCCCGGCTCTCTGTCGGGACCTTCCTGACGTCACGGTCCCGGCCGGCTCCTGCTGCTACAATGAAAACGGACTCTTAGAAAATGGCTGCCCCCATACTGCAGACAGAAAACTGTCTGCAGTATGGGGGCAGCCATTTTCTAATTGTCAGTTTTCATTGCAGCAGGAGCCGGCCGGGACCGTGATGTCAGGAAGGTCCCGACAGAGAGCCGGGCGAGACGCAGACCGCGGGTAACTATAGCCCCGCAGCCCCCCTGGCGGCGCCCCCAATTTCTGTGCGCCCCCCCCCCCGCCACCGCGGGGGCTGCGGAGCTATAGTTACGCCACTGAACTAACCTGTGGGGGAGCATAACAATAAAAATGTCAATATGATAAGCTGGTGATGATATTAAAAAATTATAAACTATGAACACTCCAAGTAGCACACGTGTTCAACGCACTGTTGAGCTCCACATTATGCCACACAGAAACATTGGATCGATCTTTCCATGAAATTAGGCATTTTGCATTGGCAACTGGGAAGCAAAAATGCAAGTCCCAGAACGGTGGGAGTGCCATGCGAGTGTTGTGGGCAGCTATGAAAAGCTCTGTGTGGGTCATGCGTACAGGGAAGGGAAACCTGTACAAATAGATCTTTTGTGCCAACCCCTGATATTATGCAAGAGCTAATATTAATAATGACCAGTGGCAGCTGCAGGGGTGGAGCTGCCGCAGAGTTCACACCAACTGCCAGTGAGTCCGTTTGGGGTGGCAGTGGGTGTGGCTCCCCTATTTGAATTTTGAACCATGCTGCAGCCCCACCTCTGGAGCCGCCACCGATAATGACTGTTGCTGCAGTTGGTGTAATATAATTAGGCGGCACAGGTTTCTGCTTGCAGAAACATGAACCCTTACATTAGTTGTACAGAAGCTGCATTAGCATAAGGAAGCAGAGCAGGCTTCTGTGGCCGGCCCGCACCTACAGACAAAATGGGCCGGGGCGTCGCATGGGATGCGGCCTGATTATACTGTTTTATCTCTCAAAACATTTCCTAACCTCATTCTAAGACAGCTCTGAGCTACAGTATATAGACTGCCTTTGAGTAAAATGAAATTCCCCTAATCCTGATGGATTTTAACAGCAAATTCATCTTAACTTGTCTAATGAAAACATGAGTATACCACCGTCACCTCTCCTAGCGCTTCTATGCTGCAAATACATTTCTTAGAGCTGCATTCCGCTCTTTCCTATTTGCAGAATGTAAAATCCATAGAAATAGTTGGCACTGACAGCATATATAATATTTGAACTTTAGATTGGATATGTTCGATACGTAAACACATTAGCGTCCTTACAGATAATCCTGGACATAAATCATATATCTCTTAAATTGTCTTTGATAAATAGCTGTCAGTCCATTTGAACACAGTAAGTCATTGTCCTTCTATTTCCTAAGATGGTAAAGAAATGGGACCTTATTACCAGTCACTGGATTCAACAGAGAAAGGGTTTTATGTTTTTTATTTTGTTATCTGAAGTCCAGATAACACATATTGCATTTATTGTATTACTAACCAGCAAATGACTAAAGTGCTTTTGTGTATCACAGAAAAACAAAAATAGAGAAACGCATTACAATAGAGAGAAAGGAAGATTGAAACACGAGGGTTACATATAAATACATTCAGTTTTAGGAAACAGTAAGGAAGTTTATACTATGCTCTTTTGTGTGCACTAAGTATCCTTTTGTATATTTACAAGGATGGATGGGTAATTACATAAAGACGCACATAGACGTAATAACATCTCAGGAACATTTTGACTATTGCTTGTTGAAATTCAAGCTCACAGAAGAAATGAATCTGTTGTACATGAATACTGTATATAGGGGTGATTCAGGCCCGCTCGTTGCCAACAAAATTCTCCATCCCCGTTAGGTGATGTTAGGGGTTGGCGCATGCATGAAAATGTACATGTGCACACCCCTGGCCAGGGTATTGGCTTGGGGGGCAGGGAGCGAATGCAGGTGACCGCCTTGTGTTTCAAAAAATGGTGGGCATGCCCATGAAAATGATGGGCGTACAGCTGCGAACGCGGGCATGTCCATGCCTGCTTGAGGCGGGAGGCTGTTGTCACATGACAGTCAGCGCCCGCCTGAATTCGTCAGGAAGGGTACACGTGAAAAGTCATTCCAAGTTGACTTTTCTTCGTGAACGGTGGAGAAACCATTCGATGGTAAGCAAGCAACAAATGATTGTTCTCCCAAGCGGTCGCATGCGGTCGCATCCACTTGCATGCTAGTGAGCGGATTCTACTGGCAGGGTGGCGGGTTGGGTTTACTACTCACTAGGCTGCGAATATATGCATCCTAGCAAACAGGCCTGAATCAGGTCCATCATTTTCCGTCAGATATTTGTAAAACGCCCATGAGCCCTTTTGTCGCCTCTGGGTGCTCTAAGTTTTATTACATAATAATTCTTTATAAAGCCCGAACACATTCAGCCATGCTGTAGAACCGGTCAGCAGAGACAATGGACAGAACAGTGTACTTTGTGATTATGTGCGCACCACAGAATCCAAAAGCAGCTGGTTAACAGTTTTAGGGTGCCATTCAACAACACCCAACAATGAAATACAGGCAGAAAATAGAAAAACTGTAAAAATAGCGCTGATGGTGTTCCCAATAGAAAATCCTTGTGCAAATGTCACAACAAATAAGGGTATTGTCACCAATAATGGTCCCCTGTAGAGTTCCTGCAATTGGATCCTCCACTGATTTACGTCCTCAGAGTGATGCACATAAAAGGGGATACAAGAATGGCAAGATAGTGCATAACTTTTAAAACAAACAGCTTTAATGGGGGGTTTTGCACTTACAATTTGCGCAGTTGTAAAAGCATGAAAATAAAACGCTCAGGGCACACTGCAGTCACAGGATAGTCCAAAAGGTGAAATCGATCCCATCCAGTTTCCGGACACTGGAAAGGGGTCAGCACCGGGGATCCCGCCGATTGATGCCGTGGGAGCGAGTGGAATTAAAAGGCAAGACACGCTAAATGCATTTCGGACCACCAGGTCCTTCTTCAGCAGCGTGTCCTGTGTCTAGCCTAACTTCCTTATATACGGTATCTGCATAGGGACAATCGCTAACTCACTTCCGCCTTTCGGCGCAGTAGAAATGGCCGTGCGTTCCACCGCTGATTGATCCATACGTTCCATATACGCATGGATCGGAACAGACATGGCTATATTTTATACAAGAGAAATAAAATAGCGTTCCAAGTCCCTTCATCTTAACACATATTAACATAATAAAAACGGATAAAATACAATTCATAGGTATATAATAAAAGAGAGATGATCAGGGAATACCAGTATTTTTAAAAAATATATATAAATTTTTTTTTTTTTTATATAAATACAGCAGCACTCACAACTTTATACGAATAGCAGCAAATATAAATAGCAGCAAAAGGGATAAGTAATAGCAGCAAATAAAATATTATATTATATTATTTAGCAGCAGATTTAATGTTAGCAGCAAGAAATATAATTAGGACAAGAAATGTTTTAATTCAAACTCACCGTTTAACCCCTCGGGAACGAGAGTTTTTAAACGGTGAATCCATTTCATTTCCGTTTGCGCCAACCTTTTGTCTAAATCCCTAGTGCGCCACTTAGGGGTAATAAGTTGAATTCCCCAAAAATTTATCAGATTGCATTCATTAGACTTATGAGATTTTATAAAATGATCGGATAAAGTATGTGTGGTTAGGCCTTTTCGAATATTATATACATGTTCTGCAAGTCTAACCTTCAGAGGGCGACTGGTTCGACCGACATAAAACAAGTGACAAGAACATTCTAATAAATAAATAATGTTTTTAGAATGGCATGTTATAAACTCATTGATCTTATACTTTTTATTCTTAACTTCGAAATCGGTCATTTTTCGTTGTGTAGTTTTTACAGATCTGCACATGAGACATTCTCCACATCGATAAAAACCCTTTGGTCCTAACACTTTGTCTCGGGCCAACATCGATGGTGCTTTTAACTAAATGATTTCTAAGTGAAGAAGCTTTTCTATAGATAAAAACAGGTCTCTCTGGAATTATTTTTCCTAAAACAGGGTCCTGTTTAATAAGGTGCCAATTATTCTTAAAAACAGATTCTATTTTTGAATGAAATTGATTGAATTGAGAGATAAAGGCCCATTGGAATTTGTTATCTAACGTATCACTGGGTTTTTTCTCCTTTAAAAGTTCACTTCTTTCAACAGCTTCAATCTTAGTTTTTGCTGTGGTTAAAATCTCAGAGGAATACCCTTTAGCTATTAATCTTTCAGATACTTCTTCTATTTGTTGATGGCATACCTCTGGATTAGAACAATTTCTTTTAATTCTCGTGAATTGGCCATAAGGGATTCCCTTAAGCCAGTTGTTGTGATGCTGACTTGATGTCTCAATATACCCATTTGAATCCGTGGGTTTCCTAAATGTTTTTGTGTTGACCTTACCCTTCTCAATATATATGGTCAGATCTAAAAACGATATTTCATCTGAACTGGTGTTAAAAGTCAAATTAATAGAAAAATCATTAGAATTGAGATCATTACAAAAAGTTAAAAGGTTCTCCTGACCATCTCTCCACACAAACAGAATGTCATCAATAAAACGCTGCCAGAGCACCAGGCCCGCCTCCAGGTTGCCCCCCCGCCATATCCTATGGTATTCCCAATAGGACATGAACAGGTTCGCATAACTGGGGGCGAACCTGGTGCCCATGGCAGTCCCAACGCACTGTAGGTAAAAACTTCCATCATGATAAAAATAATTATTAGATAGGATAAAATCGATACTCTTTAAAATGAAATTTTTCAAATCCGTGTTTAGTAAGGACATGTTTAAAAAGAACGAGACAGCTTGCATGCCTTGATCTTTCTTAATAATCGTATACAACGTACTAACGTCGGCACTGCATAGTATGTCTCCTTCATGCCACTCATACTTTGTTAAATTTCGGAGTAAGTTCCCAGTATCCTTTAAATATGCTCTAGTTTCGGATACAAGTGGTTGTAAAAAATAATCCACATAGGCGGAGAGGTTGCTTGTTAAACTATTACAACCTGATACAATAGGTCTCCCTGGTGGATTAGTGGCATCTTTGTGAACCTTAGGGAGGATATAAAGGGACGGGACCGAAGGTTCTTTTATATTTAAAAATTCAAATTCTTTCTTTGAAATAACATTAATACTAAGGGCTTCAGTAGTGAGATCCAACAAGGCCTTACTGATACGTAATGTTGGATCACTTTTTAATTTCTTATAGGTGTTGTCTTTGGTGAGTTGTCTATTAATTTCTTCCATATAAAGTTCTTTTTTCATGACAACTACACCTCCTCCCTTATCGGCAGGTTTAATTACTACCGATTTATCCTCTTTTAAAATTTCCAAAGTTTCAAATTCCTTCTTAGTTAGATTACATTTTTTGCCGTATTTGGAATCACCTTTAGTAAGGATTTTGTCAATTTCATCAGTTACCACTTTATTAAAACAATCTAAAAAACTACCCCTGCAGTGCGTTGGGTAAAATGTAGAAGAAGGTTTAAAAGGTGTCAAAGCATTTGATGAAGATGCAGTGTCCATATTATCTCTTGATTCAAAAAAACGCTTGATGGTCAACTTGCGGATAAATTTTTGAATGTCGAGGAATAAATCAAAACTATTAGGTTTGCATGTCGGGGCAAATTTCAAGTCTTTTTGAAGGATTTTAATCTCTAATTGTGTCAGATCTCGACCAGATAAATTGAAGATTTTACCTTCATGAGGGTTTTCATTGGTTCTTACTATAGGAGTGTTTTTTTTCCTTTTCTTTTTAATATTTTTATTTTTATTTACTCCACCTCTTTTGCCCCTTTTATTAATTTTATTAGTTTTTACAACAATGTTAGCGGTTACTACCTTCTCCATTGTTTCTGTCGGTCCCTCTCTAAAAAAGGGGTGGTTTCCTCGATTGTATGTTCGTCATACCTGTCAAGGACTGAATATCGATTATGAGCCTCGATGTTAAAGTCGTCTCTAATCTCATTTCTTTGGCGATATGTTCGCCTTGGGGTTTCCCAATTTTCATGATTATTAGTGGGTCTATGTTTGTGCCAGTTCCTATTTGGTCTAAAGTTACGTTTATTATTATTGTATTGTTTGGAGTAATTGGGATTTTTGTCCCATACAGGTAATTGCATTCTATCCTCTAATTTTGTATTATACTGTCTTTTTCTCCATGTTGGTGCTTTGTTATAGGGGGTAGAGATTTTATTTTTATTTGCTATAGGAATTCTATTGGGCCCTATGGTAGCTGGTCTAATAGGTTCTGGGTCCTTAATTGGATTACTATCTCTAAGGAATTTTTTTCCTTTTCTTTCTCTTAGTTCCCTAGTATTTTTCCCTATTTTGTCTAGAAGGGACTCAATAATATAATATAATATTTTATTTGCTGCTATTACTTATCCCTTTTGCTGCTATTTATATTTGCTGCTATTCGTATAAAGTTGTGAGTGCTGCTGTATTTATATAAAACATTTTTATATATATTTTTTAAAAATACTGGTATTCCCTGACCATCTCTCTTTTATTATATACCTATGAATTGTATTTTATCCGTTTTTATTATGTTAATATGTGTTAAGATGAAGGGACTTGGAACGCTATTTTATTTCTCTTGTATAAAATATAGCCGTGTCTGTTCCGATCCATGCGTATATGGAACGCATGGATCAATCAGCGGTGGAACGCACGGCCATTTCTACTGCGCCGAAAGGCGGAAGTGAGTTAGCGATTGTCCCTATGCAGATACCGTATATAAGGAAGTTAGGCTAGACACAGGACACGCTGCTGAAGAAGGACCTGGTGGTCCGAAATGCATTTAGCGTGTCTTGCCTTTTAATTCCACTCGCTCCCACGGCATCAATCGGCGGGATCCCCGGTGCTGACCCCTTTCCAGTGTCCGGAAACTGGATGGGATCGATTTCAACTTTTGGACTATCCTGTGACTGCAGTGTGCCCTGAGCGTTTTATTTTCATGCTTTTACAACTGCGCAAATTGTAAGTGCAAAACCCCCCATTAAAGCTGTTTGTTTTAAAAGTTATGCACTATCTTGCCATTCTTGTATCCCCTTTTATGTGCATCACTCTGAGGACGTAAATCAGTGGAGGATCCAATTGCAGGAACTCTACAGGGGACCATTATTGGTGACAATACCCTTATTTGTTGTGACATTTGCACAAGGATTTTCTATTGGGAACACCATCAGCGCTATTTTTACAGTTTTTCTATTTTCTGCCAGCAGAGACAATGACCAGATGTTTGTTTCTTATTCAGAGTGGCGCAAAATCAAAACAAAATGAGTGATATGGTTAATGGTATTATTGTGTGTAACGTTCGTTGTGTATGAATGATAATGAAGCGTGCTCTGGCAAGTCGCTATCATCTGGGTTTCTCGTCTGTACATGAAGTCAAATTTGTCATTTATGATGGGTATGGGTCACAACTGCATGCAGGTGGATATGCATTAGGTTGACACCTGAAATGGGTCGACATGGCTACGGTCGACAGTGTCGGAAGGTTGACACAAGCATTAGGTGGACAATGGCAAGGTCACCAGTCAAAAGGTCAACATGAGTTTTTCATGCAGTGAAGGCGAAATCACAGGAGTATCAGGAGGGCCGGCGCCACCACTAGGCAGCTCTAGGCATTTGCCTAGGGCGCCGGCACCTGGAGGGCGGCAGTTCGCCCCTCACCCCCAGCGAACTGTAAAAAAATTGCTGCCCCGGCGTCCTTGCAGTGCTGGGGCGGTCAGGGGTGTCCGTGCAGTAGGGGTACCTGCGGCGCCGTCATGTGTATAAAGCTGGCTGCGGCCGGCGGGGTCCCTGTAGTGAATATCAAATAACTAGCGCTTCCCGCGCCGCCGCGCGCATAGCGCTAGTTATTTGCTATTCACTACAGGGACCCTGACGGCACGGACACCCTTGACCACCCCAGCACTGCAGGGAAGCCGGGGCAGTATTTTTTTTACACAGGTACCACCCCCTCCCTCCCCCCGGCACCGGGGCGCCCCCACCCCAACTCGCCTGGGGCGCTCCGGTGCCTTGCACCGGCCCTGAGTATCAGGTTCTATAAATTACCGATGGGGCTTCCTAATCAGAGGAGAGATATCAGGATGGACAGAGCTGTAAGTCACAGGGATCCCAACTTACCTTCCTTCATAGCTGAGTATCTGGATATTAATAAACCTTTACATTTAATATACACCTTTGGTTTACATTTAATATACAGTACATAATCCATTCATATCAACATGACCCATTCCATGACGGATAAATAAACCACCACCACAACCACCACAACCACCACCACCCTCTACCAGGGTCCCCCTGTCTTCAGTGCCCTGGACCCCTCAAAGGCTTAATCTAGCCCTGGCAGGGTCACTTCCAGTTAACCACTTTAACCTTTTCAGGTGCATGCACAGAGGCGGGCTGGGCCGGGGGGCAGGGTGCCATGTGCCCCCCGGGCCACTTGATTTCCGAGTGTCCTGGGCCGCCGCTGTAAAATGTAAATAGGGCCCTGGTGGTCCAGTGTGCCGCAGCTGCCGCTGCCTTTACCATGATTTACGTTCCGCAGCCCTCTTGTGGAAGGCGACGGCCTCTCCAAACATGGCCGCCGCCTTCGAGGAGACAGACACTAGAGCTACTCTCGTACCTCTAGTGTCTGTATAGGGATAACAGCGCGTCAAGCGCTACCCGGAAGTGCGGATTCGGGTAGCGCTGGCGCTCTGTTTGAAATTGAATTAAAGGAATCCCATCTGAAAGCGTGGATGCACGGGGCCTCGTGTAGGGGTCCGGGGACACACATGAATGGGATGGATGTCGCACAGCCCCAGCAGCATTGAGACAGAGGCGGGGAGGAGGAGGACAGAGGATCATATACTGTACATTCCATGAGGTACAATATCTACCCTGCCTGCGTGTGATGTGAGGATGGATGGATGGGAGGAGGAGGGGCACTTTATAATCTGTGTGTTTGTATTCATGTATGTTGTTGTGTACAAGTATCTGACTATGTATGTGTGACTGTATGAGTGTGAATGTATGTATAAGATATGTGTGTGTGTACTTTTGTGTAACTACAGTATATGTATATTGTGTATATATGTATATATATATATATATATATATATATGTGTGACTGTATATAACACTGTATATGTTTGTGTGTATGACACTGTGTATGTAATGGAGATGGAAAACTGGCGGTGCAGCCGGTGTATTGCACCCTTTCGTTGCCATAGGCCCACCTTCCCTGCAACCAGGGCCACCAGTTTAGTAAAGCAGAGGGAGGCATTACGGTGTGTGACATTATGTGTAATGAACATTACGGTGTGTGGCAATATGTGTAATGAACATTACGGTGTGGTATATGTAATGGGTATTATGGTGTGTGCCATTATGTGTAATGGGCATTACGGTGAGCCATTATGTGTAATGGGCATTACATCAGCTTAATGGCACGCCCCCTTTTGAATGACCACACCTCCTTTTCGGGCCAGTACTCTGTACTTGCCCTCTAGGCTAAAAGTTGCCAGCCAGCCCCTGTGCATGAACATGGTTCCTTAATTTCCAATTTATTTAGGAAACATTTACTATTACTTATTTAGGAAGACTCATTTTAATAAAGCATACGTGCTACTTTTTACATTTATAACTAAGGCCCTTATTCTGGTTGGTGCGGTAATGTCGGCGTGCGTTCGTGCCGCCGATGTTTTGTGTCTGCGCATGTGCAGAGGCGTCTCTGCGCATGTGCGAACGGGATGCACGGCCAAATTCCGCATGAAATGTGTACACTACGAACAGGGGGTGGAGAGGGGCGTGAAGGGCTGTTTGGGCTCATTACCATATGTTTACACCCCGCGTTTCATGGGCGTTCCCATGCAAACGCTGGGCGTACGTATGGTAATGCGGCCGTGACGCACGTGTAGGGGGCGGACATATGACATTTCCGGATGTCAGCTGCCCGCCCAGATCCCTGCTTTTGCACGGAGAAATGCCCGTGTGGTCTGAGGTTGCGGGAGCTGGCGGACCACTCGGTCCTGCATTCGATGTTCTGCGACCATCGAATGATGGGGGAGGTTCCCAGAGATGGAGGAGGTGTATTCATGAAAAATTCACTCGTGCTCCGTGCGGTCAGCGGATTACCGCATTCGGACGGAGTGAGCGATCCGTACGAAAGGCGGGGTTTAGGACGCACGGTCCTGTCCGCATATTTGGCTCCGGCCGCACCGACCAGAATAAGGCCCTAAGTGCTCTTTTGTTATAGCATCCCTTTTACATGTTACGAAATGTTAGACATAGTCATTGTTGCTATTACTGTCCTCGTAGAGGTCTAATCATTGATATAATCTATGCATAAATAGTAAGAAAACTATAAATATAATGAAAACTATGCATTTTAATGAACCCTTTCATATTTAATTATGAGTAAAATGTAATTATTCAATAAGCTACACTGTTAATTCAAATCAGAATTGAAAATGCATATAGACTACATACATACTGATTGCATGCAAAATGTTAATGAAAGCTTGATATCTATGGAAAAGATACACAAATATTTAAATTGCTCATAATATGTCCTTCAAAATGGCTACCATACATGGGCAGGAAGGAAATAAATGTGAGCAAGAATACAATAGGACAGCGGTTCTCAAACTGTGGGTCCTGACCGCAAGTGGGTCCCGACCTTCTCAGCATGGGGTCGCATGGGGTCAGTGATTGAAGGAGTCTGAAACATCGGTTGAATTGTCTGTTATTTAGACTCCTCCTATCATTTTGTGCCTCCACAATGCTGCCATGTATGTGCTGTCTGCGGACTACACATGTGATGTGATGACCTTCTGCAGTCACTTGCTGGGGTCCCATAGTTATTTTTATTGTCTGATGGGGTCCCAGAGCAAAATAGTTTGAGGACCGCTGCAATAGGACATTGTGTTCCTTAATTTAATAGTATTGTAGAATGTTTAGAGTAAGTAATTGCTTTGTGGGACAGATAGAGTACCCTTCTCTACGGTGTCTGATTTGAGACAATTTGAGAGACAAAGCTTTGGACATGTGAGGGGGTTATTTTTATTTAAAATTGTTTGTTTCAAACCCCTAAATTAGTGGATTTATCCTATCTGGTAGAGCTAATAATTATTAAAAGTGTGGCATAAGTTGTATAAAATAAAATATAATAAAAACGAATTATTGCAGATAAGCATTTACATTTTCCCATATCTGTGGGTTGAACACATCCCATTTTCAAAGACACATGTTTAAATATGCATGTTGAAGTAACTGTAAATACATTCCAATTACACTTGCAATGCTCCCAGATCCCACCCACTTCCACTTCGTTAAGATTTCAATTCAAAACAGTGTCAGGGTGATAATGTGAATTGCGTGGCCGGAGATCTCCAGGAATAAATAATTCTATATCTGTGGGGCATGCTTTGTAAGCAATAGCTGCCTCTTCCACTGCTGCTACTCATCTCAGGCCTTATACCTAAACACACTTCTAGCATGCAGAGCCATCTGCTGAGAGTGGTACTCAAAATTCTTTGTTGCTTCAACATTGCTAAGTAATGCACTCAGCTCACATTACACCTACTCTGTCTCCACTCTTCCATGATGCCTTTGCAATATGGCAAGTTGAGGCAGCACCGATGGTGTAATGGTTAGCATTACTGCCTCACAGTACTGAGGTCATGGGTTCGATTCCCACCATGGCCCTAACGGTGCGGAGTTTGTATATTCTCCCTGTGCTCGGCATTTGTATATTCTCCCCGTACTTGCGTGGGTTTCCTCCAGGTACGCTGGTTTCCTCCCACAATACAAAAATATACTGGTAGGTTAATTGGCTCCCAACAAATTAACCCTAGAATGTCTGTGTGTGCGTGTGCATGTACATGTGGTAGGGAATATAGATTGTAAGCTCCACTGGGGCAGGGTCTGAAGTGAATGCTCAAATAGTCTCTGTAAAGCGCTGCGGAATATGTGTGCGCTATATAAGAAACTGGTAATAAATAAATAAATAAATATGCAGTATCTCGAAAGGCACATTGGAATGTGAATCCACATGTGAATCCATTTTGCACCAGACCCGCGATGGAATGTAACACAGTCCGAGTTCCCGGCAGAACTCGTAAATGATGCCTTGAAAAATGATTGCCGCCTTAAAAAACATCCAGGTTTGGCCAACATCCCGTACCCCTGGCAAACTCGCACTGTATGGCATCCTGCGGCCAGTGCGTTTTAGAACTGAAGCCATATAGGGTGACAAGTTATGTTGCATCTATTCCATGAGAATCTTCAGAACTGATATTATTTTTGATAGGACAATTCATGCTGTCATCGATAGAACATAATTGTGCAATTTATTGCCTTTTAACTTGAACTTGCAGCTACTTTGCCAAAACGACAAGGTCTTAAGTTCTAGTTTTCAAACAACTTTTCTCCATTATATCGTGACTTCGCTATTATTTAATGCTACATGTTAATTGTCATTATTCCTTAATAATAGATAGAAATTGCACATTGTTTCTGATCCATGTTAATGAACATCTGTGTAAATCATCTTCCTTTGAGCGACCGTCTAGCAATTGCACATTATTATTTTCTCGGTTGCACCATTCTCTGTGTTATTAAAAAAAAATAGCACAGCTAATTTGCACACAGATAATAAATCCTCCAACATGGTTCCAGTGTTTGCCAGCACATAAATATATATGGATGTATGGAGCAAGCCTTCTAATTGCTCTATTAACCAATGCACGTTCGGATCTTGTCACTTGTTCCCAGGCTAGGCCTAATTGCTCTGCAAAGTCAGAGGGAGTGCAAATCCTTTCCATACGTCTTGCTTGGTAATTGAGGGATAAAATGGTTTCCAAATGTATCCTCTGTCCAGTTGGAGTTGGCAGTGGATCTCTCTTGGGACTCTTTAAAGTGCAAGGGAAAGGTGGTGTCAAGAGCAATCTAGCATTGGTAAATAACTGAGCTTGGATTCATTAAGAGAGATGAAAGGGTGAGCTGGACCCTTTCAATGTTCTGAGCTTCTAGACCGGAGCCCTTAGAGTGTTTGAGAGATTAACCCCACCTCTGCCAGGGGACTCTCCACACCATATTTATGACACCATCCTTTGGTCCTCTGCGTTCTGCTCTTTTGGCACCAGAAGGGTGTGTTAGAACATTTCAAATGCCAACAAGTTGAGAAGAAAACAAACAAGAAATAATTTATAGCGGTTAAATCTAACTGAAAAAGTGGAGCGGATGCTTATAGTATAAATATATTTCTCCAGTGCGTAAATGAGTGGAGCACGCGGCAGTGTATTGTTTTGTAGAGCACACAAATTAATTCCTCCTCTGCACTTGGAGACAGGGATTTCAGCTCTGGCATTAACTATCAGGAGCCTGGTCTGTAGTTAATTGCTGGTTTACACAAACTGTAGCCTCTATGCCCTGGGTATGTTGATAAGCAGATTGCATCAGAGTATTGCACCAATCTGGAAAGAAATGCTGTCAGTAATAATGGGAAATTACATGTCGGTTAAAAATGTGAGTAGCCCAGTAGGTAAATATTTTTGCTAAACATTGGCAATGGGTGGGATGTACCCATCATGTACCCATGATGTATTTGCAGCTAAACACACAAAAATGCCATTTTCCGAGTTTTGCCCTCTTTTCGCATATGTACCAAGTTCCGGAATGCATTACATGATGGAGTTTAGAATTCTGCGCATGTGCAAACCCAGGCACCGACGGCTTCGGCGAGTTACACACTTGCTTGCTGTTCGTTGCGGGGAGGGAGGGCCAGGGCGGAAATGGGGCTGGACCATGGGCGTCCCCATAAAAATGCTGGGCGTTCCCATGGGAAAGCAACCGGGCCGATGCCTGCAGGGTCAGGCACCTGATGTCACAGTTCTGTCTGACTTTCTTTTCCCAATGCAGGAGAAATCATTTGATGGTCAGCAGTCCGCGCCGCTGTGAAGGGTACTACTGCCGGATTAGGATTATTACATAGACAGTGTCTAGATAGACAGTTAATAGGTCAACTCCAAAAGGTCAACATGCAATAGGTAGACAGGGTCAAAAGGTTGAAATGGGAAAGGTTGACAGGGTCAAAAGGTGGATAGGGTCAAAATGTTGACATAAAAAGTAGACACCTGAAAGGTTAACATGAGTTTTTAAAATTTTTGTTGTCAATGTTGACAACTGTAGACATGGAAACCCAATTAGTGTAATGCGTACCCTTGTATGGCTTGTTTCACTCAAAATGCTTGGGCTCAGTCAGTGCCTCCCTAAGCTTGGAACACTATTATATTCTCTGTCTATGCCAACATGGATGGTGAAGTAGGAACAAGCCTATAAACTCGTTAAAAACTGAGGTCGACCTGGTCGTGTGTCTACCTTTTTAATGTCAGCATTTTGACCCTGTTGACATATTGCATCTCGACCTTTTCAGTGATGACCTTTTCACCGTGTCAACCCTTTGATCCTGTGGAACTATTGCATGTTTAACTTTTGTGATAGACTTACTTACGGTCTATCTAGACCAGGCATGTCCAACGTTGGCCCTCCAGATGTTGTGAAACTACACATCCCAGCATGCTTTGCAATAGTTTTAGCATTCTCTAATAGCAAAACTGTGGCAAAGCATGCTGGGATGTGTAGTTTCACAACATCTGGAGGGCCAACGTTGGACATGCCTGCTCTAGACACTGTAGATCGACAGTATCAACTGGAATCAGGTTAATACATCGAAAGTAGTAATACATTTGTATAGTAATTCACAGGAAACATAGGAATGGACTAAAATATGGAATATAAAGACATCAACGTGAAGAAGAGACTGCAACAGATCACTGATAAGACCTCAGCTCCATTACAGTGTCTACCTTTGGATCACCTATTGCATAACCAAACTGTGGCCCTCCAGCTGTTGTGAAATGAAAAGTCCCAGCATGCCTTGCCACAGTTTTGCTATTAGGGAGTGCTAAAACTGTGGCACAGCATGCTGGGACTTGTTCGCAACAACTGACGAGCCACAGGTTGGGGACTAGACTTTGAGCAGTTGTGCAGAGGACTCAGACAGTAACAGAACTGAATGCAAACATGCCGATGGTGAAGACAAATGCAGGCCAATCATCTGGGTGCAGATTCCCTGTTCTGCTGATGACTCGGACATCCACAGATTTGTCAGAAGGTCGTCAAATTCTGTCACAAAAAATTTGCTGACTCCAAACTGTTTTTTGGGTTTGAATGAGAACATTGAAGATTTCCAACATGTTTGATTTTTCAGATGACCCAACCCAGCCATCAACAGAACGAGGAAGAGCTGCAATTATTCGCAGATGGGTTTACAAATATTAAGAAAAAAATATACAAAAGCAGAAAACTCATATCACAAAACAAGATGGATCTGTTTGTTCTTTGCTGCATGTAAACTGTGTACTAAAAATACATATTTGTGTAATTTCCCTTTAGCATTTGCAGTCATTTAGTGACATGCAATCACCTCCCTCACCCGACGGAAGGGAAGAGCAGGAATTGTATACTTTTCACTAAGGAATAATTAATTTGTTTCAAGTATTAGAACAGAGAGATGTAGAGTGGCTTTGAATGGCAGCCTCAGAGGGCTTGCATTGTTTGTTCCTTCCAATCTGTAATGAGCATTAGTAAATGGCCAGGAAAAAAAATACCTTCTTTCAGTAACTTGAGAGAGGTGAAGAATGAAGAGAAGCTATTAAATCTTGAAGAGAAGAGCGACCCAAGTGTCTTCATTTCCCTGTGCTCATTTGCTGCTCCTCAATTCCGTGGTGCTAATTCGGTAGTATCGGAAGTCTTAGTGCACACAGATGTTGTTGGGTTTACTCTTCGTACACATGTTCTTAAAACTATATCTTTAGTGTCTAAACTGTATATGTACTAATGGTTGATTTACAAGATTTGTTCATTGATTTCTTACAGATGGAAAACAATCCAAATTAGTGTTGTGTATGCAAGATTAAAATGCAACTAACATTGATACCCCTTTCAGACTGCACTCTCGACCCGGGTTATTGCCGGGTCATTACGTCACCAACATGGGTCGAGTTGCGGTGTGAGGTTCACCCTGGGTTGAGCAACCAGGGATTTCAACTCTGGTCACAAACCGAGTCGAGGTGCAGTGTGAACGGGTATCCAGGGTCAAACAATCCGGGTCCTGTTCATACTATGGAGGAGGCAGCTGTCAGCTCCAAGCGCTGCCCTCACCCCCGCCCCCGATGATGCAACGTCGCTCCACCCCTTCTTCGTGTGACGTTAGCGGCCCGGCCGTAAGCAGGGCCTCACAAAGAGCTTTTAGACTACAAATGCCGGGTCGCTCCTGGGACGGACCCGTGTTCTTATCCCGGTTGCGACCCAGCATTTACGGTCTGAAAGTTGTATTACTAACATTTTGAAATGAATTTAAAAAATCATGTTAGCCCCTGAAATGCATCATTTATTAATATTTAATACAGATGAAAATTTACCTTTAGTAAATAAGCCCCTAAGGCTTTTTAAGGGGCATATTTATCAAACAATATCACCCCCAAAACAGACTTTTTCTACCTGCAAATAGTAATGATTCCATTAATTTATGTATGAAGCAGATATTGGTGATTGCAGCATATACTGTATCTCCATCTTTGATCTTGAAAGCAGCCTCCATGTTTCTATGGGGTTGGCAAATGCAGAACTTAGCAGGCTCTGAGTTGTGAACTATTTCGGAGCATGGCCGGCTAGCCATTGTAGCTACATTATGGAACACATTGATGAAATCTCCCTACCAATGGCTGCTCACACATGTGTGGTTTGGTGACTCCCCTAACCAGACAGCAGTGATCACTTTATACATTGTAGCACCTCCCGGATGGATTTTTTCATACATTCGGTTAATAGCTCATATATTAATGCCGTAATAGCCAACAATAAGAAATTATTACTATCAGGACCAATTATTAATAATTATGCCCCTAATGATTGGAGTTTTACAGAGTTTCCTTTTGTTCTTTACTCAAATAACTCCCTGGTCCTTAAAGTCTATGATTTATCTATTGTAGGTAGAAGTGGGTGAGCTATTTGCTTCATGTGGGTGTAGAAGTTTTTAAAATGTCTTTGGTGTCATTTGTACAGACAATGGGGCTAATTCAGGTTGGTTTGCAAAGCACATTTGGTGCCTGATTCAGGATGGTTTTCAAAGCACTTCTGGTTGCTAATGGACAAGATCATGTGCACTGCGTATGGGGCTGATGTAACATGTGCAGACAGAATGCCCAACATTTTCATGGGGATGCCTATCAAAATGCTGGGTGCTCCTGTAGCCCATCGCCGTCACCACCTCCGCCCGCCCCTGTCCCTTCCTCCTCTCTGCAAACTGCCTGGTAAGTGAGCAATTGCCATGGCCGTTCGCAGTTGGGTTTGTACATGCACAGAAATGCACAAACCCTGACCATCTGGGCAAGGGCCGAATACGGTTCACTGCGTGTGAACATGAATCGACCACCAAATGTACTTTGCAAACCAACCTGAATCACCCTCAGTGCTCTTCATGCAGGTTAGGATTAGTAAACATATCAATCATGCTTACACCATATGCTGTCCTGTGATATACTATAGACACTCTCCTTTATATGGGGGCTGAAGCAAACAAACATTCTCCTTAATGAATGCTGAGTTTGAAAAGTTTCTGTACATTAATCATGTTCGGAAAGCATAAGATGTTTATTTCTGGAGATGAGTAGGAGTCTCCATTCTCACACACAGATAAGTCCATAAACTACATGCTGCTTTCAAAGGTGTTTTGTAAGCAACATATTGATGCTTCCGCCATTGTTAGTGTAAAATCTCTGTGGCTTTGAAACTGGCTTATTCACAGTATGTGCATGCTACAATAATTAGATCTTCTAACAATCACTGAACTGTGCAGATTGCACGCCTAGAATGTGAACAATTATAGCTAAATGAATAGTATTTACCAAAGTGACATCCCAGAATTCCAGTTACTTTTGTTCAAACGTCAGTCAACGTCATGGAGCTTAATATACTGTACATGCTTATGAAAGTCCCACAAGTCAAGGTGGTTAAGTGTGATTGCATTATGCCTACCATATTC
This sequence comes from Crinia signifera, assembly GCF_055691185.1. NCBI lineage: Eukaryota > Metazoa > Chordata > Amphibia > Anura > Myobatrachidae > Crinia > Crinia signifera. The sequence goes on from NC_139224.1 coordinate 127,083,241, forward strand.
CAGCCCCTATGTATATATCTTATTTTATGGAAAGGCAGATCGCACTAATGGTGTGTACACACAGTGAGATTTCCTTGCTATTTGACTTAAGATTCGAGTGCTATGCAATCTTTGCTATCTCCGTGCTTTTTAAATACAATTCATACAATCTGCACTATATAGTCATTGCTACCCTGTCTATCTGGGTTTCGATTTGTGCTGTCACGGGAGTGCGCATGGGGATCGCAAGGTAAAAAACCTGTGCGATCTGCATACTATCGCCATGCGATTTTGACTATATAGTCAAAATCTCCCGCTGGATTGTACCGTGTGTACACAGCATAAGAACCGCCAGTCAGACGATAGAACAAACATATACAAAATGCTGAAACTCGCTTCTGTGCATGTGCTGTATACAAATACTTCATTATAAGAGATCTGTCTGACTCAGAATGGGGGCCTTGATATTCTGTTATCATTTATTAACTTGTGAGGCTTATATTTATGACAACTGTGGGTAAAGGAGGGGGGATGTGTTAGCAAACAATTCCCCATCTCGTGGTACTGAGGGCGGTTGTTTGGCAGGGTGGGGTTAAGCTGCTCGGTAAGCAGAGAACAAACGCTGCATACTGAGTGTTGTTGAATCACCCCCAATATATTTGTTCATGTTAGCATACCTTCCAACTTTTTTGTAGGACAGTCACGTTTTTTTGGAAACTGTCTAGCGTCCTACCCATGTCCGGCAGTGTCCCGCAGTGGGTGGGCAGTTGGGAGTCCCCCCTGTCACCTGCTGCAGCAGTGAATAGATGCAGTGTGCATTTCAAGGCCAGCATCTATCAGAGTGACCCCACAGTGCCACAAAATGGGGTGGCGTGGATTGTGACTGCAAAGCCACACCCCTTTTTCACAACCTACGCCCCTTTTTCGGGCATGCACAAGTCCCGATGAGGAGCTACAAGAAGTTGGGAGGGAGGTAGGATCCTGTCCTTGTCCAAAAGAGTAATACACCAGGTACTGTACCTTACTACTGTCAGCATTACTTCCCCCGCACTAGAGATTATGTTCTTGTATGCCGGTATCCACTAGATCAAATTGAGTAACTCTATAATGAGCTGATGCATTTTCTAAATCATCAGTACTCAGTACTAACACCAAGATTCATCAGTCACAGCAAATTAGCCGATATTCATTAGAATCAGCCATCTACTAGTCACATGTATATTATTATCCACTTACACCAATCTCTTTAATAACCAACATATATCACATAGCCAAAGCTCCTGGAGAACTTGTGTGATCTGTTTTATTTACAGTAAACAGCTATCAAACAAACAGCTTCAAAATGATATTTGGATTTTTTTTTGGAGGGGATTCATTCAAACAGTGGTGGATGATTATAGGGAGTCTTAATCATATCAATCATGAAAATGGGACATTGTTACAAAGATATGTTTTACTGTGCCACTGAAGCAACAGACATTATGTTTTTGCATCCAAATCTAAAAAGCATTACATTGTTTCTGCAGCAAGGGAAGGCTGCTTCCATTTCTTGATAAAGTGAAGCATTGTGGGTCACTGAAGCAGTGAGACTGATAATAGCCAGTCATTACAACTAAATAAGATGCCCTCTTATCTCCCTCCAGCCCATTTATTTATCACAGGAGATATTTTAGCCAGAAGAAAATTGCTGGATATTCTCATACATAAATAATAGGATTTTTAGAGATTTTATATAAAACTAAAATGTGATAGGCATTGATTTCTTCTGGTATTATAGGAATATAATAAAAACATTTACACATTAGAGAAAACACCAGATATCACTGGTCACGGAACGAATGGTGGTTTACTCCACCTGCTGGGGATATTCCATCATAACATAAATATTCTGTGGGCCTCGTTTACTAATTGCACGAGATCCTTCTTTATGAAGTGCACTCAGTGGCCTTATTTACAGATAAAAGCAAATTCAGAAAATATGGTGTAAGTTTGCACCTGGACGAAAGATGTTTTGAGACATAAAGATTTTTTTTTATTCTTTATATACCAAAAGGGGATATACAACCTTCAGTCAGTGGAGGAGATTCTCTAAGCGAAAAATGCGGTTAAAAACCCCGTTATCGGGGTTTTTACCGCATTTTGGGATGCTGTAAGCATCCCCCGCCGGGTTACCGCGGCGGGGGACATCGCCAGAAAAATCTGGCAATGCCCCATAGAAGCCAACGGGCTTCTACCGCAACCCTCCGCCGCCCCGCGCCGACCCCCCGCCGCCCCGCATCGCCCCCTCCCCCCTCACCTGTGTCCGGGCAGCACAGAGCTGTGCTGCCCGGACCTGTGACCTCCTCCCTGCACTGATCCTCTTCCGGGTGCAGGGAGGAGGAGAGCCCGGCGCAGCAGCAGCAGCGCCGGGTGTGTGAGGGAGGGGGAAGCCGCCGGGACCTGCTGGGACCCGGCGACTCTCACCGCAAAGGACAGCTCTTAACGCAAGGGTTGTGGTCAGTCTCCGGAAGGGGTGTGACCAGCCACCACAAAGGCTTTGATAACCATGTAGAGAATGCATTGTCTTGGCCCTTTGATAAATACTTTATATATAGTAAATACCGTTAGTGCATGCATGATAACATATCACATTAACAGCAGCAATACATTGCAGAAAATAACCATAGTTCAATCACAAGGTAACATAAGTATAATGTATAATTTAAGTTAACAGTCTGGAAACTGATACCTATAGGAGGTGGGCCCACAGGTAGTGGAGCCCACTGGGGGTTACCCTGTACCCCAGTGGGCCAGTCCAACTCTACCTTCATTCACATAATACATGCCTACTTTGCTAATCTCTTCTCCATAGAAGCCTGGAGTGGATATTCTGGTGGTTTATGATGAGTGTGAGGCTTAACGAGTAACATTTTAGACCCCTTCCCCTTACAGCAAAATGCTCAAATAGGCTCTCATTCAGGTCCTGAAGGACTTGCAGCACATGCCTCAAAGCACCAATGTTCATTACATTGCACATACTGTTGATCCATACAGCTTGTGCAGGACAGCATGGAACTGCCAGTGAATGACAATATGATGCCATTGGGTGTGGTATAGAGGTCCGACAGTCAGGATCCTGACAGTCATTATCCTGATGTCGGGATCCCGACTGGCCGGACCCAGACATCATGGCGAGCGCAACAAAGTCCCTTGCGGGCACGGTGGCTCGTTATGCGAGCCACCTATTCTATTCTCCCTCTATGGGGGTCGTGGACCCCACGAGGGAAAATAGCCGACGGCCGTTGGGAATCCAGCTGTCAGTGTTTTGACACACAGGTCCCTCTATAATCTCTGGAGACAATTACTTCATTGAATGATTAATCATTAATTTTATTTTTTTCCACATTTTGCGGAAGCAACCTCCTTCGCCGCTCACTGACCAGGTTCCCCGCTGCACTAAAAACACTAAAAACACACTGGAGGCTTCCAAACTGCCTTTTTTTCCTGCCAGTACAGGTAAGGACTGTCTGACATGTCTACTTGGATGCTGTCACCAAAGTAATCCTCCACCATTTTTTCAATGGTGACAGCATCCAATGCAGCGACAGTAGACATGTCAGCAATCATTGGCAGATCCTTTAGTCCGGACCAGATGTCCAAACTCCCTACTGCCTGCCCTGCATCCCTGCCAGCGGGTCGTGTAGGAAATAACAGCTGTTTCTTCATATGCACAGGTGTGGGAGAAAATGAAGGAGGAGCTGTGGTTGTTTCATGGTCCCCTTCAGATGATCTCCTGACAAGCAGGTCATTGGACCTTTGTAGGCTTGTGTCTGCCAGAAACAGAGACACAACATACGCTTTAAACTGAGGATCAAGCACAGTGGCCAGAATGTATTCATCTGACTTTAACAGACTGACCACCCTCGTATCCTGGCAAAGCATATGGAGGGCTTCATCCACAAGAGCTACATGCTTTGTGGAATCGCAACGCTTTAGCTCCTCCTTCACTTTCTCCAGCTGCTTCTGCAACAACCTGATCAGGGGAATCACCTGACTCAAGCTGGCAGTGTCGGAACTGACTTCACGTGTGGCAAGTTCAAACGGCTGGAGAACCATTCACAACACGGAAATCAGCCTCCACTGCGCTTGAGTCAGATGCAGCCCCGCTCCTCTGCCTATGTCGTAAGTGGCCATGTAGGCTTGAATGGCTCCTCCATCCTCTGCAGCATATAGAGGGTGGAGTTCCAGCGCGTCACCACCTCTTGTTTAAGCTGATGGCAGGGCAGGTTGAGAAGTTTTTGCTACCACTTGCCGAAAGTGTCCACCAAATTTATTGTGTGGTCAAAACATGGCATGTGCTGGAAATTTCCCATGTGTAATGCCCGTACAATGTTACTGGCGTTGTTCGACACCACAAATCCCCAGAAGAGTCTAAGTGGGGTAAGCGACTGCAAGATGATTTCCATCAGTTTCCCTAAGAGGTTGTCGGTGATACACAGCGTAGTCTGCCTTGGAAGGAGCTGGCGTGCAGGAGATACTGCTGTGGAAGGCAATGCATCTACCCAGTGGGCTGTCACAGTCATATAATCCTTAGTTTGCCCTGATACACTTGTCCACATGTCCGTACTTATTTGGACAGTGGGTACAGCCGCATTTGTCAGGGCACTGAGGACACTTTTTCAGACGTCTCTGTACATCCCGTGTATCGCCTGCCTAGTGAAGTGGAATCTAGATGGGATTTGGTACCCAGGACACAATGGGGGAAATTTACCAATATGAAAAACCTAGTTTTTCGTATTGGTTGTTTCCCTACGACTGCATACGACTGTTTAAGTCGTATGCAAAGTCGTGTTCCGGAGGGGGATTTACAAAGCAGTCAGATACGACTGCTTTGTAACCCTCCGATGGTGTAATGATTCGTATTAGCGGCCGTATATACGGCCGCTAATACGAATTATTTCTAGCAGTCTGCACGGATCAAGTCAGATCCGTGCAGGCTGCAAGGTGTAAAAAAAAATAGAAAAATAAATAAATTAAAAAAAAAAACGGCGTGGGGTCCCCCCCACAGCCGAAACCAGCACCAGGCTGACAGAGCCTGGAGCCGGTAATTAAAAATCAGGGAACCCGACAAATAGGGGTTCCCCGATTTTTAACAACCAGCCCCAGGCTCCAGGTCCGGGGCTGGTTCCCAAAATACGGGGGACAAAATGAGTAGGGGTCCCCCGTATTTTAAGAACCAGCCCCAGGCACAACCAGCCGGCAGGGTAATGTCACAGCCGGGGGACACTTATAATATAAGGTCCCGCGGCCAAAACATTCTCCCTACCGACCAGTCAGCCTGGCCAGGGGCCCTGGGGGAGTGGGGACCCCCCCAATAAAGGGGTCCCCCCCCTCCAGGACTTACCTGACCAGGCTGAAGCCTGGTGCTGTCCTCGATGCCCCTGGGCGGTGGGCATCGAGCTGATAAATGGTGTAAAAAATAGATAAACCATTGTTTTTTACTGTGGCACTACAAGTGCCAGCAAGCCTCCCCAGCAAGCTGGGACTTGGAGAACCACAAGTCCCAGCCTGCTGGGCATTAAAGGGCCCGCTGGCACTTGTAGTTCTACAGTTAAAAAAATAGTGCACAAAACACACTGACACACTTTTAAAATAAAACTTTATTACACACAAAGCCCACACATACTAATACTTACCTATCTTCTTCCCATAGGTCGCCCTGGTCCTGTGTCGGCGTCTTCTGGTCCTGTGTCGTCTTCTTCCTCCATGTCGACGTCGCTGTCGGCGATGGTGTCCCCGTCCGGATCCGAAGAAATCCATTTGGGAAGCTGTGGAAGGAAACCATACTCACCTGTCCCAGCGCGACGTAGTCCAGGTAAGGGTCTTTGCAAAAAAATAAACCGACACCCCGAAACCAAACCGGACACGACGGAGACGCACGGTGTGTTTACATCGTGCGGCTCCGCCTCCCGAATGCCGCTATTGGCCGCCTTGCGGCCTAGCGGCCAATCAGGAGCCGCTAGGCCGCAAGGCGGCCAATAGCGGCATTCGGGAGGCGGAGCCGCACGATGTAAACAAACACACGTGTGTCTCCGTCGTGTCCGGTTTGGTTTCGGGGTTTTCGGTTTATTTTTTTGCAAAGACCCTTACCTGGACTACGTCGCGCTGGGACAGGTGAGTATGGTTTCCTTCCACAGCTTCCCAAATGGATTTCTTCGGATCCGGACGGGGACACCATCGCCGACAGCGACGTCGACATGAAGAAGGACGTCGACATGGATCCCGAAGACGACACAGGACATCAGGGCGACCTATGGGAAGAAGATAGGTAAGTATTAGTATGTGTGGGCTTTGTGTGTAATAAAGTTTTATTTTAAAAGTGTGTCAGTGTGTTTTGTGCACTATTTTTTTAACTGTAGAACTACAAGTGCCAGCGGGCCCTTTAATGCCCAGCAGGCTGGGACTTGTGGTTCTCCAAGTCCCAGCTTGCTGGGGAGGCTTGCTAGCACTTGTAGTGCCACAGTAAAAAACAATGGTTTATCTATTTTTTACAACATTTATCAGCTCGATGCCCACCGCCCAGGGGCATCGAGGACAGCACCAGGCTTCAGCCTGGTCAGGTAAGTCCTGGAGGGGGGGGACCCCTTTATTGGGGGGGTCCCCACTCCCCCAGGGCCCCTGGCCAGGCTGACTGGTCGGTAGGGAGAATGTTTTGGCCGCGGGACCTTATATTATAAGTGTCCCCCGGCTGTGACATTACCCTGCCGGCTGGTTGTGCCTGGGGCTGGTTCTTAAAATACGGGGGACCCCTACTCATTTTGTCCCCCGTATTTTGGGAACCAGCCCCGGACCTGGAGCCTGGGGCTGGTTGTTAAAAATCGGGGAACCCCTATTTGTCGGGCTCCCTGATTTTTAATTACCGGCCCCGGCTCCTTCAGCCTGGTGCTGGTTTCGGCTGTGGGGGGGACCCCACGCCGTTTTTTTTTTAAATTTATTTATTTTTTCTATTTTTTTACACTGTAGCCTGCACGGATCTGACTGATCCGTGCAGGCTAAAACGCAAATAGAACAGGAAAATGGTGTTCTATTTTCCTGTCGTATTTGCGTGGGTGTTTCACACCACTAAGCAGCCGTATTATCAGTACGGCTGCTTAGTAAATCAGAAACCACCATTCTTTTGAATGGTGATTTCTGTCGTATCCTATCGATGGTGTAGGGCATTCGTATTTGTAACTACAAATACGAATGTTCCATCTTTAGGACTACGAATTGTTGTATTTTTGGGATTGTAAATCCCGAAAATACAAATTCGTAAAAAAAAGGTGTATTTCTCCCTACGAATACACCTTTTTTCTACGAATCCATTTTGGTAAATGTCCCCCAATACCTCCATCAACCGTCTGAATCCCATTCCACTGATGGTGGACACCGGATGCATGTCTAACACCAACATAGCTGTCAAGGCTGCAGTTATCCGCTTTGCCATAGGATGACTGCTGTCATACTTCGTCCTCATGGCAAACGACTGTTGGACGGTCAATTGCTTAGTGAAAGATGGTGCGGTCTTACGACTTCCCCTCTGGGATGATGACCAGCAGGAACCGCAGCAGCGTCAGTAGTAGGCGTAGCCAGGGCCGGTGCAAGGCACCGGAGCGCCCCAGGCGAGTCGGGGTGGGGGCACCCCGGTGCCGGCGGGTGGGGGGTACCTGCTGCGCCGTCTGGGGAGCAGGGAGGGGGGTCTATGCCGGCTTCTGACAGGAGCCTGCAGTGGTGTCCTTGCCGCACGGGTACCTGCGGCGCTGTGTATAAAGCTGGTGGCGACGGGGGGTCCCTGCAGTGAATAAGAAATAACTAGCGCTATGCGGCAGTGCGGGAAGAGCTTCTGTTTTGAAAACACTGGCCGCACGCTGATTGGCTGAATCTCAGCCAATCAGCGTGCGGCCAGTGTTTTAAAACCCGGCAACGCTTCCCACGCCGCCGCATAGCCCGGCGGATAGCGCTAGTTATTTCTTATTCACTGCAGGGACCCCCCACCGCCGCCAGCTTTGTACACAGCGCCGCAGGTACCCGCGCGGCAAGGACACCACTGCAGGCTCCTGTCAGAACCTGGCATGGACCCCCCTGCCCGCTCCCCAGACGGCGCAGCAGGTACTCCTTTGCACGTGGGGCGAACTGCCGCCCTCCAGTGACCGGCGCCCTAGGCAAATGCCTAGACCTGCCTAGTGGTGGCGCCTGCCCTGGGCGTAGCGCTGCAGGATCCTCCGGAGGAATCCCGGATAGAAGAGGATTTCGATAAAAAAATTCCAGACCGAAGAGGTGGATTTATTGGTGCTCTGCCCAGGCATGGGCTTTTTCATCCCATGGATAACAACTGTTTCCCCCCCTGGTGCCTCATTTAAGCAAACCACGTCAGCATCCTTCTCGTCAACTTCCTCCTCAGCGCCAGCTACATCAATATCTTGATCTACAACATTGACACCTTCATTATCAAAATCAGGAACTGCACTGTGGATGATCTTCCAGCATAAGCAGAGTGTTGAAAATGTTGGAAGGAGCCACCTTTTCCCGTACAGCGATAAGAAGGTCTACATCGCAACCAACAACACCCTTGGACTCTCCTTGGGTGTTTGTGATAACATGTCTTTAGTAGTCAAAAATGTTTGCTGCATTTTTGGTGACAGCTGAAATCTCTTAACATTTCTAAAGGGGGGAGTAGGAGGGCTTGCATCGTCATGTGAAGTTGAATCACCAGTCATAAATACAGGCCAGGGACTTAACCGTTCCTTGCCACTCGTGTCGTAAATGGCACATTTTTTTGGTCCTTTTTTTGGTTCTTTTACTGAACTTTGGCTTTTTGGATTTTACATGCCCTGTACTTTGACACTGAGCATCGGCCTTGGCAGACAACGTTGATGGCATATCATCGTCTACAGTATGTCATCATTACTACATGCTGTTGCAGCAGATTCAGAAGTAGGAGTGGTAGGAGTAGACTGGTATTATTTATACGGCAGTAGATGCACCAGCATTGAGGTATTATATATACGGCAGTAGATGCACCAGTAGACTGGTATTATTTATACAGCAGTACAGTAGATGCACCAGCAGAAAGGTATTATATACAGTATATGGCAATGGATGCACCAGCAGAGAGGTATTATATATATGGCAGTAGATCAGGGCCGTTTCTACAGGCGGACAAGCCGTGCAGCAGCCCGGGGCGCCGCACGGCTTGTCCACCTCTGTTACACACACGGGGCGCTCGGCCGGCAGCTGGGCTCCCCACAACGCCGCCTCCAAGTCTCCCCCGCCGCCTCCGCCTCCAGGTCTCCCCCGCCACCGCCTCCTCCAAGTCCCCCCCCGCAACGAACAGGCGCATAGGTGAGCCCCAGGGGAGGGGAGCGCATCGCTTATCTCTCCTTCCCCTCGCTCACTGTGTCATTGGGCTGGCAGCCAATCAGAGGACCTCGCGGGCTGGCAGCCAATCAGGAGCCAGCCCGCGAGAATGGCTGCCGGCTCAGGGACACATCGAAAGCAGCAGCATGCAGCGGCGGGGGACTGGAGGGGGAGAGTGAGTGAGAGAAGAGAGTGAGTTCAAGTTGTGCTGCTGGCACTTTGGGGGAATGTGTGGCACTGTGGGGGCATATATGTGGCACTTTGGGGGCATATCTGCGGCACTGTAGGGGCATATCTGGCACTGTGGGGGCATATGTATGGCACTAGGGGCATATTTGGCACTGTGGGGGATATATATGTGGCATTGTGGGGGCATATCTGGCACTGTATGGGCATATGTGTGTCACTGTGGGGGCATATGTGTGTCACTGGGGGCATATGTGTGTCACTGTGGGGGCATATCTGGCACTGGGGACATATCTGGCACTAGGGGCATATTTGGCACTATGAGGGCATATATATGTGGCACTGTGGGGGCATAGCTGTGGCACTGTGGGGGCATAGCTGTGGCACTGTGGGGGCATATCTGTGGCACTGGGGGCATATGTGTGGCACTGTGGGGGCATATGTGTGGCACTGTGGGGGCATATTAGTAAACGGCATGAGTTGTGCGGCAGCGGCGTGTGGGGCATAATGTGTAATAGGCATTACGGTGTGGGGAGTATTGTGTAATTGCCATCACAGTGTGGGGTGTAACGGGCATCATAATGTGTAATTGTCATCATGGTGTGCGGCGTAATGTGTAATTGTCATCACGGTGTGCGACATAATGTGTAATTGTCATCACGGTGTGCGACAATGTGTAATTGTCATCACGGTGTGCGGCGTCATGGATAAATAGTGTATAATGATTCAATTAACCATTGTTTGGCCTTGATCTGTGAGGCGTACTAGGTCACTGCGTGGGCCTTTATATTTTTATGTCACTATGTGGCCTTCATCCCGCCAACGAAAGTGCGGGAGTACAATGACAATTCCTGCGGTAACCAATGTCTGGACATGCAGGTTGCAAAGGTGAGTTGTAAGGTAATTGTTTTCCTGCTAGACCACGCCCTTATATTAAGCCACGCCCATTTGAAAAATAAACCACGTCCCCTATTTCGCCGCGTGCGCCTAAGGCGCGCGCAATTTCTTCTATGTCGTGTTAACTTTTTTTTTTGGGGGGGGGGGACGACCTTTTTATTCCTTTGCCCTGGGAGCTAAATTGTCTAGAAACGGCCCTGCAGTAGATGCACCAGTAGACTGGTATTATTTATATGGCAGTACAGTAGATGCACCAGCAGAGAGGTATTATACTGTATATACGGCAGTAGATGCACCAGCAGCGAGGTATTATATATATGGCAGTAGATGCACCAGTAGACTGGTATTATTTATACGGCAGTAGATGGCCCAGCAGAGAGGTATTTTATATATACGGCAGTAGATGCACCAGTAGACTGGTATTATTTATACAGCAGTACAGTAGATGCACCAGCAGAGAGGTATTTTATATATACGGCAGTAGATGGACCAGCAGAGAGGTCCGACCACAGACTCCTATCCCAACTCCTAACAACTCATGAGTGAGAAATGGTGCTATATTGCCACGATTTATATAGAGATCCGGATCTCACGAGAATCTGGCGCCGGGCAATGATGTTATGACAAAAAGATTGGGAATCTCCTGCAGGTCCAGGAGAGTGTAAAGTATATTTTACATGTAGCACACAATACTAAGGGGCAGATTTATTAAGCTTGGAGAAGAGATAAACTGGAGATAAATCGGAGAAAAGGTAAAAGGAGATAAAGCACCAACCAATCAGCTGTGTTTGAAAAAGACAGTTGGGAGTTGATTGGCTGGTGCTTTATCTCCTTTTACCTTATCTCCGCTTTATCTCCAGTTTATCTCTTCTCCAAGCTTAATAAATCTGCCCATAAGTGACTTTATGTTTTTACATTGATTTAGAGTTAAGCTATGATAAGCTTCCTGTGAGGATAATGGGGTAATGTTGAGCTCTCTCTGTCCTGCGAGACATCTTGATAGCCTATGGATTGTCCTGGCATGGGTTAAATAATCACCATGGCAAACAGATGGTGTAAGATGCATATTTTTATTGTATAAACACAAATTATTAGCAAAAATGTGACAATACCAGGGGTTTCACCACATGTAACTGTGACTGAACTCAAGTGTTGTTATTTGTAAGGTGAGAGTGGAAATTCATTTTATTCCAGTGGTGTATTGGCATTACTGACATTTCCCTAAGGTAAATGTGCTTGATCCACGTGTACATGATTCAGTGTGATTATATTTCCATAAAAACACAAAACCATTTATATCATAGTAGACACCATGAGGTTATTTCCATCTGATTCAAACAGTCCAATAACAAAGGCTAACTAAAACCAAAATCTTCAAATTAAAGTAGTTCTTTCTAATTAGTTCTAGATATTTAGATAATGCTACATGATATGACTTCGGCTTTGATAGACTGGCTCTAATTTTTTAGATACATGGACGAGAAACAAGAAAAACACTATAGACCACGCGAGCCGCTCGTGAACCACTCAACTGACAACGGACAATTAATTGACAATTTACCCATATTAATTGGATATGTATCCATAACGCGTTAATATGGAAATATACCAGAACACTATAGAATATTCTATGTGTTTATTCTAGAATATGCCCCTCTGATTAAGAGTGATTCGCCACTGTCTTTTGTCCGTTGTCAGTTGAGCGGTTCACGAGCGGCTCACGTGGTCTATAGTGTTTTTCTTGTTTCTCGTCCATGTATCTAAAAAATTAGAGCCAGTCTAGCAAAGCCAAAGTCATATCATGTAGCACCACAAAGTTAGCCCAAAATCAATTTAATATGATTGGCTAAAAAGGACTATTAATCAGTGTAATGCAGGACTCGGCAGTGTCATGATTTTACTGTAGCCATACAAATGTCCCTTGTTTAATTTCAGTTCCTTTTATATGCCACCTTTGTTAGAATGAAATTCATATAATTATTAATACATGGTCAATTGCCAGTACAAATGTTCTGGCAAGTGATACTAGCTGCCAAAGTGATGGCAGCAGGAGCATAACTCCCAGAAGCATTGGACCCTCCAGCCTCCGGGCTCCAAGCCCTAAAGGGGCACCTGCATATAAAGCAGAACCTGTGTGATTCACAGCAGGATGCAAGTGTGACCACTGCTCTTGCAATGGAGCTCTGTGGCGCACCTGTAGTTAATAGGCTCTATACTAGGAGCCCTGCTAACATCTGTAATAGGGGACAGGGTGGCTCCAGCCTGGTACCACTCAGCCTGCACTGCAGCAATGCTGCTGGATTCTGATATGATGCACTGAATGTTGACATATACCATATTAAGGGTGGGGGGCACCAAACTCCAACTTTCCTCTCAGTGACTGAGATGAACTGAAGCCCCTGTGACAGAAGATTTGTTTATCAGCATTACAATGAGCGCTAATAGGTTGTTAGATTAGGCCATCCGTAACCCTTAATCGGGGCCCAGACTGTAGCAGATGTGGGGCTTGTTAAGCCATGACATGCATCATTGTGGCCCTATCTGACTTTTGTAGCAAAAGGTGGGTATATGATTTCATGATTAACAGCCAGTAGCCCTGCTCAGCCCACCTCACTCCTCTTGTTTTTTGATTGTGTTGCCAATAATTCACAATAGGAAAACTAAGCTGAGATAGTTGTTCAACAATAGCAAAAAGAATGTAAGTGCTAATGTACATTTTATACTAATATACAATATCGCTCGAACAATTTGTATTTTAGCACTCATCACTTCACGTTTTGCTTTTTGAAATGCACCATCACTGTTTTATACTCTCTCACTTCTTTTTTCTCCTGATTTATTATTAACAACGCTCAATTTAGCACATATGATTTCTCGCAACCAAGTATGTAAATTGTACTATCAGTGTCTGATATAGTTAGGTCCAACCATTGGGTTGAAAAGGTAAATACCTCAATACCCTTCCCTCCAGTGCAAAACCACCATATTGAAACCTGTTAGGCTAACCCCAGCGGGCCTTTGTGTTCCCTTTCCCCCCCGATATCCCTACCCAGAAAATCTCCAGTGGTCACCTCCCCCCTCAAGGTCCAACACAATAGCTTGAGATGAAAAGATCTATACGCAAATTCCCCTCTTGTAAGTTAGTTGAATCTAGCAATATATTCTTGCTGTTCTACTTATGGTTGAAGGGTTGTAAAAAAAAAATGCTGTATGGGTCTCCATTGTGTACGCTGTTATATGTTTTATGTAACTATGGCCCTTATTCTGGTTGGTGCGGTAATATCCGCGTGCGTTCGTGCCGCCGATGTTTTGTGTCTGCGCATGTGCAGAGGCGTCTCTGCGCATGTGCGAGCGGGGTGTACGGCAAAATCCCGCATGAAATGTGAACACTCCGAACAGGGGGTGGAGAGGGGCGTGAAGGGCTATTTGGACTCATTACCATATGCATACGCCCCGCGTTTCATGGGCGTTCCCATGCAAACGCTGGGCGTACGTATGGTAATGCGGCCGTGACGCACGTGTAGGGGGCGGACATATGACATCGCCGGATGTCAGCTGCCCGCCCAGATCCCTGCTTTTGCACGGAAAAATGTCCGTGTGGTCTGAGGTTGCGGGAGCTGGTGGACCACTCGGTCCTGCATTCGATGGTCTGCGACCATCGAATGATGGGGGAGGTTCCCTGGGATGGAGGAGGCGTATTCCATGAAAAATACACGTGCGGTCCGTTCGGCCAGCTTCTTACCGCGTACGGACGGAGTTGGCGATCCGTATGGAAGGCGGGGTTTCGCACGCACGCAATGGCATGCGATGAGACCGATGCGATGCCCGCGATTTCACATAGAAATGCATGTTAAAATGTAAATCGCGTCGGTCGCATCGCATGCGACCAAAAAATGGCATGCGAAGCGACCGACGCGATTACCGCGATTTTACATAGGGAACAATGTTAAATGGCCCAATTGACCCGATTTTACATAGGGAACAATGTTAAATGGCCCACAGACCCCAAATAGCCACCCTCAAGTGTGAAATGGCCCCCCTAATTGTTAATGCCACCCCACGATCAACGTCAACCCGAAGCGTGGCGAGCGCAGCGAGCCCGCGAGGGGCGGCGGTACGCGTCCTCCGACCTTTTCATACCCCCACTATCCACGTCGGCGTGGAGATGAGAATAGAAAGTGAGGCGAGCGCAGCGAGCCACCGAGCCCGAAGCGTGGCGAGCGTAGCGAGCCCCACGAGGGGACGCGGATACCTGTGGAGCCCGCGAGGGGACGCGGATACCTGTGAAGGTATCCGCGTCCCCTCGCGAGGCTCGCTACACTCGCCACGCTTCGGGCTCGGTGGCTCGCTGCGCGTTTCAGTCCGTGGACCTTTCTCAAGATGTACTGGAGCTGAGTGAGCAGCCCATATTTAACTGGTGAACAGCCAATCATTGGTCGACAGGAAATGAGGTAAGTATATTGTGTAAAATAAGGTTATGCTTTCTAAAACCACATTTACCTGGAATCACAGAATTAGGACAAACATATGTACCACAACATGTGGTGAAATTAATAAAATTCATAACGAATATCAAAGGTAAAACCAAGTTTAAAGTCTGTTGCCATAAAAACGTGTATCACTTCCGGTTTTCGTATGTGTAATGAAAGTCCCAAATAAGCAGCCTAGGGCCGATGCAGAGCAGATTCATACAGCGCCAGAATTGTATTGCTAAGTAAGATTGGCGTGTGGTTTTGAATGCAGAACAAGCATGAGATGGTAAAAACACAGGCGTCCCTGGATGCTTCCTGTACAGCGCATGAGATGGTAAAAACACAGGCGTCCCTGGATGCTTCCTGTACTTAGCGCATGAGATGGTAAAAACACAGGCGTCCCTGGATGCTTCCTGTACTTAGCGCATGAGATGGTAAAAACACAGGCGTCCCTGGATGCTTCCTGTACAGAGGGGACCTGTGGACATTGGACAATACACCAGGACTGGGAGTTGTACAGGAAGCATCCAGGGACGCCTGTGTTTTTACCATCTCATGCGCTGTATGTCTGCTATTTATAGTGGACCATTCCATCCGGTGAGAGTCCATTGTTTACACCCATTTTTCTCGAATTGTATTGTTTTTTAATCCATTAAAAACGTATTTCACCATTTTGGAAATATATCTCTATGGTTCTTCTATATGGAACGACTTGGAGACGATTGAAGTATCCATTGGAGTGATAGTACTCCCTCAGACCCAAAGTGTGAATAGTCCACCATTGAATTAGTGGACCACAACACAGGGTACGGTTTTCATCATATACCTTTCTTGTGTGGTAGAAACTGCATCTGAAGATATCACACTATATGTGGTTTCTCTCTCCTTTCCATGTTATATGAATAAAACGTCAGAGACATCTAGGACGGAGTGGAATTGAGACACAGAAACACAGGGAGCGCTTGAAAACACTGTCGGTATTCTTTCTGTATTTGAACAAGCTGGTCTGTCTGCAAGCAAATGTTCAGCAAAAATAATTTGCATCTGCATACAATTATATCTTCAAATATATATGTAGATATCACCTAATGATACCTGTTATGGTGTCCTTTTGGGTAAAGTGTGGCATGGCTTTTCGTTCCGGATTGCAATATATCACTAAAACACCCAAAGTCATATACAGAAACTCCCAAGTTCATATTGATTTAGGCATGAAACTTCAACATAGTGGGCCATGTGTCACACATTCAACTCAACCTGTATGTGATCTGTCGCATGCACATGTGCGTTAGGTCTGCGTAATTTATGCCGTATTTTTGGCGGGAGTTTTGTATAAAAAAATATGTGAAAATAGGCGGTATTTAGCGTATACATAGGTGACCGCCAAGAAGGAAAGGTTGCTGCAAACATGTCTGACTTTAGTCGCCGACCATCGAATGATGGACCGAGCGGTCAGGTAGCACCAAGTGCTCCAGACCACTCGGACATTTTTTCGTATGAAAGCAGGGATATGGGCGGGCAGCTGACATCCGGCTATGTCAGTTGTCTGCCCCCCACACGTGTGTCACGGCCGCATTACCATACATGCGCCCAGCATTTTCGTGGGAACGCCCATGAAACGCAGGGCGTATAGAATAAGGGCCATAATGAGCAGGACAGAGTAAGGCCCCTATTTCCAAACCATTGAAAGGGAAAGAGGGTTAGAAACACATCAGTGGTGTTGTTAGACCTGATAGAGGTGTGTCATTTAATGACGTGAAGTATATGTTTTGGTGCAAGTGTGAGTGTTGACACATGTCGACTCCTGTGAATTGTGTGTCCTGTTGTCCTAACATGACAGGCACACTTACATTAAGGGTGTAGATGTTTCTAAGAAATCTAATTCCACATATTCCAGCATGTGTATTTGGGCTCCCAAACAATGCAAACAATCCTACCTTGGAACGGTGGCAAGTGTAGAAAGTGAACCTTCCACTGTGTATCTGGCGTGTGTATGGCTTGCAGGTACTCAATTGGGTAATTATAGTAAATTGCCTGTAGCATTGCTTAGTATTGCGTTCAGGTGTTTGTATTTTAGGTGTGGTGTGCGTTAATTAGCTGACCGATTACGGCCCTACTCAGTCGGATGGGGTAAGAGTGCTATGGAGCAGTTTTTGATGGACCGATGGTTTTGGGGCAAAAGTGTCCGACCACTCCCCGAGCCAAGCGGATGCACCTCCCTGCAGTTTTGTTACACACCCCCCGTGTACGCCCAGGGATACGCCCAGTTTCGCCCTGTTTTCTAGCCTCTCCGATAACAAAAAACACAATACGCCCACTTTGTCCGTCTGTGATCGGACTCGTCTTTTTTATCGGTGAGTACCGTCCGCTAGCGGTGTGCTGTCGACGCACATGCGCATTGCGAAAGGTACAGTAAGCATGTGAAGTGGATTTAAAAAATGCGTTCCATCCGCACACGTAGCGGCCGATTCAACCAGAATAACCCCCATAGAGAGAACAAAACAATAAAGGAGAGGTGGTGGTGGAATAAACAAGAGCCAAGTGACATAAAGGGAGGGGCATACCTTCCACCGAAAAAAGGTTTACTTATATTTATATTAGAAATCCAAAACGCGGAGAGGGTATTCTTTATAAGTATAATACAATTAATTTATTATAAGTGAATTCATAGATGCTATTAACCAATATTTTAGTAATAGGAGGGGGAGGGAAAGGTACCTATCCTAATATTGAATTCCTGAGTTTTGGTTATACAAGTTAAGGTTTCCTTTAAAGGATATAATTGCCTAAAAAAAAAAATAAAGTGGTTTATAATAAATCTAATTAAATATATATAATAATAAGTAATTAAGGTGATAGTGGCAAATAATGTGCACATACCAATAAGATTAGAGCAGTGTCATTCCCCCAGTCTGATGAGAACCATAGAATCACCACAGGGATAAGTAGTGATATTAAATATATATATATATATATATATATATATATATATATATATATATATATATATATCTCAAACAGATCTCATCAATAACAATAAGTCAATATCAGCCTCAGTGCCCTGACATGTGTAAAAACACACAATGTAGCAGATATAATGGAAACCAGCACACATAGGACTTGAAGAAAAAAAGATTCAGACACTGCGGTCCTTAACCCCTTCCTGACAGAGCCAGTTTTTGCGTTCCTGACAGAGCCCTTTTTTTCAAATCTGACATGTATCACTTAAGTGGGGATAACTTTTTTTTGCTTTTACTTATCCCAGTGATTTTGAGATTGTTTTTTCGTGACACATTGTACTTCAAGTTAGTGGTAAATTTGGGTCGATGCAGTCTGTGTTTTTTTGTGAAAAATACCAAAATGTCGTAAAAAAATGGAAAATTTAGCAATTTGCAAAATGTAAAATTTTCTGCTTGTGAGACAAATAATCATACCACTCAAAATAGTTAATAACTAACATAGACCATATGTCTACTTTATGTTGACATCATTATTTCAACTTCCTTTTAATTTTTTGGGACACTAGGAGGCTTACAATATGAATAGCAAATTCTCAAATTTTCAAGAAAATTTCAAACACTGATTTTTTTAGGGACCAGTTCAGTTCTGATGTGACTTTGAGGGACTTGTATGTGAGACACCCCCATAAATGATGCCATTTCAAAAACTGCACCCCTCACAGTATTCAAAACAGCATTTTGGAAGTTTGTTAACCCTTTAGGTGTTTCACAGGAATTAAAACAAAGTGTAGGTGAAATTTCAAATTTTTTTTTTTTTGCAGATTTGCAATTTTAATACATTTTTCTAAGGAACACAGTACATTTTACTAGAGAAATGTGACTGAAAATTGATTCCCCCAATTCTTTTGTTTTCATAAATATCCTATATGTGGCCCTAGTGTGCACGGTGACCAAACCACAGGCTTCATAATAGAAGGAGCACCTACTTGATTTTGGAGCCTCCTTTTTATGAGATTATTTTTTAGGCACCATGTAGGTTTCTAGGCACCATAAGATGCTAAAAGTTAGGAACCCCCCCACAAGTGACCCCATTTTGCAAACTACACCCCTCAGGGAATTCATCTAGGGGTATAGTGTACATTTCAAACCCCCAGGGGTTTCACCAATTGTGGTACAACTGGGCAGTGAAAATGAAAAATTATTTTTTTTACACAAAAATGCAGTTCTGGCTCAAAATTTGTCATTTTCAGAAGGTATGAAGGAGACAAAGCACCCCAAAATCTGTGCCCCAATTTCTCCCGAGTACGGCAATGCCTCACATGTGACCAAAAAATACCATTTGGGTGCATGGCAGGACTCAGAAGGGAAGGAGTGATTTTTGGATTTTGCAGCTCAGATTCTGGTGGAATTTTGGTGGGTGCTATGTCGCATTAGCAAGACCCCCAAAGCACCAATACAGTGGAACCCCCCCACAAGTGACCCCATTTTGCAAACTACACCCCTCAGGGAATTCATCTAGGGGTATAGTGTACATTTCAAACCCCCAGGGGTTTCACCAATTTTGATACAAGTGGGCAGTGAAAATGAAAAATTACATTTTTTTACACAAAAATGCAGTTCTGGCTCAAAATTTTTCATTTTCAGAAGGTATGAAGGAGAAAAAGCACCCCAATATCTGTGCCCCAATTTCTCCCGAGTACGGCAATGCCTCACATGTGACCAAAAAATACCAGTTGGGTGCATGGCAGGACTCAGAAGGGAAGGAGTGATTTTTGGATTTTGCAGCACAGATTCTGGTGGAATGAATGGTGGGTGCTATGTTGCACCAATACAGTAGAACCCCCCCACAAGTCACCCCATTTTGAAAAGTACACCCCTCAGGGAATTCATCTAGGGGTATAGTGTACATTTCAAACCCCCAGGGGTTTCACCAATTTTGATACAAGTGGGCAGTGAAAATGAAAAATTACATTTTTTTACACATAAATGCAGTTCTGGCTCAAAATTTTTCATTTTCAGAAGGTATGAAGGAGAAAAAGCACCCCAAAATATGTGCCCCAATTTCTCCCGAGTACGGCAATGCCTCACATGTGACCAAAAAATACCAGTTGGGTGCATGGCAGGACTCAGAACGGAAGGAGTGATTTTTGGATTTTGCGGCTCAGATTCTGGTGGAATTTTGGTGGGTGCTATGTCGCATTAGCAAGACCCCCCAAGCACCAATACAGTGGAACCTCCCCACAAGTGACCCCATTTTGCAAACTACACCCCTCAGGGAATTCATCTAGGGGTATAGTGTACATTTCAAACCCCCAGGGGTTTCACCAATTTTGATACAAGTGGGCAGTGAAAATGAAAAATTACATTTTTTACACAAAAATGCAGTTCTGGCTCAAAATTTTTCATTTTCAGAAGGTATGAAGGAGAAAAAGCACCCCAAAATCTGTGCCCCAATTTCTCCCGAGTACGGCAATGCCTCACATGTGACCAAAAAATACCAGTTGGGTGCATGGCAGGACTCAGAAGGGAAGGAGTGATTTTTGGATTTTGCAGCTCAGATTCTGGTGGAATTTTGGTGGGTGCTATGTCACATTAGCAAGACCCCCCAAGCACCAATACAGTGGAACCTCCCCACAAGTGACCCCATTTTGCAAACTACACCCCTCAGGGAATTCATCTAGGGGTATAGTGTACATTTCAAACCCCCAGGGGTTTCACCAATTTTGATACAAATGGGCAGTGAAAATGAAAAATTACATTTTTTACACAAAAATGCAGTTCTGGCTCAAAATTTTTCATTTTCAGAAGGTATGAAGGAGAAAAAGCACCCCAAAATCTGTGCCCCAACTTCTCCCGAGTACGGCAATGCCTCACATGTGACCAAAAAATACCAGTTGGGTGCATGGCAGGACTCAGAAGGGAAGGAGTGATTTTTGGATTTTGCAGCTCAGATTCTGGTGGAATTTTGGTGGGTGCTATGTTGCATTAGCAAGACCCCCAAAGCACCAATACAGTGGAACCCCCCCACAAGTGACCCCATTTTGCAAACTACACCCCTCAGGGAATTCATCTAGGGGTATAGTGTACATTTCAAACCCCCAGGGGTTTCACCAATTTTGATACAAGTGGGCAGTGAAAATGAAAAATTACATTTTTTTACACAAAAATGCAGTTCTGGCTCAAAATTTTTCATTTTCAGAAGGTATGAAGGAGAAAAAGCACCCCAAAATCTGTGCCCCAATTTCTCCCGAGTACGGCAATGCCTCACATGTGACCAAAAAATACCAGTTGGGTGCATGGCAGGACTCAGAAGGGAAGGAGTGATTTTTGGATTTTGCAGCACAGATTCTGGTGGAATGAATGGTGGGTGCTATGTTGCACCAATACAGTGGAACCCCCCCACAAGTCACCCCATTTTGCAAAGTACACCCCTCAGGGAATTCATCTAGGGGTATAGTGTACATTTCAAACCCCCAGGGGTTTCACCAATTTTGATACAAGTGGGCAGTGAAAATGAAAAATTACATTTTTTTACACAAAAATGCAGTTCTGGCTCAAAATTTTTCAATTTCAGAAGGAATGAAGGAGACAAAGCACCCCAAAATCTGTGCCCCAATTTCTCCCGAGTACGGCAATGCCTCATGTGTGACCAAAAAGTTGCAGGACTCAGAAGGGAAGGAGTGATATTTGGATTTTGCAGCACAAATTCTGGTGGAATGATGGTGGGTGCTATGTCGCATTAGCAAGACCCCCAAAGCACCAATACAGTGGAACCCCCCCACAAGTGACCCCATTTTGCAAACTACACCCCTCAGGGAATTCATCTAGGGGTATAGTGTACATTTCAAACCCCCAGGGGTTTCACCAATTTTGATACAAGTGGGCAGTGAAAATGAAAAATTACATTTTTTTACACAAAAATGCAGTTCTGGCTCAAAATTTTTCATTTTCAGAAGGTATGAAGGAGAAAAAGCACCCCAAAATCTGTGCCCCAATTTCTCCCGAGTACGGCAATGCCTCACATGTGACCAAAAAATACCAGTTGGGTGCATGGCAGGACTCAGAAGGGAAGGAGTGATTTTTGGATTTTGCGGCTCAGATTATGGTGGAATGAATGGTGGGTGCTATGTGGCATTAGCAAGACCCCCGAAGCACGGTGAAATTATGAACCTAATAATCCATAGATGTGTGGTATATTTTAAAACACTCCTTTATACATAGGCCGGGTTTGTCGGGGCAAGTGTCACACTGGAAAATAGTTTGCTTTCTTATTCCCTTTTTATAGCAAACTTTGCACCTTTTTTGTGTCCTGCCCTTTTTTCCAGTGGAGGGGATTTCATCAGGAAAATGCTGCCCTGGTACAATACGGGGGCCAGTACTAGAAGTACTGGGGCCCTCAGCCTGCTGGTTCCCAAATATTAGGCCCTTTATGACTTCCTCTTGAAAGTGCATAAATGTCCCCCTCTGGCCGGTAGAACGGAATAGCACGTAAGCGTTATACAGTGCCATCTGGATGATATACACGGCCAGCTTCTTGTACCAGATTTTTGTTTTCCGCAGGGCACTGTACGGCTTCAGTACCTGATCTGAAAGATCCACTCCGCCCATGTACCTATTGTAATCCAGGATACAATTAGGTTTGGAGGTGTGGGTACTGGTACCTCGTACAGGGACGGAGGTGGTACTGTCTCCGTGAATTGTTGTCAGTATAAGGACATCCCTCTTGTCCTTATATTTGACCAACAACATATTTTCGGTGCATATTCCCCTGCTTTCACCCCTTCTCATTACTTGGGCAATGTGCGTTTTTGGGAGGCCTCTTTGGTTCTTGCGCACAGTACCGCAAGCTGCTGTACCTCTTGAACCAAGGGCCTTAAACAGGGGGATGCTGGTGTAAAAGTTATCCACATAGAGGTAATAACCTTTATCCAGGAAGGGGTGCAGTAAATCCCAGACAATTTTTCCACTAACACCTACGAGGGAGGGGGGGCATTCTGGCGGTTCAATTCTTGAATCCTTCCCTTCATATACCCTAAACCTGTGGGTGTACCCTGAGGTGCTTTCACACAACTTATACATTTTTATGCCATACCTTGCCCTCTTACTGGGAAGGTACTGGCGGAATTTAACCCTTCCTTTAAAATGTATAAGGGACTCGTCTATGCAAATGAATTTATCTGGGATGTACATGTCTTCAAATTTGGCACTGAAATGATCAATGACCGGCCTGACTTTGAATAGCCGGTCAAAGGTGGGATCATCTCTGGGTGGGCACTGTGCATTATCGTTGTAATGCAAAAATTTAAGGATCGTCTCAAATCGAGCCCGGGGCATGGCCATACGGTAAAATGGGGTGCTGTACAGAACATCTGTACTCCAATATTGCCTAATTTCTGGCTTTTTTACTATGCCCATATGAAACACCAGACCCCAAAACGTCATCATCTCTACTGCATCTACAGGGGTCCACCTAGCAAATGATGACGTGGGGTTTTGAGCAATAAACTGCTGGGCATATAAATTAGTTTGGTCCACCATTAAATTTATAAAATCATCAGAGAAAAATAATTTGAAAAAGTCAATTTCTCTGAGACCTGTGGAATCAAATTGGATTCCTGGCATGGCCAAAAACTCAGGAACCTGGGGCTCAAAATTGTCTGGTGGTGGGGTCCATACGAGATCAATTATTGGGGGGGGGGTCTCAGCTGCTCTACGGGGGCGTCTTTGAGGGGGTCCCTCATCACCAGAGGAGGAAGAGGAGCTTAAGGCGAATCCTTCAAATTCCCCGCTTGCATCACTGGCTGTGTCAGAGTCAGAAGCAAGCAGGGCATATGCCTCCTCCGCTGAATACATTCTTCTGGATGACTGGGATGACATTTGGGATGACATTTGGGATGCCATTTTTATTTTTGTGTTACTGGTAGTGAAATGTTTCAACACGTGTATAGTGTAGGGGGGGGGTACAAACTTTATTTCAACCCGGGGGGTATGTAGTGTGTATGTAGTGTGCAGAAAAAAAAAATACTTTACACAAAAAAAAAAATGGAGGGGTTAAAAAAAAAATAATTGAAGGGGTTAAAAAAAAATTGAAGGGGTTAAAAAAAAAATTGAAGGGGTTAAAAAAAAAAAAAAAAAGGTCCTGCGCCAAAAATTGAGCACAGATGTTGGTCAGTAACGTCCGTCACTGAACAGCGCTGAAAGGCAACAGGAATTTGATCAAAAAAAAAAAAAATAGATCAACCCTGTGCCGAAAAAGATGATCAGTGATGTACGTCACTGATCCGCGCACAGCGGCCACAGGACACCCACAAAATCACAGTGTGTGTAAAAAAAAAAATTAAAAAAAGACCCCACAGCACACACAAAAAAAAAAAAAGGTGATCAGTGATGCGACACTGATTACCAGTGAGGGGCAGCAGGTGCAACTGACAGTGCAACTGGCAGGTATATATTAAAAAAAAAAAAAAACCTCTGCACCCCTAAAAAGTTGCTGATCACCTCAGATATAGTGATCAGCACAAAAGGCGGGGGCAGCAGACACAAAATTTAGCACTCTCTAGCACTCTCTGTCACTATCTCTCTCTATCTCTCTATCTCTCACTATCTAACACTCTATGACACTGCAGCAGCAGCAGTGACAGGTATATATATATATATATATATATAAAAATACCCTGCGCCCCCAAAAAGTTGCTGATCAGTTAATTTATACTGATCAGCACAAAAGGGGGGGCAGCAGTCAGTTATATAAAAAATATATAGCACAATCTGTCACTATCTCTATCTCTCTCTCTCTCTCTCTATCTCTCTCTATCTCTCTCTCTCTATCTATAACTATAACACTGCAGCAGCACAAAATATAGCACTCTCTGTCACTAGGCCTCTCTATCTCTCTCTCTCTATCTCTCTCTATCTCTCTCTATCTCTCTCTATCTCTCTCTCTATAACTATATCACACTGCAGCAGCACAAAATACAGCACTCTCTGACACTATCTCTCTCTATCTCTCTCTATCTAACTAACGCTATTACACTGCAGCAGCACAAGTTCACAGGAAGTCACAAGTAACAGGATCCAGGAAGCATCCAGCACACTACAAGCACAGATGAAGCAGCCAAGATATTTGCAAGGATCAGGTAAGTATTTGCCAGGTTCTGGTCAGTATATCGCGGCAGATTGGCACGGTGACCGCACTGCACGCAATTCCAGACCGGAATGGCGTCTGCAGTGCAGTCACCGTTAGTTTAAACCCCCCTCCATGGCTGTGATTGGTCCGTCGGTCCGACGGACCAATCACGGCCTTTGGGGGCGGGCGGGGTGAGGTGGGGTGACACCAGTGTCACCCTTACACCCCGCGGTGATTGGTGCTGTACTTTACAGCACCAATCACCTCCGATCGCGTGTCACCGGCGAACGTTATTCGCCGGTGACACAGAAAACGCTGTAATTGGCTGTTCACACTGAACAGCCAATCACAGCGATCGCCGACGGGGGGGCGGCATCGCAGCCCCCCCTGGGCATGCACGGACATGTCTGCTGTCAGGGACAGCAGACATGTTGAAACTGTCACCGCGTCTATAGACGCGGTGACAGTTAAATGCCATGACGTACATTTACGCCATGTGTCGGGAAGTACTTCCCGACCATGACGTAAATGTACGTCAATTGTCGGGAAGGGGTTAAGCAACGTTTCGGTATATTTGAAAAAAACGTTTTCAAGCTCACTGGCTGCCCTGCCCGGGAGAGGGCAGCCAGCTCACTGAAGCAGGGGGGCGGGGCCATCGCCGGGAGAGAAAAGGGGTGGTTCGGGAGTGGAGCCACGGACGGGCTGCCCTATTGGGGACCTATCTAAAGTGAACGTGTTTAGTATCAGCTGTGTATCTCGTGATGTGGTCATAAGTATATCACTGAGTATGGTGAAAGTATGGGGCCCTACATTACATACTAAAACCCCTCTACTATAAAAAGCCGAGTTACTGTGATTCATGTTCTTGCACCCATTCAGCATCTGTTTTGTAGTTTGATATCTGTTCTCAGTGTGTTCTGATCTCAGCATGATCCTGTCTAGATTGTCTGTCTGTGCCTCTCCTTGTGTCATTGTATGCTATCCTATCAGTTTACAGCAAACTTAAGTTCACAGAACAAAAGTAAAAAATGAATCCAGAATGGTGAATAACCTCTATTGTGCCGCCTCAAAAATGAAAATATGCCACATAATCCCATAACATTTAAACATTATCACCTGACAGGACAGGAACTTGAGATATTCGTATCTGTGATTACTCCTGGTGCTCTCTACACTGTCAGATCCACAGTAACATGACAGAGACCAGCGAGCATAGGTTAATTTAAAATATAAGCTTGTATTGAATCGATATCACACCCAAGGAGACAATATAATGCACAGATAGAGCTTCTCACCCTTGCATAATAAAACACGTCCCCTTGGTAGTAGGCTGCTGACAACTCTTTCACTTCTTATAAAGTATCTGAAAAAAGAAATGACTGCGATCTAATCTTGCTCCAGGCTTCAGTCTTTACTTGTGATCTCATTAAACCGTGTAGTACTAGTGCACTTCACATTGTGTGCCTAGATTTTCTGATTGTGCGGATGAGCAATTATTTTCTAAGGATGATGGGAGTAACCTGTTGGCCATAGGTGTTAATGTGGATATACTGAATGTCACACCCCCCAAAAAAGTACACAATAATACCAGTATACATTCATACAAATGTGATTATGAGATTCTGGGCAGCAGACGGAAAGTGAGTTTCGTAGTGAGCCTCAAATGGAGCAAACTTTCTCATTTCAACAGTAATTCATGGATTATTTTTAACATTATATCAATAAAGCCCAATTGTCCTGTAACTGTCCTAACTTATATTCAACATAGATGACAATATACTGTACTAGTATTTTAAAAAGACACAATATCAAATTATTTATTTATTGACAGTTTCTTATATAGCTCATACATATTTCGCAGCGCTTTACAGAGAATATTTGTACATTTACATCAGTCCCTGCCCCAATAGAGCTTACAATCTATATCCCCTACCACATACATGCATTTATTCTAGGGTTCATTTTGTTAGGCGCCAAATAACCTATAAATATATATTTGGAATGTGGGAGGAACCAGAGTACCCGGAGGAAACCCACGCAAGTACGGGGAGAATATACAAACTCCGCACAGTTAGGGCCATTGTGGGAATGGAACCCATGACCTCAGTGCTGTGAGGCAGTAATGCTAACTACTACACCATCCATACTGAATTATGCTAGATTGGTTGTATTGCTTTACAGTGATATTTGTATATTATCACTTTAGGTCATATGTATCAATGTTTTTTCTTTATACTGCACGTTCAATTGACCTTATTCAGGTCTGTTCACAGCAGGGCTGCATTCACATGGGGACCAATGTTGTTTTACTGTGCATTTCTGCGCATGTGCATATGCAGGGTGCATGCATCCACGGTAAACACTGTTCACCGAGTGCACGCACCCAGGACAGCGGGCGGGAGGCGGAGAGGAGCATGGGTCGGCGGGCGACCCCATATTGAGGCCGTGACGAGGGTGCTGGGGGGCGGGCGGCTGACATCACCGGATGTCAGCTGCCCGCCCATTTTCTTCCCAGCGTGCATGCATATGTTAGGTTGCTCAGAGCAACCTTACATATGTGTGCACCTCCACATCTTACGATGGTCCCATCTTACGATGGGTGTTGCCAGGTTGAGAAGGGTCGTGGCTTGGTGCAAAAGGATCTCTGAATAATAAGCCAGGTCTGGTTACCCAGGAATCCAAACCTGGTAGTTAGCAGTGTGAAACACAGCTTGAAACACTGGGCCCTATTCAGACCTGATCGCTGCTGTGCAATATCGCAAAAAGGTCAATTATCGACAGAGTGCGCATGCATCTGGGATGTACTTCCATCCAGCAAAGAAATCCTGCAACTTTCTTCTTTGTTAGTTGTTCGCAAGTTGATTGACAGCAAGCCGGAGTCCCGGGGGTGGTAACTGTCCGTTTTATTGGCGTGCTATAAAATGCGCAGAGACACAGGCATGCCTAGGGAAAACCGCAGGGGCGACCAAGCATTTTAGGTAAGGTTGTGTGAGACGTCGATTAGGCTGATTTCATTGCAGCCGCCGAGTAAGTCCCTGGCTACTCAGAGCTTGTGATCAGTGGTGACCAGTGGGGAAACCATACGATGATTTTCTGCCATGCAATCAGGTCTGAATAGGGCCCACTGTTCAATGATTCGGTTGGACCTGGCTTTTTGGTGGTAAAGGTTATTAGTAAGAAATCGGTGGTGGAGGGGAATAAGGCTGGTTTCACACTGTCCGGCTCCTGCCGGACGGTGAAATCCCGCATGGCTTAAAAGCATGTGTAATGGACAGCTATGTGTCCATTCACACAGGACGGCCACGGCACGGCTACCGGGTAGCAGCCGGATCTTTCCACTGCAGTGTCCGGCTGCCGTGCCGTGGCCGTCCCGTCCTCACAGGTCAGTGTGTGCTGAGGGCGATGGGGGCCTTTCACACACACCGGTCATTTGGTGTCCGGTTTTAGCTCTCCACCGCCCCCAAACTGACGTCACTGCAGTTTTTACCCTCAAATTTACATAGCACCGGCTCACTGAGCCGGTGCATGTGAAAGAGACAACTGTCAGGCAAAAAGCCGGACAAAATGTGTCCGGCTTTTTGCCTTCCGGACAAAACCGGAGTGTGTGAAACCAGCCTAAGTGGTTCAAGGGAAATCGGATACGACTTGTGCCTTTAATGTATGGGGGCCTTTAGTGGATGTAAATCCATAAAAATAATTCCCCTTTTAGTTTTTTAGGAGTCACAGCAGCTGATAGTTCCCCCTATGTCTCACAATGAAGTATTTCTGGGCCTGATTCAGCAAAGTCACTCGCTGCTTAGCGAGCCCTGAAATGCTGTTGCTGGGCTGAACGTCCGCCAACAAATCCCCATGGTACCATGCGAGTTGATGTTCAGGAACACACCCCCTTGCATGCGGCCGAAGGGGAGAGAAATCAATCTGAACTGACTTTTATTTCCGGTTGTGTCCGCCAAAGAGGGAGGGGCAGCCGCCAAGTGATGTCAGCTGCCCTCCCCCAGGGAAACGCTCAGCACTTCTTCCTCCGCCCACCCCACCCTCCCTTCAATAAACAGCTCAGTCTGAGGCCAAATTCAGGCCCATTTGTTTGTTAAAACAGAATATTTTGTTTATTGCTGTGTTTGTTCCCAATTGAAAAACGCTGCATTATAAGCTAGTGCTATATAATGGCATCACCCATTTGAGTCATTTTTCTTTTTACTCTGTAGCTCCTCTAATTATAGGAAGGAAAAGATGAAAATGTTATGATGCTAAACAGTGATTGCTAAAATAAAAGAACTTTGTCTTACTCATAAACCCAAGTGTGAATCACTGGGAGTTACAGTAAGATCTCAGAGCAGGGACATAGCTACAGTCTGCTATTTCCTTTGATCATTTGCACTTCAAGTAATTCACACTTGTGTGTGTGTGTTAAGCCTCTTTTTTACTAGCTTCATGGAAAGTGTGATGACAAATGAGTAAATATATTCAATGCTACAAGCATATTGAAAACCATTATTAAATATAAGAGAACGTGCCTAAAAAGCAATATATTTTAGATTACTTAGCCATACACAAAGTGAAGACTGAAGGGATCATAATACCATGAAATGTCAGTGCAGGCAGATGAAGTAACATACTCCTTTGTTACCAGATAATGAGGATGCACCTTCATGTTCATGCAATTGTCTAGCTCTAAAGTGCAGTGGAACCACAAAGGTAGGGATAAATATAGTAAATGTGTTATTGTAACTTTAGAGGGTATTATCCAAGCCATAAACTGCCCTGTTGACATCTAATTTCATTCACTGGACGCGAAGACAGCGATATGTTAACTAGTATTAGCAGAGGAGTTACATTTTCTATAGTTCATTGAAGGGTGGTCTGGGAGTAATTCTCACACAGGCACTGTCATTTGATAGGAAACAAGAGACTTGTCAATACTTTAAGGGTTTCATTTTTACCAATATACATGGCCAGAAGGTGCGTAGGGGCCCAGGGGCAACTAATTTGTTGGAGTACCTACCTATTAATATGCCTTTAACGTCTTAAAAATAATGTGTCCCGCATCTACTGCTTAATGAGGAGAAGCGGGCACCCGCATCACCACGATGTATTATCCCCCTGCAGCCAATAAGGAGAGCCGTTATGTCCTGCATCCATGGCTCTCCTTATCGGCGCCCCCGCATTTTAAAAAAAAAACCTCTCTCCCCGGCTGGCTCTCTGGGCATGCACGAGATCTTGCTATTATCACAAGAAGTTGTGCGCATCCCGAAGCCAGCATCTGGGCTAGCATTGTCCATGCAGTGGGGATAGGAAAACACTAGACCTGGGCTGGCGAAGCAGCCGGGACGGCTTAAAGGGCGATATATACCTGACAGCCGTAAACGGCTGGTGGGTTTGAAGGGAACAGACGCTCTGAGCATCTTTGGAATAAACTAGAATGAAGATTGTGAGCCAGGCCTTCTCATCTAACATAGACCAACTCCATATTAAAGTATTTAAATACAATGTCATTACAGTCCCTCTTGGTGTAAATGTCCGTCGTACAAATACCATATATACTGGAGTATAAGTCGACCCGAATATAAGCCGAGGCACCTAATTTTTCAACAAAAAAATGGAAAAACTTATTGACTCAAGTGGGACCCTCACTCGAGTATAAGCCGAAGGGGGCTTTTTCAGCATAAAAACTGTTCTGAAAAAGTAGGCTTATACTCGAGTATATGTGATACTTTTTTTCCATATAGTATATGTTCTGCAACATATACATTCAACCCCTAATATATATATATATATATATATATATATATATATATATATATATATATATATATATATATATATATATATATATATATAAACGAAGAAGGTGCGGCACTCGGCAATACTTAGAAATAAATCACGGAGCCATAAATGTGGACAACGTTTCAGTTGTATTAACCAACTTTTTTCAAGTCAAAAAGTTGTTTGACTTGTCATGTTTGACTTGAAAAAAGTTGGTTAATACAACTGAAACGTTGTCCACATTTATGGCTCCGTGATTTATTTCTAAGTATTGCCGAGTGCCGCACCTTCTTCGTTTATATTGTTCTTCTCGTGAAGGCACCGGACACAGTATCCAGCATCATTGGGAGTGCCTGACCTATCGCTCTGTATATATATATATATATATATATATACAGTATAATATAATCTGTCCATTTGCAACATGTGCAGAGGGAGTCGGGGTGTACATAGTACGGGGTGTATACTGCAGTAGCCAGCGGATCCCATTGCAAATCATATTTCCAATGGGATGTAAAACATATTTTACCTCTTACCACCAAAAAGTAGAATTTCATTAACATTTATACTGTGTAAATATAAATTTTGTTTGAATAAAGTTAATGATCTTTAAAAATGTATTTGTCAGTCAAAATATTGATATAGTTACTGTGTGGAATGGTACAATTCATTATTTACATTTGTTTAGAACATGAAGAGTCACCCAGGAAGACAGATTTATGATCCAAGCACATTAGGATAATTGGTATCCAATGCAAGGATTATCTGCACTATACTTGCTATTACTCTACAAAGAAATCTAGACACAGAAACGGAAGCTGGCATGTGGTTTTTAGCAGACATTAGATCTGTACAATGTTTATATGTGTCTAATGAAAGACATGAAAGCCTCCAATGAATTCATATCCCTCCGGATCAATATACTACTACTCTAACCACAAGATGGATTTTGCAAATGGTATTCAAGCAAATCTCTGCTGTTCAGTACAACAATGTGAATAAAGAATACAGAGTATACAATTATCTGAGGATATTTTCTTTTTCTTGCATTAAAATAACAGATGCAGCCTTTGCTATACGTCTCCAGCTCTTATTTAAAGTTATATTGACTTACCTTATGGGGGGTATTCAATCCCCGTCGCTATATCTGTCAGGGGAAATAGCGGCGGGTGCCTTTTCAACGTTCACGACAGCATTGAAGAGTCAGCACGACAGAAAAGACCTGACATTAAAAGCAGTCAAGTCCGTTTTGCCAAAAACGCCCATGGATTGTCGAGATCACGCCCGGATCTCTACAATCCTTGGCCGATTTTGCAGACATGCCGCTTTTCATCGGCAGGTGGTACATTGAATCCCGCCTGCTGATAAACTGGCGAGCGGACCGAAAACGGGCCAGGGTCCCGACAGTCGGGACGTTCCAACTGTCGGGACCTGGGATTAAATACCCCCTTATATGTTAAAACTTTAAGTAATCAGGCAAATTATGTTGAACTAGCGCCAAGGGCCACGGGATATCTACTGGGTCCCGTGACTTGAGCCAATGTGTGGGGGTGTATGGGTAGGGACCATTTAGAAGCACAATGTTAATAAAAATGCCAGGAAACCATTAGATCTTAAACTAAAGTTACAATATATATTATAATATAAAATTTAATTTACCATAAAATTTATGGCAGGATGTCATCAAAACTAATTTATACAATGACAAAAACATTTGAAAATAGAGACCACCGAGCAGAAACGGCAGCCCAAATAAAAGGTTTATTTTAACATGTATTTTATTAAATAAAAAAGTTAGACATAGGCAGTTCATTATCGGGAACCTCGTATTTTATGCATTTATTCATTTACATGAAAAACTATCAAACTTCTTCTTTGGTCATGGAAAAAAGCAGAACTATAAATAAACTACAATATATGTCATTTTTATTATAACAGATTATATTATATAATTGTATGAAATTCAGATTACACACTAGAGTTTTCTCTTTCTTAATCCCCATGGGTGTTCCATAAACAGTAGAACAGTATACTGAATATACAGCACTATAAGAGTCACCAATCACAGTTACTATAGCACAGAATCAAATTCTGCCTTAACAGCCTTTTTAAACAGATAATATCTGACATATATATGTAACAATAGTAAGTTCTCAAATGGTTACAATCCACCAACACAAGATACAGACCACCTAATCAGACTCATATCATCCATACACTCCAGATGAACAATTTCCCAAGGTATAGTTTACATTGTAATATAATAGAAAATAAGCTTTATTACGTAATAACTTTTATAGCTAAAATCACAGCCATGGGACAACCCTCGTTTTATGCAGCACAGGGAACAGTTATTACATATTTAGGGGTAAATTTACTATGCGTTGCTTTACAAAGGCTCCTCATACTGTATTAGGCAGTTATTGTGTTTTGAGTTACTGCCACTTTCAACCTATTGGCTGAAGCTATGAGTTTCCCTGTGCTTTGGGTAAGTTAGGTCAAAGCAGTACTTACTGTAATTCCTCATGCATCTTTTACTGATTCATTTCAGTAAACTTCTTATACTGTATAGGGAATGTCCTCAATTATGCCTACAAACCCTTTATCTAATTTAACTATGTATCGTCAAATTCTTGCTTTCATGATATACATTTTTCATTTAACACAAGGAGTATTTTCAATGAGCTTCTTTGGTGAGCTGTGACAGCGAGCAGTGCCTATAGCTCGATGGTCAGTATGCAACTGACCACCCTGCACTCGCCGTTTCAACCTCGCTGGGCTTTTCCAGTGAGGTGGAAACAGCGAGTGCGGCCGTCAAAATGGTGAGGCTCGTGGTTAGATGCAATGGGCTCCTGGAATGTGGAATAGGGCTAACGGCCGGCGCGGGGGTTAAACGGCGAAGATGGCTTGAAACCCATGTTGATGGCATTGAAAACCGCCCAAAAAATCATAAGTCTCCACAAAACCTGTCGCGTTTTGCATAGAACAAAAACAGGTTTCAAAGGAAATAAAACAACTTTTTACTCATATAATATGGTGCCTGATTAATAGGTGGCGTACAGTGTTTTACTGATGCACATGCATCCAAAATACATGATTACCAATAGACATATGCGTAGGGTGCACAAAGGATCTGCAGGCGATCCATGCAGTTCCGATAAGCATTCCTGGCTGGTGACGGGGGAAGGGCTGCCATCAGGGGCTGACTGCCAGAATTGATTCCTGGGTACAGACAGAGAGGGGGCCTGATGTGGCCAATCCCTGGCTCCTACAGACAAGACCTGCTGTTGCCAGTGCTGACAGCATTAAGTCCCCCTTTGTTAGCAGGCCTTCTCTCATTAGCGGGTTTGGGCGGGGGCTGGGCGCAGTGTGCTGCCCATCTTTCCATTGTTTCCTACCTGCTTTCCTGGCTACCCTTCCTCAGCTTTGTCTCACAGTCAAACCCTAGTTTGCACGCTGCAGTGGCATCACTAAAAGGGTGCACCAACATGTCACTCCCCAAGGGGTGACACCAAAGTGCCTGTGTGTTCCTCCTGCCCCTCCATGTCCCCGGCTCATACCTATTACTCACAACATGAGGCCTGGTCAACCTGTGGCTCTCCAGCTGTTGTGGAACTACAAATCCCAGTATGCCCTGCCACAGCTTTGCCATTAGGAAATGCTTAAAATATTGCCTGGCATGCTCGGACATGTAGTTTCACAACATCTTTACAGCCACAGATTTGCCAGGCCTGCACTACATGTTCTCTACCTGCTCTGCTGTGTTGCACTTCAGCTGCCTGATACCTTGTTGATATTGCTGGTTGGTGCACTGCCTCTACCCATCCCCTTGCTCCTTGGTTGTACTAAATCTGCCACCATCCCTCCCAAGATGTGCCTTTAATTCCACCTCTTGGGGTGTTCCTCTGGTGTTTTCTTGTGGCCACCTCTCCTCATGTGTTAGTACTGGGCCCAGTAACTTCTGATGGCATCCCTAACTGTTGGGCTTGATTCGGGAGGCTTGTCAGGGAAACTGCTGGTGTCAGGGTCTGAGTCAGAAGATACCTGCAGCCAATTCCTGTCAGACATTCTGAGCAACCATAGCAGTGCTCAGAAGACCGAAGGTGCAGCCGATGGCTGCTCAATGGTGCGCCTTTGTGTGTACCACAGCAGATTAGTGTTAAAGCCAATGGGCATCTCTACAGATAGGCCATCATCTGCAGCATACTGCTACTGCTTAGCATCTTAGGTCTTCATGACATCTGGCCTTATATTATACTTTAGCACAAATGTAGATTACAGATTCCTTCGTTTTGCTTCTAGTCTGATTTTGCTATTCCAATTCCTCCCAACCACCATAAAGCATCAATGAACCAATCTTGCCTCAACTGGGCCCCAGTAACTAAGTGTCAAACTCACCACAAGTTGTGGTGGTGCATATTTAATTATCAGTGATGCAGTATTGCTGCAGTGCTGGGATAGCTATACCAGAATGCAGCTGTCCCTACTATCCCTAGCACTGCTACTTACCAGAGCTGGTAAAGTGGACTGAGGATGCATGACCTGAGTTTACACCTGCTAATAGCCAAAGAGCTCACAATGTGTAGGTGGTGAAGCCTTCACTTATATCCCTATTTGCAAAACCAGGCCTCGTTCGCATAGGAAGGAGCAAGTCGCATGTAAATAATGCTTCAGTGATGAATGGGCCATTAGTGATGATTTGTAGGCCCCAAAGATAGCTAAATCTGTTTGATTGTTGGAAGCCCCAGGGCATTGCTTTGCCTAGGACCTAGAATGCTGTCAAGATGGCCCTGTACTAAGGTGGTACTTTCATGAAGCTCATCCATTCCGAGATTGGCAGATTGGTGAGATAATTGCAGCATGTATACTGCCGACCTATCTAAAAATATTGATTGGTCAGTCATGCCGTATCATAGAAACATAGAAACATAGAATGTGACGGCAGATAAGAACCACTTGGCCCATCTAGTCTGCCCCTTTTTTAAACATGTTACCTCAAACCATATTTGACCCTAATTTTTTTGTAAGTATATCAATATGCTTATCCCAAGCATGTTTAAATTGTTCTACTGTGTTTGCCTCTACCACCTCTGATGGGAGGCTATTCCACTTATCCACTACTCTTTCTGTGAAGTAATTCTTCCTCACATTTCCCCTGAATCTTCCTCCCTCTAGT
The DNA here is from genome assembly GCF_055691185.1 of Crinia signifera. Lineage (NCBI taxonomy): Eukaryota > Metazoa > Chordata > Amphibia > Anura > Myobatrachidae > Crinia > Crinia signifera. Next base: position 127,119,175 of record NC_139224.1, read on the forward strand.
TTCAGTGCATGTCCTCGTGTTCTGCTGCTCCTCTTCCTGTGAAGAATGTTTCCCTCTTGGACCTTGTTAAAACCCTTGATATATTTGAAAGTTTCTATCATGTCCCCCCTTTCCCTTCTCTGCTCTAAAGTATACATATTAAGATCTTTTAGTCTTTCCTGGTACGTTTTGTGATGTAGGCCATGCACCATTTTAGTTGCCCTTCTTTGTACAGTCTCTAATGTATTTATATCCTTCTGGAGATATGGCCTCCAGAACTGAACACAGTGCTCTAGATGAGGTCGTACCAATGACCTATACAGTGGCATTATTACTTCTTTCTTTCTACTGCTGATACCTCTCCCTATGCAACCAAGCATCTGACTTTCATTGCCTTCTTCATTGCTTTGTTACATTGCCTACCTGCCTTTAAGTCCCCTGAAATAGCGGCACCTAGATCCCTCTCTTCCTCAGTAGTTTCCATTATAGTGCCATTTATACTCCATCATATCATCCATCATGTCCATACAATTCAATATTTTCTTTGTGTCTGGTTGGCCGCATTGGGCAGCTTGGAACAGGAACCCCTGTTCCTTTACACAGGAAGGAATTGGGAAATGCCTCCTCCTGTAGGGAGTAGTAGTGACCCTTATTTTTTTGTAAGTATATCAATATACTGAATGGATATACATTCTGAGAAATCTTACAGTGTATGTCCCTGATATCTGCAGTGTCAGATAAAATGTCTGTCTGACGAGCATTTCATCTGACTATGGGAGGTTTTCAATCCAGGGTCCTGACAGCCATGACCCTGGCCCATTTTCGTTTTGGTCGCCTGCAAATCGCCAGGTGGGATTCAATGTCCCGTCTGCTGATTGGCGGAAAAGGGGTGTGTCCGCGTAAATTCTCATGGATTGTCAAGATTCGGCCGTGATAGCAAAATTTACGGCCGTTCTCAGCAAAACAGGCCCAACAGATTTTAAATTGGGCCCGTTGTGTTGATCTGCTTCTAAGCGCCCCTGCTATTTCCCCCGTCAGAAATAGCACTGGTGATTGAATACCCCCCTTTGTATGCCCAGCATAAGAAATATGTTTATCTTAGATGTAGTTTAACAAGATCATTGTTCTATAATTCGGCACCATACACATTTAGTAAACATTTAGTAAGTTATTAGTATAATTACATGAACAGAACAGAGGATGTAACCATAAGATGTTCTGCTGGATCTGAAGGCCCAGGCTTACATGGTATACAGTATGCTGAATGCTTTTGTTACTGACAGTCTGACAGGCTCCAGATTAGTAGCAGGCAATAGGCAATCCCAGGACCACATGCAGCCCCTCAAGCCTTCACTTGCAGCCCCCAACTCCTTCCTGCATTGCTGCATACTGTAAAGGCCTGAATCAATTTACTGTACAACCACCAAAGATCATTAACAGACCAAAACGGCACATGTGTCTATTAGTCCTGAATGGCCTAAATGATGTTTCAAATAATCCTTTACCTAACTTAACTACCAATGGTAATGCCGCCTCGCCCCACATAGCGTTTCCTTTTAAGGTGGTCTTAGAACTCTGCCTTCCTCCTCTGCCTGTGAATCCTAGAAACATCACAGACAATGAATTCTTCTCCCCCCCCCCCCCCCATACTACAGTAATAAGAAAACATGTTGAAGCTTTGTTTCTTTGTCATGAAAATGTAATTCTCGAGGTGAACTGCTAATGCGATGTGACAGAGGAGATGCTAACCTTCCATTAAGGTCCTGCTGACTCTCATCCATAATGATGCAAACACGATTGGGCCATTATTTTTATTGACGTCCAGATAACCCTTTTAGGCCTGGGTGCTCTGCAGAGCATTGTGGGAAAAGGTAAAGAGAAAAGAAGACAATTGTTTGCCAAGAAGCAGGTTTAGGGTAAATCGAGGTAGAATAAAATGTAACAATCACTAAATTATCTCTGATCTGGATGTACTTATTTATCATGCATATAATTATTCATTAACATGTGTTTATTAACATTTTCACATTCTGTAGCACTCTACCATGGCAAACAAACACAATAATGAAATAGACAAAGTAGTAAGGAAGTCCTGCTCACAAGCTTAGGAGGAAATGTATGAGGGTGAGAGAATCAGAAAGTGAGAGATTTAGTAAGAAAGTGGCAATCAAAACCAATTTGATGTTGCAGTGTAAATGATTGCCACCTTAAAAAAAACCCTGGAGATTTCTTACTAAATCTCTCACTTTCTGATTCTCTCACCCTATTACATTTCCCCCATAAACAGTATCCTATAATAAGGGTTTAATACATAAGGCTGCATATCTTTTTTGTTTCAGCCACACTGCAATGGCAAGGGTAGTGGGATGCTGGCATTCAATATACTGATGCCGGCACGCACCCCAACTACCGCCAGGAGAAAGGGGTTAGTATCCCAACATCAATTTGAATGCTGGATCCGGAACCCCGACTGCCGGGATACCATAGGGTAAATATGTGGGGAGCGCTAGCATTGTGCCGGGGAAGGAGGAATTAGGTTTAAGGGTACTTGTTTCCTAGCACGGTGCCCCCGATTTTGATCGCACTGCATCTTATGGCATTGCATGCAATATAACGGCATGCGATGCGATTTTTAATTGTACAAGCACCCTAATGGGTGCTTACAATGTTAAATGCACCCCCATTGTCAACGCCACCCCCACTATCAACGCCAACCCGAAGCGTGGCGAGCGCAGCGAGCCTGCGAGGGGCGGCGGTATGCGTCCTCCGACCTTTTCATAGACAGATTAAAAGTCATAGACAGACAAAAAGTCTTTTTATAGACAGATAAAGTGCAAAGTGCGCTTTTACCATAAATTATTGAACTGCATAGGAAAAACAGTACAACATAGACTTGGAATGATGTAAATACCAGGTGGTTTCCCGGGCAGGCTGGCTGGTAACCAAGTCCCAATATGGTGATCGCGTCCTCTGGCACTTTTTCTGGTCTCTCCTGGTCCAACGCGTTTCAACCTCTCCTTAGGTCTTTATCAAGGCATACATGTCTTGATAAAGACCTAAGGAGAGGTTGAAAGGCAGTTCAATAATTTATGGTAAAGGCGCACTTTGCACTTTATCTGTCTATGAAAAGACTTTGAAGTTTTTACTTGTATTTTCTGTGTGAATTGTATGATTTTAATGTTGTGGATGTTATCATTAAAACTGGATTACGCTATGTTACCCTTTTATCTTTTATGATTTGCATACCACTGAATCTGTTGTGGACTACTGGAGAAATACTTCTATCCTCAAGGATACTGTCAAAAAGAGAAATTATAAGTATCCATCCTAACCGCTGGTGAAGGGTTATGTCACCATTTCTGTATTTTGCATGTTTGTTTTGGAGATATAGGACTATCTCAGCACACTTCCCTCCTTATCTTTTTAAACCCATTTTTTCCAGTTTCCTAATATTGCCAACATCTAATTTGGTATTATTTTAAGTGGATGTTGGAGCCAGCGCTCTTGTGTGACCTTGGTCACAATTGTGTATTCTACATTGAATGTTGACCGATGTTAATGTTCTTATTTTAAAGTGGCTCACCATTGGATCTGCTACTAGCGCTAGGGCTGTTGAGCCTGACTAGACGTTGGACCTGAAAGGGTTAAAGCCTATACATTGTTCAAGAGGAGTTGTCTAAAATGGATGAGTAGAGGACACAGGACTGAGCCTTGTGATACTTCAATTGAGGATGTGGAACTAGAGAAACAAATTCTAAAGAGCAACATAGTAGAATGAGAAAAAGTGTAAGACAGTATCCTGAAGGACTAAGGAATTTTGTGATATGGGGCCCATTTATTATTACTTGAGGCCTACCTCAAAAATAAAGATTCCTTATTGCCACAAGATTTCCAATAAGGAATTTGTATTTGCTAGGGTGTATTTTTGGTGATTCACCTGGACAGAGGCTCTGCTTTCACTGATTTGCAGCAGGTTTCCATGTCGGGGGCAGGCAGATGTTCAGGTTTGTTCTACACCAGGCATGGTCAAACTATAGCTCTCTGGGCTGTTGTGAACCTACAAGTCCCATCATGCCTTGCCACAGTTTTGCTATTAGGGAATGCTAAAACTATGGCAAGGCATGCTGGGATGTGTTGTTTCCCTACAGCTGTAGGGCCACCGTTTGGCCATATCTGTTCTTACACAAATGCACAATTCATGTCAGTATAATCAAAAACTGAAACCTGTATTCTCACATCAGTACAAATAACTGTACTTCATCTTCATCAGACCCCCATGGCACTGGGATAAAAATGTTGGTAGGGATGGACTAGCCCCTAGGGGAACAGGGGAAACCCCCGGTGGGTCCACTGCCTGTGGGCTCACCCCTCCTCTAGGCTTCAGGTTCCAGACTGTGCACTTCAATTATACATATAATACATTAGATTGCACAGGACTGTGGTGATTTTTCTACAGTGCAGTGCTATTATTCATCTGATACATTAGTATATTATCATGCATGGACTGGCTGTATATATAAGATACTATATATTTATCAAGAGGCCTGATCATGCAATAGTTGATGGTTGGCTGGCCACACCTCTTCTGGAGTCTGGCCACAACCCCAAGCATGGGCCTCCACCACCTCATTCCCCCAGTGGGTGCTTCATGCCTCAGTCTGACACCGGATGTGGGGGTAGTGTCTGATGTCTGTCAGGGAGTAAGGAAATAATACTTAACTTTTTAATAAATTAGCACTCTAGTGTAAAGGTAATCAGTGTATTGTATGTTCATGGTTCTTTTCAGAAAATATAAATATTAGGATTTGCAATCATTTGCATCCATGTGTGATGTGAAGTAAACTTGGTTCTGTAATTGAGTCAGCTTGTGGCTCTCTGTAAATGTATTATTAATAAATCCAGCTAAAGCGTTTGCAGATGTTTTGATGGCTGTACAAATCTGGTATAGAACGGAGGAGTATGGTGTAGATTATGATCTTAATGCTTAAAGGTCTATTTTTCATACAAGTAGTGGTACTCACTATGTATATCATTAACAGTATGGATAAAGTATGGACAGCTTGCAGCTCTCAAGGTTATCTTCAATAAGAACACTCATGCATCAATCCTCAGTAGTAAAGTAATTGAGGGCTTCTGCATTGGAAGGATATATAACTGGCAACCTTCCCATCGTCAGTGGGACAGTGCAAAATTAAGGAGACTTTTCCACTGTTCCACAATCAGGGCAATTGTCCCTATGTGCGAAGGTCCCATAATTAGCATGTCTGTCCTGTTTTTGGACTGTGATAGCTAAACTGTTGATTTTTTACCTTTATGACTTTTTAACTATATACTGTAGATTTCTTTTTTTAATGGGATGTAAATGTAAAAATAGCCTTAAAAATATAGTTTAGGTATGTAAAAATTACGATTTAAACATTTAGCAGCACATGGTAAGTTTCTTAATTTCTTTAGACATTATGCCACATTGTAGTGCCTCCAGTTCATTTTATGCCACAGTAGCCCAAATTTACATTACGTCATACAGTGCCTCCAGTTCCCAATATATCATACAATGCCCCCACTCAATGCCAGATTATCCACGGGGCAACAGGGGCGGTCGCCCCATGGCCTTCACACATCTGGGGGCCCCACACTGGCACTGCTGCAGCAGTGGCAGGTGGGTGGCAGGCAGTGGGGTCAGGCAGTGCGGGGCAGGGGGTCCCTGTGGCGGATGGAAAGTCAGCGGCAGGGTCCCTGCGGCGGATGGGAAGTCAGCGGCAGGGTCCCTGCGGCAGATGGGAACTAGGAGCACTACTAGTTCCCATCCGTCGCAGGGACCCCGCCTCTGACTGCCCATCCGCCGCAGGGACCCTGCTGCCTCCCCAACGCTGCATGGACCCTGCTGTGGTGCTGCCTGGATCCCCGATGCCCGGATCCCATGCTGCCCAGGTACCACCTGGGGGGGGGGACACTTGCCTCCATCTGGGGGATGTTGCCTCCATCAATCTCGTGGGATATCGCAATTTTGTTGTCCAGGGCCCCCGCAGACCTTAATCCGTCCCTGTCCCCACTTCACATTATACCACAGTGCCTTTAGTTTACAGTGGTGCCTTCCAGCTTACCTTCCTCCGCACGGATACCATAGCAGTGGGTGGTTACCAAAATATACAGTATTATATGAGTAACTATGTTTGGGATGAACCAGCAGGTGTCTCTGTCCAAAGCACATAAACATGCAGAGTGGTGACTCTTCAGCTGGCAACTCCTTTTGTCTGTCTTTGTCCTCACTTGCTGTCACACATATAGCCTCAGGAAGAACTAAAGAAATTCCTTACCTGCACATGAAATAAGAGTTTATCATCATATTTGTTATAACAGAGAGCTTGCATGGAAGTGAGTGCTGTTCTTTTCTATTTTCTTTAGATGGGACTAACACCTACCTTTGGTAAGTGTGTTATTCTTTTAGGTCTCTTGGGCCCTTCTGCGCTACAAAATAGAACACAGTCCTATTTGACTTTGTATTTAATTTGGTTAATATTCTGATGATTCGATACAATGCATTGAAAATCTTAATTATGATACAATCCAGAGAGCATTTTTTTTACTAGCATACTTCTTGTAACCATTATATAATATACACTGCATTTTTATTGACAACTATACAATACACAGGCCATTCTAGTTATCAATATACAACAGCTATACAATACAGATTACATTCTAGTGATCTCAATACAATACAGTTAACAACTTACCTCTCTGTAATACAGAGCACATCTTCATGATCAATATACAATACATATAGCATTCTAATGACCAATATATAATAAAGAGTGCATCGTAATGTCCTGAACATAATGCCAGGACACTCACCCTTCTATTTGTCACACATTATGCCTCAGGTATCCCCCAACAAATCCCTTTTAGATCATTGAGCCCCCACCTCTCTCTCCACACACACACACACACACACACACACACACACACACACACACACACACACACACACACACACACAATGTGCCACTCACTGAATCCAGCTAACAACAAAATTAAACCACTCACCATTTGACACATTATCCCCATTCCCCCTTTTTTCCTTTTTCACATATGTTAATCTCTCCATTCTCCAAATTCTCATATCTTGCTTTTGTGTTTAAATTGGTTCTTTAAAGGGCTGCTCTTTACAGACATGCCTACTGCATTACCATGGTGTGGTTTAATAGAGTGTATCCAACCGGTGACTAGCTCTGCATCACCAGCTCTCTGCACAAATTCATTCCTCTCACATTGGGCTAAGCAGCATGTTTATAGCTGCTGGAGGAAGGCACTCTAACATGGCACCTGCCCAACATACCTCTAGTGGAGAGCAGAACTGGAAGGTTTCAGCAATTATGTATGATTGGTAAAAGAAAAGGAGTTTCAATGCATTTCTAGAAAGGAGACCTAGGCCCATTATCATGGCAGTGTGATATTGACCACGTGCCCCATTGACCACATGCTTGCCCATAAAGCATAAGTAATAAATCAGATTTCTATCAAAAATCTATGCACATTTTCTTCTTTTACATATTTAGAACGACTTTGGGGCTGATAGAGTAGGGGTATACAGTCTCCCTGAGCACTGGCCACTCCCACTCAGCACTGGCCACACCCACACAGCACAGGCCACATCCACACAACACAGGCCCATGATAATTTTCTGCCCCAGCCATATGTAGCCCTTAATCCCATTCCAAAAGGAACGAATGCACCAATTATGCAGCCTAAGTGGAATAATCAATAAAAAAGTGGATCCACTTCATGTTTTACTCTGGGGGGTCAATATGTAGACTAGCCAGTTTACAAACATTGAACCTGATTTGGGTCCCTACAGTACAGATGATCGGTACTTTGCGAATGCGCCGGACACGTAGTACGACAACACATATGCAGATCAGCAGCAGACTGTCAGTGAACAACATCCGGGCATGGAGAGGGGATCGAGATTTCCTCTATTTACCAAACAGAGTCATGATGCCACCATTTTGGGGCAATGATGAGTCCGGGATCTCTATCAGCTGGATCCTAGGATGCAGCGCAGATCAGTAATGCAGCAGGAAGTGTAACACCTCCTGGTGCATTAACATAACTCTAATAGTGCTAGCACTGCTACTTTCTTGTAAAAACAGTGATAACACCTTCAACTAGATCTAAATCATTCCCATTGACTGTACGACTACTTACCAGGGATCCCAGAGATGGGGCTGTTGCACAGTTTAAAATTCAAATGGAGAAGCCCCACCAACTGCCAACAACTGCCCTTTCAAACTGTCTCACTGGTAGTTGGTGGAGCGCCCCTATTTTAATTTTGTACTGTGCTACAGCTCCTCCTCTGGAACCACCACTGCTAATTACTACCCGTTTTTCTCTTATTCCATCACTATTTTGTTGAAAATAATTTTGCATAAAATTAAGTCAAGTTGCTCAAAACCCATTGCATTTACAAAAAAAGTTTAAAAACAATAATATTTATAAAACTATTAAAACTTAAAGGACGTACACATGTTGAGAATTGTGCTTAGCAAATAAGTGATTAAAGGTGCGTACACACGGGGGTGATTTTGTGTAATATCGCGGGAAATATGGTCGCTAAGCGACCATATTGCTCACGATGGGAGTGTGCACCGGCGATATATCGGCGGGTGCGCGCTCCCGTTTTTACCCCTGTAGTGATCGCTGGTCGCAGGAACATGCTCCTGCGACCAGCTGATTACCACTGCCGGGCTCCTCCGGCATTTTCTTTTTCATCAGCGACCATCTCTGGTCGCTGATGAAAAGGAGAAACTAAGCAATATATTGCTCAGCCATATATTGCTCAGCTATATATGGCTGAGCAATATATCTCCCCCGTGTGTACGGGGCTTTAGAGTTTGCGATTTCCTTTGAAGTTCCCGGTGCCTAGATTACCCATACACACATAGCGATGTGTTCCAAGCAATTGTGCTAAGCTAAAAAAAATAAAAAAATAAACCCTGCTAGGCGATCTATCTACATTTATTCTGCATGCTCATATGATCTAAGTGGACCATGGTGACGAGCAGCATCGCGCAATGCCAAGTGATCTAGACAGATTGCTTAGAAATGGAGCTTAAATCGCCCCTTGTATTTGCCCCATTACCTTGATTTTTACCATCCCACTGGGAAAGCCAAGAACAGATTATTTTGACGTCAAAAGGGTTAATAGCAGTGTACTTCATTCATCTGTCCCAGTGCAAATATTAAGTAGAAACACATTGAGAACATTCTCCGATTTTTGCATTGTATTTTGGTAATATTATATTAGTTTGATTAGAAACTCCAAAGACCCATTAATCATAAAGATGTGAAAGGCGAGTATTGTGCAACATACTAATTGGAAACACATGCTTCGTTCAAAGTTTAGAACCCAGGGATATCTTGTACGCTAACAAATAGTTCTATTTAATAATAAAATAACCAAGTGGCATCACAGCAATTTGTACCGGGCCTGATTTCTGTTGTTCCCTTGCTGTTTGTGCTACGTCTATTTTGAGAACTCGCTCTTATACTATTGCTGTATAATTCAGGAAATAGTGTTTCCATGCAAGATTTAGAATATCCTGTCTTTGTAGCAGTTGCTGATCATGACTCAGTCTTTTATTTTCAAACTTGCAGCCGCGAAGATGCATTTCCTCCGCCAGACTTTTCATATTTTTTAGCTTTTCCCCAAACTATGTAATGTAAGTGGTAATCTTCTGGGAGCATAAATATGATTTATTATTGTTTGATAATGGAATCGGTGTGGACCAAGAAATAGTGATATATATATATATATATATATTATTTTTTTCTTCCTGAAATGGCTCTTTTCTTCTGAAATAGCAGAATTTAGAGTGCATTGAGTAATCATTTCCTGAGGGTGAATGATTGGGATAAAGAAAAAAAAAATCCTCTACAGAACATGTTCTTGTTGGTCATGGCGTGCCTCGATAGTGTCCCTGGATCTCACAGTGTTTGACAACCTGCAGACACATTTGATGATCTGTATTCTTCTGTCAGAGACAGCCTGTCTGGGAGGAGAAAAGAGATCCTTTATCGTCTGATCAGCTATTATTGTCTTGATCTTTCATAAGCAATCTGCGATGCACGTGAATGTAATATCCTTTCACACAAGTGCCAGAAAGAAAAGAAATCAGTCAATCCCCCCCTACCCACCAGTTATGGAAATGTCCTAATAATATAATTAGGAAAGATGGTTTGTGAATGATAGGAATAAGAAGGGGTAATCAAAATGCTTTTGCATTAGCTGTCTGCTTTAAAGACCAAGAAGCCCGCAATAAATAGATCTTAGCAGAGCTATCAGGAACTGGGTTATATTGAATTCTTTGTCTAAAAGAAAAACATTTGGAGTATGATCTGAATTGAGCGGGATAATGGTGTTTTATTTTCATAAAACATGTAAAAGGCTTCTGGTCCTGAGCCAAGAACGATTAATGCACTGATACGGCGTACAACAAAATAAGTAGCCAGCTCAAACATTCCTTTTTAAACTCTAATGGTATTACCAAGAAGATAGTAATTTAATTTTGCTCATGGACAAATGGGTCCAAAACACTGAGCTCGTTTCTCTTTTTATTTAATGTAGTTCTTGTATTTGTATCTGATGTTTACATCTCTAATGCTAATCTTGCAAAAGCAATTTATGTTGTGATTAAAAAAACATCAGTGCTCATTGGGAATGTTGAAAATATTCCTTTGTTTTCAATAATATAGGGCCAGATGTACTAAGCTTGAAAAGTGATAAAATAGAGAGTGATAAACCACCAGCCAAACTGTTACAAGCTGCAGCCACAGCTTGTTCCTGTTTGTTTTTACCCGTTTGCCAGGGTTTTGGAGAACCTGGTATCGGGGTCCCTTGACCCCTCTTCAAGGGGGGGTACTGTTAGGATCCGCCTCCAGCGGATCTGTGTTATGCGCAGATTCACATATTCTGTGTGTAGTTTCATGTTCTCCCTGGGTTTATCTCAGCCTGTGTGTGTGTGTACTCGCTAGTGGCATCCAGTGGTCAGCCTGGGCCATTGCAGGTTACTTTCAGTACTGTGTGTTCTGGACTCAGGTGTCTTGATTAGGCTCCTAGCCTGCAGTGCACACCTTTAGGCAATGTGTAATCAGCACCACATTGTGCTCTCTATATAAACCCTCTGGTTATTCAGTCCCAGGCTGGTTATAGCTTATGTACCTCAGGGTCTCAAGTGTTCCTGGTTCCCAGTCTTCCGTTATTCCTGGTTCCTGTTCCCTGTCATCCTGCATCCTGTCGTTGATTCCCAGCTGTGTCCTCCGTTTAGTCTCCTGTCCTCCCGGTGTCCGTGTGTCGTCCTTTATCCGTCTCCCGGTCCCTGCAGCTCCTGTTGGTCTTTGTGGGATCCCTTCTCCAGCGTGGTGCTTCCTTCGGCTGGTTCCCTGCCTTGTCCGCAGCATCTCAGCTCCAGCTAAGTTGATATCCCTCGGTGTTCAGATAAGTTGGGAGATTCTCCCTCTTTGTCTCCTTACTAATCATTTGCTTATTGTGTCAGCATATAGTGTATTGTTACACCTGTCAGCAGTACTTATTGTGTCAGCATATAGTGTATTGTTACACCCGTCAGCAGTTCGTAGTGTGTCAGCATATCGTGTATTGTTACACCCGTCAGCAGTTCGTAGTGTGTCAGCATATCGTGTATTGATACACCCGTCAGCAGTTCTTAGTGTGTCAGCATACTGTGTATGGTTACACCTGTTAAGCATTAGCACAGCGGGTTCCAGTTTAGAGTGCTATCCACTGGCACCCCTCTCCGCAGGGCAGGGTGGTTCTCGCCTCTTTGTTTGTTAGATAGGTTTCCCCTTGTTCATCACTGGCCTTGGCGTGTGTGTTGTCCTTAACATAAGACCAGGTGGCATCGAGGTGGGAGCCTGACTAACGGGCTCCCACGAACGCGGCTATTATTGGTGAAGCCTAGCACCCCGCACACACACGTCAACTCCATCTGAGTACAACGGAGTCAGGTTGGCGAGGCTGCCCTGGTCCTGTCACTATCTCCTTCCAGCCAGTGTCACGTGGTGTCTCGCCAGACAGCGTGGCACAGGAGATCCTAACATTATCAGCTCCCAACTACCACGTCACAGGCTGTGTTTGAAAAATAACAGGTAGGAGCTGATTGGTTGGTGGTTTATCACTCTCCATTTTAGCACTTTTTAAGGCTTTGTACATCTCACCCATAGTACTCATAACAAGTCCGGAAGCAAGTGCCGCGGCGCAGATGGTGCATGCAGTGGGCCGATAATTTGAAAGGGGATCAGAACTGGATCTTACCTTATTTCCAACAAAAGTGCTTTATTGTTGTAGCTGGGTGTGATTGTGTGAGAATTTGTCTTTGCTAATGACAAGAATTTCTGATAAAATGGACACTTTTTAGCCTATTCATCATCGGGGACTGTTAAACAATTTAGTCCAGGTGTGGCGGTGGATACTTAAGTATAGGAGCAATTTTTTAATTGTCCTGGTGTGGGAACAGCTGTGCTGAAAAGCAATTCATTCATTCATGCGATCAGTACCAATAGTGCTACTTACTTATCACCCGTCTCGCAGTGAGGAGCAGGGATCCATCTTCGCAAACCACTTTCTCCGCCCTTTCCACATACCTCCCAATATGACCCTCTCCAGGAGGGACACAATGCTCTGCTCCTGGACTTTCCTCTTAATGGCCGGGATTCTCGAATAACCCCAGCACCACATTGCTGGCATTCGCATAGTTAATAATCGCATATGCACTAACATATGCGATTATTAACGCAAAGGACAGCTCTTGCGTTAAGAGCTGTCCTTTGCGTTGTGGCTGGCAATGTGCAGCGGGTCCCCCTCCCTCCCTGGATCCTAACCTGGCTGCCAGGGTTCTGCTTCCTCCTCCCTGCACCCGGAAGCGGTGAAGGGAGGAGGAGGTCACTGGTTCCGGCAGCACAGCAGGAGGCTGCCCAGACACAGGTGAGAGGGGGGGTGACGCCAATCGGTGGGGGGCGTGCGGAGAGGCAGGAGACATGAAGGGAAGCCCATAGGCTTCTATGGGGTTACACCGTCTAGAACTGGCGTAACCCCCCACAGAGAAGCCCCAGCGGTGAGGCTTTGCTGCATATGAAAATGCGGTAAAAACCCTGAAAACAGGGGTTTTATGGCATTTTTGTGTTTGGAGCATCTCGCCCACTGTATGATTACCCTCATCTGTGTTGAACAGGTAAATAGCTAAAAAAAAGGTGTTTGAACACAGGTGATGTATTTATAAATTAAGAGGGAAGAGCAGGAGCAGAGCAATGTGTCCCTCCTGGAGAGGGTCATGTTGGGAGGTATGCTTTCCATAGGAAGAAGCTGGGTGTTGGGAAGCATCATCATCTGAAGATGGTGTTGATTTCTGAAAGTTACTCGTAGCACCTCTGTGTACCAGCTGCGGTGTCACACTGATACTTCCGCAACTACAGGAATGAGAGGTGTAGGTACTGAGGGCCACACCTGAACCCGCCAGGCACATCCTTGACTCCAACTACAACTAATCCAGCCCACCTCCTGACCCCGTTATTCCAAGCTCATGGCCACCTTGACTGCAAACACCAGAAGCACAGACAAGCATAGTGATACTGAAAAAGCAGATACCTCGACACCGGATAAAGATCTATTTGCATCTATGCACAAATAGCCCACAGTCCACCTCAGAGCAACGGGATGCTGCACTCTGTCATTTCCTTCACTCAGCACCTTCTTTTGCACCACAAACAAGTGTTCCGGATAGGCAATAGAGACTAATGCATCTGTATTTTCCTTTCCTTCTGTATATCATAATTCGATATACTTTATATAACCAAGGAACATTTAGAGCAGGCATGTCCAACGTTGACCCTCCAGATGTTGTGAAACTACACATCCCAGCATGCTTTGCCACAGTTTTGCTATTAGAGCAGGGGTGGGGAACCTCAGGCCCGGGGGCCGTATGCGGCCCCCGTGGCCGGTCTGAGTGGCCCTCCCACCTGCCAGGCGGCTTTGCCAGGAGTCAAGTACAGGGGAATCTCGCGAGAGGTCGGTAGTTCTTGCGAGATTCCTCTTAATCAACAGCAGCCAGAGACTGTCAGTCCCATTCAGCGTCAGCCGCCGGAGCGTGGGACGGCTGCAGCAGGCCAATTTGTAAGAGAAATTTTTACATATGGCCCCCGAAGGATTTTTTCCCCATACAAACGGCCCTTGGCACAAAAAAGGTTCCCCACCCCTGTATTAGAGAATGCTAAAACTATTGCAAAGCATGCTGGGATGTGTAGTTTCAAAACATCTGGAGGGCCAACGTTGGACATGCCTGATTTAGAGCATACAATGACTACATACATGGACAGATGTAATGTTTGAATTTGACATACAGTACATCCTGATGACTTCCATCAAATGCTGACTGAGGTTGGCGGAACTGTGAACTTATGCTTGTTGCAATAACCGTTGCGATTGACAGTCCAGGGCCAATTAGTAGCAGGAATGGTCTAAGTTTCCCAAAACAGCCTCTTTGTTGGCTGTCTCGAATGCTTCCATTGGTCAAGCAGCTGGCTGATGATATAACATCTTAGCACACAGCTTGCATCCCCCTGCCCCACCCACTTCTGGATTTTGGACATTTACAGTGTGCCAACTCCCCCCCCCCCCCCCCTCCCAGTGCATAGTCTATGAAATTACAATAAGAAGCTGATTGATTATTTTGAGCAACCTTTCCGCTTTATCTCTCTTCAAGGCTTGATACATCTCCCTTTGGGTCTTTAAAATATGAGAAAACCACACAGTAAAGATCATCTCAACATTTCTTCTCAATGCCGCCCTCCACCCAAGTCAAAGTCTCTTCAGGAAAAGGGGTCCTTGCAGGCAGGGCCGCGAAGAGAAATCCTGGGCCCAGGTACAACAACTTTCTGGGCCCCCCACAAACGTAGCTCCCCGCACACTCTGTGGACCCGTTGTTACACCACTGCACCCATTACATATTATACCACATGCCATAATGCTCATTACATATTATGCCACACATCATAGTGGGATGTACACATTATGCCATACACTGTAATACCTATTATATATTTTACCACATGCCATAATGTCCATTACACGTTATTCCACACACCATAATCCTCATTGCAAATTAGTGGATTAACATGCTCATTGCCATGGGATTAACCTGCTCTGCCAGGAGTTACATGCTCTGCCAGGGGTTAACATGCTCGTTGCCATGGATTTACATGCTCTGACATGGGTTACATGCTTTGCCAGGGGTTAACATGCTTGTTGTCATGGAGTTACAGTACATGCTCTGCCAGCGGTTAGATGCTGACTTCTAGAGTTGGATGTCAGCCCCAGTAGCATGCAGGGAGGCAGCACACACAGAGTAACCAGCCACCCACCTTCCACCTTGGAACACAGTGACCTGGACATGGGTGGGGAACCAGTTCTGGGACTGCTGGGCTGGAGATATGGCGCTGGCACCTGCTTGGGGTGGGAATGTGGGGAGCGGGGCGGGCTGGATGCTGCGGATTGGGTGGTACTCCCACGGGAGGTGGCCCCTCTCTGACCCAGTTCCTCCTGGCACCCAGGAACTACCTACCCTAAGTATCCTCCTGTCGCCGAGCCACGGTAAACTCCCTAGTTACAGCCTGGAGTCGGGGAGTGGAACGACACTCAGAAGGACCTCTGTGATGCTGCCGCCCCCATGCCAGCCCACATCCGCACTCCCAATGCCGCTGCTGAACAGCTGACTCCGGCGCACTCAACACCAAATAAAAAGATAAAAAACTGTGTGTCCAGACCAGGGCCACCCTGGCCCGGGTAAACTGTACCTTCCCCCCCTCTCGGCACCCCTGCTTGCTGGGTCCATTAGAGATGATGCCGGAGAACCTTACCTTAACCAACTTGTAGGAACACAACCGCTCACACTTACAAGTTCAAGGGACATTTATTGAAAAGAGCTATTACCGGACAAGTACTGTAGTAGGCAGTGATTAACAGATTTTTTAACTCTGAAACAGTGATAAGGAAAAGGTCTCGATTGATATTACTCTAAGATGGAAATTTAGTAACCAATTAGAAAACAATTACATAATGACATTATTTAGTCAATATAAGGAGCATCAATATTTGAATTCAAATTACGCTATCATTTACAATGCAGTCGGGGATGGATAGCACAAAGAATACAATATAATTTTAGAAGGCAATAAGTAAGCAATTACAATGCAATGAAATTAAGAGTCTATAAAAGGCTATTTAAGTATGGTGTTACAGCCAGCTGAAAGACAGAAGATGAGGCTGTGTAGCAATATCCTGTCACCTTGAACGTCTTTAATAAGGGCCTTGTTGTAATACAGAGGGTTTACACTGTTTAATTGCCAATGGATTTGCACTGTGAAACAAAGTAACCGAATACGTACAAGGTGGAAAAGTTAGCTCAAAGGGCTAGTATACATTCTTGAACTAGAACGTGCTTTCATCTCTAGAACGTAAAGTGTAAATAACAGTATTACTACCTTAGTAGGGCTTTAAATAGGCAACAACAGTCCTAAAGGATATCCCTGCAGGATAGTATGGCCGCCATTTTGGTTCGCAGAGTTGCGCAAATAAAGTATAATACCCGGGTCTGTGTAACAAAGTGGACCATTAAGCGCAGCCATACTAATACACATAAATTCATAATATCATACTTACACCAAATAAAATATAGTTAATTAAAGGTTTAGTGCACTACACATAGTTTAACCAACAATACACAATTATGTCTGTATAATGTTTAGTATCGTTATGTTCCGTTTCTCATGCGCAGCACTCCGGTTGTAGCGAACTGTGTGAGACAAAGGAATCAAGTTATAACCGGTTCTTGTTGCTTTTTACGACCCCGACGACGATGCCAACAAACAAAGGACACCGAAGTACACTCCCCCTGCACCAATCCAAATCAAGTGTAGTATTTTGCTCCAGTCCCTGAGGACTTGACATTTGAACCCTTGACCAATGGAAACAGCCTTTGACCCCCCTCTCTGGACCCTATAAAGATAGCTATCCCTGAGCTGGCTCGGTCACTTTGGCACTGCATCTATCCCTTCACCATTGACAGGGCTAAGTTCTATTTGAACATAGCGAGCTCCGACCGGACTGCTCTGCGCATATTTGATGAGACGGTAAACTATTGCATTCCTTGTGCTTACTTATATTGTTTATTGGCTGATTGTATTCTGTACCTGTTTTCTTTCCCCTAGTAGTGTCTCACTTGTATTTAGTATTGTTAAGCGAACTGTGTCACGTGTTATATTGTGTTTCTTCTTTCTGTACCCCCCTGTTGTCCGCTAGGGACTAATACATTATTTGGAGAATCAATCTCCTCACTTTGAGTTATATCCTTGTCTCGACTCTCATTCGTATCTAGCAATAAAAGTGTATTACGGACATTGTCCTTAAAGGTATTCGCAGTTTAGGTACTGAGTACTGCGAAAGGATACTCAATTACTGGTATTGGTTTAGCGTGTACAAAACACGGAAAGGGTCCGCTAAGCTGCGCTACACTGTGTTCGCACGTAGCTAGGTTAAAAGAGTAAACAGATTACGGATAGAGTACGTAAGCTGCGCATTTCACTTATTGTCCTTCTGGTTATATTTATATCGGTATTGATAGGTGGCTGAACTATAGTAATTGTAGTTCCTGTTTCAAACATAAAATGAGCAAGGAATTTTTTGAGGAGGCACAAAAACATAGAACCCCCCAACACACTGCTTCCAATTGATAAAAAATACCATGTAAAACTATCTTTGAATTAAACAATAAATGGGCATCTCTTGGTTAAGCATATTTAGACGTACAGGATAAGCTACATGCCACTTTTTTAGTGCTTCTACCTCTGTATCTAATCAGTATCTTATTTGGGGCCTGATTCAGTACGAGTTGTAATTTTGCGAATAATCGCAAAACTGCAACCCGCCCTGCATGCCCTGTCCCACCCTACAATACATTTGCAAAATTCTATACGTTGGTGTTTCGGGTCACAGCCCCCCCCCCCCCCCCCACACACACACACACACACACACACAAGCCATTGTCAAACAGTCCAAACACTCTTCTGATTGTGCCACTGCAACACCGCACTGCCCCTGTTGTCCTTTGGACTGCAGTCTCATTTTCCACAATGCAACAAAGTTAAGTGCTTGCACACATGTACTGGCACTTACGCGCATGTGCAAATTGCCGAGATCGTGATTACCAATATTCAGTAATCTGCAAACCATGCTGAATTATGCCCCTGCTAACATATTTTTATATACTGGGTTCTGCTTCTAAATTGAATGCAATCTTAATAGAATGTATACCACAAAAACTCCAAAGTGGCACTACACAGATCCAGTGATACAATATTATTCAGAACAATGATACATAAAATATATATTTATCTTACATTCTTTACTGTATAGGTATTACATACTGAGATGTGTATCGTGCACATCTTCCATCACTGCCTTTCCTCTCCATCAACATTATACCGCTGTCCTAATTATTAATTCCCCATATCATCAAAAAATTACCCCCTCCCCCCCCCTATCATGCTCTTTTCCTCAGCAATACAATGACTTGAGGGCTGACTGAGCCCTGATAGCATGGCTGTGAATTTGCAGCTCTGGCGATAACTGGAGGACCGCGTATGTGCACGGTCCGCAGTGCGCACTCAAGAGCCCTCTGACCAGCAACAGCCATAAACGGCCTGTGATCTCAGCCCGTACGCTGGCTGTGAGACAGACAGTCGGTGTATGTGGGTGTCACCCCAGGGTTTTCTGTAGAGATGGGTCGTTCGCGAATGAAGCGGGTCTTTTGAACGGATCCCATAAAAGACTGAGGGAGCCACCGATCCCAAAAAGGTGATCCGTCGTTCTTTTACTTTCAGTTTTTCATTTTTCATTACAATGCATTTGTCTGATCTCAGCACTGCCACCTGTGGCAGCTGAGATGCACTAACTCTGGAGACTGAGTACAGCTCTGCTACTGCAACTAAAAGAAAAAATAACAAGGCTGCAGCTGCTAGGGATGGCCATCGGTGCAGACGCCAACGATGGTTGCCATCGATGGCGATTCTGCACCCAGTCATCGAACAGTGTTTTACTCGGTTATGTATGTTCTTATTTGTTCAGCTCACTGGTTTAAAAAAAAAAAGTTAAAAATAATGGCAATAAATGATTGTAAAACAAATGATGCTTCGTTATTATCAAATTACCCCATCTTTCAAAGTGAACCGTCGAACCGCCTAAAAGATACGGATCCTTTCACTGACTGATCTGGTGGATCCCAGCTCTCACTAGTGACCCGTTTTGCCCATCTCTAGTTTTCTGGGTGTGCTGCACAAGAATGCAGACGGGTCCGGATGTTGGGAGGGAGGGAGGGCCGCTGATGTCATCAGTGGCTCCCATCTCCTGAAGGCCATCGCGATGCAAAAGTAACATTAATATATTAACTCCTGTTAATATTTTTTTTAAATAACAATCTGTTAGGATGTATTAACCAGTATCACATAAACTGAGTATATGTGTATTATGAGGAATAACAGTTCCCCTTGCTTTACAGTATTATGCTGACCACACAATACATAATCACCAGTTACATTAGGCATTTGTCTGGATATTTTCAAATCAAGTCCCAAATTGCAATGGCCATTAATGATCCAATTGTAATCACTGTGATTGTAATTGAGCATGCCCATGTATCCAGTCAGCAGATGCCATCTACAAGCCTGTGTGAGCATTGAGCACAGTCACATTCCCAAGTGCATATTGGAGGTGGACAGTGGACCTGGTGGTCTGTGTAAGAAATCAGCCCAGGTGCTGCTAGAACCACTGCTTTGGGATTATACAGTACATCAGCTAGGATTGCTGTTATCTCTAAATGACGGAGCCTCGTGTGAGCAGGCATCATTTTCATTTATCTATGTAATTATTGGTTTAGAATGTATTTATATATTACATTATTATATTAAACTTCTTTTAAATGTAGTTATTTCTCTGATCTATGACTAGAATCTATGACTAGAATCTAGGGGCACAAAACATGAAGCCAATTTTTAGAAATGATATTTATTTAACTTGTAATCTGCTACCTAAATGTTACAATTCAGAAATAAAGACAATTTCTACCTTAATATGTATAATGTGTATAATAACTGAATGTATACACTTGGGTTATTGCCTTGGGAAGATGCCCCATATCTTTATGGTGCTGTGAAAAGACCTTTATCACCTGTCACCAGCGATAAAAGGACTTTTCACCACTGTGCTATGCCAGACTTGCATTACTGTATAGAAATCTGTAATGTCTTCTGTGGATTTTAATTTCAGATAATTAAGCTTCCATATATATAAGTGTCTGGAAAGCATCTTGCTGGCAATTTATTAAAATGCAGTAAGCTCTGCTAACCAGTTTGAGATAAATTAAACTGCGAATGCGCAATATCCGGCTGAACCTATGCAAGTGTTTACCAGGTATGTGCAACCTGGTTGTCTATATTTGCCTAGTATGGGGAAAGGTGATGCAGTTAATTATCTTTTACTTATATGACAAAGGAGCATGGCATAATGTGCATAATGGCAATACCAATGTGTAGCATTCTGAATATATGGAGCACTACTACTATGTGGCATAACGTGAATAAGGTTCTTTAGTGTCTGACGCAACATGAAAAACAGATGTTACAGTATGATGTATTATGAATAAGGGGATCTACTCTATGGTGTAATGTAAAAGGGGCACTTCTGTATGGTGTAATGTGAATAAGGGGCACTGTATTGTGGTGTAATGTACATAAGATGATTTAATGTATGGTGTAATGTGAATATGGGAATTTACAATGTAGAGTAACAAGAATAAGATAATTTAATTTATGATGTAATGTGAATAAGGGGCACTACTGTGTACGTAACAATAATAACTGATACTACTGTGCGTTGTAATGTGAATAAGTTTGCACTACTGTGTAGTGTAGTTTGAAAGTAGGTGGTGAGATCACGTGCTTTTTGGCAGGTGCTGTTTAACGTATTGGGGGGCGCCAATGGTCTTTCTGGCACAGGGCACCAAAATGTTTAGTTTTGGCTCTGAACAAGCCTAAAAAAACAATCTGCATTTAGCGACTCCCTCACTTGCATTTGCGGTTTTGTCGGAACCAGCAACTGTTGAGTGTGACTGGACTGCAACATAAACCCAGTCTCTGACATACATAGAACAGAATAATAATTTAAAAATGAATTTATATATGTCTAGTGTCTATGTGTAACCGAAACACTGCCATCTGCTGGCAACGAGTGAAACTACATCTCTTTCTCTTTCACACATACAGAAAACCAGAGGCAATCACAAGGTAGCAGAGGGGGCTTAGCTAGTAATAAAATAATAATCTTAATAAGTACACTGTACAGCAGCCGAATCTCACACAAAAGTGTAAACTAACCTATAGGGCCGTGATGACTAACCTATGACACACGTGACACGGCAGTTTGACTGACATGCGTCTGACCAACCGGTGTGTGTAGAGTGAAAACCCGCAAGTGCGCAAGGGAAGCGGCTAAGCAGCCAACTGGAAGGGGACAGAGGGTGGTGTCGCCTGAGGGAGCAGAGCTAGCCTTCCTGCCTTCCAACAGGAGACATCGACGGCCGGGTCACGGGAGACAGAGTGCCAGTGGCCTGGGAGATGATACTGCCTTGGTGAGTATACAGTGCCGGCAGCGGGGTCTGCTTAGAGCTCTGCTGGCTCAAATGTTTGTCCTCCAGACTCCGCTGCAGCAGTCGCTGCCCGCACCGCTCTGCACGCTGCCGATGCCACTCACTGTGTCCCCGACCCTGCCAGTTCCTTAATGCTGCACCCCTCCACTGTGTAAGGAGGGGGGGTGGCAGCAGCCATAACGGATCTGTGGCAAAAGACAGTAAGCAGTGCACCCCCCCATGCTAAGTATATATTGTTTGTACTTGCATTATATGTTCTGAAAGGGTCAGAAAGGACAAAGTCCGATGGAAACAGTGTGGGGCTGTTATGATAGGGGACAGTGTGGAGCTGTTGTGATGAGGGGCAGTGTGGGGCTGGTCTGATGCGGACACTACAATGTGGGGCTGGTGTAATGGGGGACACTGTGGGGCTGTTGTGATGGGGGCAGTGTGGGACTGGTGTGATGGGGAAACTACAGTGTGGGGCTGTTTTGATGGGGTGCAGTGTGGGGCTGCTGGGATGGGAAATATTGAAAATATAACTCTTTATTATGGCTGATCTTTATTATGGCTGCAAATATCACCAAATTATTGCCATTTCTTGAAGTGACACACCAAGCTGAAAATGTTAGCCATCACTGCTATAGGGTAAGGAGCTTTTGTTTGAATCTGGCATTTGGCCAGCTGGTGCGAGATGGGATGCCGTTGCTGATGTTTACACACTGAAGCTATGGTAATTTCCACCCTTCCAAGCAATTGAATCCCCCCATAATGTAAGCCGGCCAAAGTTTAAATATACTCCAAGCATGCTTAAAATGCAGGCAAGCCTGTGTGGCAGAGTTTCAAATCAGTCCCTTTTCTAGGAGATGCTGGGTCAGTTGGTATTGTGGGGGAGAGATGTTTGAGAAAGTTGTTTAACAAGCTAATTATTGGTGGGGGGAAATTACAGCCTTACAATTGCAAAACAATATTTCAATACAGACTATTCTTAAATAGGGATGATTAAAATAAAAATTTAATTATAAAGGGCAAATGTTACTTTCAACATTTTGTAACATCATAAATATTCTAAATCAAATTCTGAGATATTTTACATCCTCTTCCCTCCTGTTCTCACATCACTCTTCTTGCATTTCAACTACAGCTCTCTTACTCACCTACAATCTACACCTGCATCTATTCTCATTCACTTCCTTATATCCCAGCTGTATTATGTACTAAGAATTGTGCTTTAATTGCGTTATGTCTAGTTCTGTGTACCCTGTACTGTTCTAATGTGTTCTATATGTAAGGTGCTGTTGCAATCACCATGTGGCGCCGCTGAATGGCTGCCTGGGTGCTGCACAGCTCAGTAATTATATGTTCCCCATGTCCGTGACCCTCATTAGAGTACATCTAGTATATATATATACTAGATACTAGATACTATATTTATATATATATATATATATATATATACTGTATATATATCAGTACTGTTACTGGCTACCTAGCTGGCTGTGCAATCACTATATGGCGCAGCTGAATGGCTGCCTGGGTACTGCACAGCTTGGTAAATATGTTCCCCATGTCCGTGTCCCTTATTAGAATGCATCTAGTGCATATCTGTACATGTGATGTATATGTGTGATATATATCTGTACTGCCATTGTTACTTGTTCCTTGTACTGATAACCCTTTGTATTACAGTATCTGCATTATTATTTTTAATGTCTGTAAAGCGCCTTGAGTCCTGTTGGAGAAAGTGCGCTATATAAATAAAACTTACTTACTTACTTACAAAATCGAGTGGTGTGCACCAAGTGATACAATCTAGGATGCAAAGCCAAAGGGCAGCAAGGTGGTTGCCACCTGACAAAACCTGGAAGTGTAATGTAGCATGAAACGTGTATATTTTTATTCCATTTGTAAAATTTAAATAATGATCCAATTAAAAAGAGTATAATAAATAAAATAATGTATATGCTTGTATATATTAGTTTTTACATTTCATGGGAATTGTCATTATACTGGTTCGTTATTAAAAAGATGATCATCTGAAAATAGTTTTGTAGGCACCATCTAAGGTACGGTACAGTCATAGGCG
Organism: Crinia signifera; assembly: GCF_055691185.1. Taxonomy (NCBI): domain Eukaryota; kingdom Metazoa; phylum Chordata; class Amphibia; order Anura; family Myobatrachidae; genus Crinia; species Crinia signifera. Next base: position 127,142,986 of record NC_139224.1, read on the forward strand.
TGCGCAGCCCATTGTCTTAGGGGGTGCACCATTGGATTGGTGTGTCCATCACCGCCTTCTGGGCGTGTCCATCACCGCCTTCTGGGCATGTCTATAAACATCTAATGTGCATCAATGCAAACAAAATAGAAGGCAACTTATTTATGTATATGCACTTCAGAATGAATTATACCCCTCAAATACCCTAGAAATCTGGACAGTGCATGCCAAAAGCATGCTGCAAAAATGTACAATGTAATCTCCATTCCATATAATTCTATACACTGTAATGCCCATCACACATTAAAGCCCATCTCACATAATGCCGCACACCATGATGCTTATTCCAAATAGTACCACACATCATAATGCCCATTGCACATAATGCCGTACACAGTAATGCCCATTGCACATAATGCCACAAACCATAATGCCCATTCCACATAATGCCGCACCCCGTAATGCCCATTCCACATAATGCCACAAACCATAATGCTCATTCCACATAATGCCGCACACCATAATGCCCATTCCACATAATGCTGCACCCCGTAATGCCCATTCCATATACTGACACACACCTTAATGCCCATCAAGCATAATGCCACCTACCATAATGTCCAAGAAATATTATACCACCCAATATAATACCCATTACACATCATTCCACTCACTGTAATATCTTTGCAGAGGGGACTTACATGTTGCTGCCAAGATGGGGAGGGGATACATGTTAGTTGCCCAGGGTGTTAATTTTTAAAAAGCAATCTTCCTCCACCTAGGATAGCACTGGCTGCAGCTGGCTCCTGTTGTGCTGGCACACTTGCAGGCAGAACTTGCAGGTCACGGAGAGGAGAAGTGACCTGACTCCGAGCAGGAGGGAGACCAGGCGGGTGGGAGGTGGGACGGTGCAGGTAGGAGACCAGGCGGGTTGGAGGTGGGACGGTGCAGGTAGGAGACCAGGCGGGAGACCAGGTGGGTGGGAGGTGGGACGGAGCAGGTGGGAGATTAGGCAGACGGGAGGTGGGACAGAGCGGGTGTGCTGTGTGTGCCGTGAGCCCGTGACGTCTAAAGGTCAGAGCGCAGCAGCAATACCCGTTACGCACCCGGCCCCCGTGATCTATCTTTGTGTGCACTCATGTGGGGGGTGCCGGGCCGGCGGTCATTAGGAGGTGCCTGTGCACCCCTGGCACCCCCCGTGCGCACGCCTATGGGTACAGTACAGTATTTTTATTTACTCCTGTCCAAAGAGGAGCCCGGGGTAAACAAACTATCCCTGACTGATCCTATGGGTCCCCTGGTGGCCAGAGTCTACAGCGCTGTGGGCTAGAGATGAGGCGGGACCATACGGAGTCTGCCCTCAAGCTTTTTCCTCTCTAGAAGATCCCAGGATGGGCACAGTCCAGTTTCCACTCATTTGTTTCGTGTGCCTTATCCAAAGGCCTTGTCCATCCTTTCCCAGTGATTACCGCAATGCAGATTTCTGGAACACAATACATTAACTAAATCTTTGCATTAGATTTCTAAATATTCAACTTGCCCCATTAAACTAAAGAAGTGTAAAATACTCATGAATATTTCCTTTTGTGAAGTTCCTGACGTGACAAAAAGAAACTGTAATTAACTGACTCAATGACTTTTTCAATCGCCTTTTTCGAACTAAATTGCTGATTTGCAACAAATATCTCACAGTGCTGACATATTCCGCGTGTGGATTTGTGGTATACTTTTGCTTTGAAGTTTGAACTCACAAATTAGGATGATTTTGAGTGCAAATGTTCCTTTGTATGGATCCAGCAACAGTGTTGTGGAAAATTTAATTAACGACCCTGACTCTGATCTACCTAGAATTACAAACACTTCTAATGCATTCACTAGTCAAATAATCAACAATATATCCAAAGCAACGTACTCTTATGCATAGAATGTTTGACTTCAATAGAAAAGGGATGCCAGGAGCTGGTGGTGATTTGCAATAAAAATAGGCTTTAAAGGGAAATCATATCCTTGAAGGAAGCACATTGGAATTATTATACATAGAAAGAATAGCCACATGAAATATACATTTGTGTTCTCCACGTAGTAAACCAGCGAAACATGTCTCCCAATAATAATCAATATTTCTCTATACATTGTTGATCTGTTTACGGATGTAAGATATTCAAAGGCTTATTGCAAGCATGAACACAGGAACAACTGAAACCAGGGTGTCTGTGCAAACTTGCTATTTTAACTACATTCACATTGGGCCTAATTCAGACCCGACTGTAAAGCTACTTTTTTAAGCAAATGGACAAAACAATGTGCACTGCAGGTGGGGCAGATGTAACATGTGCAAAGAGAGTTAGATTTGGGTGGTGTGTGTTTAAACATAAATCTAAATTGCAGTGGGTTATATTGTTTCTGTGCTGGGTAAATCCAGGATGCTTTACTTTTACACAGAAATTGAGATTTATGTTTAAACACACCCCACCCAAATCTGCCCCACCTGCAGCGCAATATGGTTTTGTCCATATGCGATCAGGTCTGAACTAGGGCCCTCATTCAGGTAACCGGCAAAGCTGCAAAATTCTTTGCTTTGCAGGTTATGTAAATACCGTCCGCACAAAGGTCTGACCGCCACCCACATGCAGATTGCACCTGCACACATGAGAATGGATGTTTTGCATAAACATTCATTCGCAGCTTGTGCGCGGGTGGGAAATCATTAAATGTTCAGCGACCATCGAAGGATATTGCAAGTGCTTGCAGATGTACAGTAAGACACCTCTCTGATGTCTTACATCTACGATTGCCCTGTGCGGGAAACAGGCAGCTGACTACCTCTGACGACAGCTGCCTGCCCCCCCCGCAACCGCGACACGGGCGAATTTCCATGCGAACACCCAGCAGGTTCATGGGAACGCCTATGAAATGCTGGGCGATTCCCATGGGCGCGATGACAGCCCGCCACCCCATGTCCCCCACCCACACTGCTGTGTGCGAGCGACCGGTGAATAATCAATTCAAGCTGCACATGCGCATAAATACTTATGCACATGAGCAGTCTCTAAAAATCGCTCCCCTTTGTGAATGCGCAGGGGAACGATTCAAATAGAATTACCCCCTAGGCCCATTGTGCTATACATCAGTGACTTTGATATGCACTGTATAGTATAAATAGGGCAAGACAAGGAAATATGGAAATGCTGCAATACCGCTAAACTAGATGAGTCTTCTAAAAGTTGAGGCTCTTAGTTAACAGAAGATAAAAATGTCAGAGCCCTTATACAACTGCACCGGGACATCTCACTGTCTGATTTATTAACATGTTGAAAAAACGAATTCCCGGAACATAGCTTTACTACTGGCTTGTATGGAAAACTGCTAGGAGTTCTAATCCTGCCAATAAAACGTACTAATTAGAACATACTCGAATGCATTGAAGCAGTCACAATCCTCAATATTGTTGTAATATATAAAACTCATGCAGGGCGAAGTTAAAAACAAAACTGTTGAATACACTCTATTCGCATCTGAAAGCTCACAAAACTAAATTCCCTCTCATGTCTGACACAAGCCAGTGTGTGGAACCTGATATCAATAATGGGTATTTCTGACTCTTAAGCCCCAGACACACTAGACGATATATCTTTAACAATATGATTGATATGATATTGTTAACAATATATCGTTCATCATATCGTTTAGTGTGTATGCTCAATACAGGGCCCGCGCCACCATTAGGCAGCTTAAGGCATTTGCCTGGGGTGCCGGCTACTGGAGGGCGGCATGGGAGCAGCTATCCCTTACCCCACTTGGAGCCAGGCGAGAGGTGCCCCACACCAAACCCTCCTCTCCCTCCCCCCTTGACTTGGCGGCCGCATCACCCTCCCCCTGGGACTTGGCAGCCGCACCTCTCCCCGCCCTCCCCAGACTTGGTGGCATTGCCTCCTCCCCCCCCCCCCCCGGATTCCCCCGGACCAGCCCTGGCTCAATATCGTTAACAATGCGCACTCCCACCCTGTCCTTTGTCGTCTGTACATGCAGCTTAATCTTTCTTGACTATATCATGCATGACTGCGTGTATTTAAGGAGACCCAATGACATCCCTGAACGATATTGTTAACAATATTGTTCAGTGTGTATGCGCTATATCATTTGACCAGGAATCTGTGGAAATTGTTGATGATAAAGCTCACAGATCGATATCGTCTAGTGGTGTATGGGGCTCAAGGGGATGATTCAATTGAGTGTTAATGGGATGATTCAATTCAATTCAATACTGTGCAATGTTCCAGGAAGGCAACATTAATAGAGGAACGCAGAAGATCTTATGGAAGGCACAGCACTGAGAGAGGATTTGGAATCCAAGACTACTAGTTTTTTTTTACAGTGATCCCAGTCCCAAGGATTTTACATAACGTTAGCGATATAGTGATATTTGACTGAATCTTTATATGACAGGGGGGTTAGTGACCCACAGGACCGCGCATTGCTAATGATATAGTGAGCACACACTAAACAATATGTACTATAATAATGTTAATGATATCGTTATCATGCATACTGGCCCTTATTCTGGGTGACACACTCCCCTGCGTAGGGGAGCGATTTTTTGTGACTGCACATGCGCATAGCCAGTTATCCATAGACAGACTGTGTGTGAGAGGACATGGCAAATAGATGATTCGCCGGGCACTCGCACACAACAGTGCGTGCGGGGGACATGGGGTGGCGGGCCGGGGGTTTCTCCCATGAAATCGCTGGGCCTTCTAATTCCCTGATGACGCCGGTGTGGGGGGTGGGCATCTGATGTTAGCAGATGTCAGCTGCCCGGCCGATTCCCGAACAAGGCACCCGCAGATCAGAGACACTACAGAGGTGTCTCTGATGAGCGAGCATCTCCAAAATCATTTGATAGTCGGCAACCATTGAACGATTTTGTGCCCGCATGCAAGGCTGCGAATGGATGATTATGCAAATCATCCATTCGCATGCCTGCGGGGAATCGTGCCGTGCGAGCGGGCGGCTGTGTGGGTGGCGGACTGCGTCTGGTGGAACCAGAATAAGGGCCATTGTGTGTACCCAGCTTTAGGCACACTCATCGAAAGAGGTGCAGCCAGTTCCCATCAGTTCCCAACCTGCACAAGGAGTCAAGTACCCACTAGTTATCTCACTGAATCCAGGCACATTCTAGGACATGCCCTTGCTGTACTTTGGTCATGTCCTCACACCCCTTACAGCAGAGATCCTGGCCCTCTTATTACAGGGAGCTGTAAGTGGAATATGTGTCTGAGTTCACAGGGAAAACAACTTGGATCAAGATTTCACACGCATGTGCACTTAAAAAGATAAGTTTGGTGGAAAGTAAGAAGTAACTTGCCTTTATGTCCAATTCTATTCAATTCAATTGTCCTGTGTTCAGCCAATTTGTGGGTATTACTTTTCATAGACATGAACCCCTAGAATGTTAAGGAGATGAGGTTACCTGTGAGGGTAAAGAAGTCAGTCTTTGGGTGGAGATCAGCAGAAAAGGACCACCAAGGAAAAACAAGAAGTAACTAGAAGATGCCGCTATCAAAAAAGAAGATGGCAAGATCATGGCAGAGCTGGTGACAGACAAGAAAGAAGCTGCTGAGGATCAGAGAAGCTTGCTGGGAAGGAAAGCAAAATAATTGTATGAAGTTTCTACAAACCAGCCAGTGGTGCCGAGAGGGGGTGGGGGGGTACTTTTTACCTGTGCTGTTGAGGTAAGCTGGAGGGGCCATGGTCCCTCTGCCCCCTTTCTTCTCACCCACCTGTTTGTCCGCACGTCCATCCATTCAGAGAGAAGTCTGACTGCCACAGCAGAGCACACGCTGCTGTGTACTGACTGGGGAGAGAGGCAGCTGCAGAGGCTGTCAGTCCTCTTTCCCTGCGTGGTGTGTGGGAGGGTGGGGGAGCAATCACACCCCTGCCACCCGTTGGTAGCATTCATCAGTGCGCCCCTGTGCCAGGGCTGGTTTAAGGGCCTAATGGGCATGGAGCTGAAAATGTTCATTGGCCTATTATTAGAAATGGAGGAGGTGAGGCCAATGCTATGTAGAACCACTACACTATAAGCCCCAGTGTCTGCCTAAATATAGAAAAGTACAATTCCGTGTACAATGCGTAAAATAAAAATGCAATTTTAGTACTTATGATTTATGGCCAACCATGTGGCCAACTAGTATCTGTTTGGTGATCATCATGATGTCACGACTCTTACTACTATTTACATATGAGGGGGAGTGGCCACACCCTCCCTCATCGGCCATGCCTCTTCTTAATACCGGGGCCCAACAGAGCTGATGGCGCCCCTGAAACCAGGTCCACCACTGCCAATATTAATTATGTCCATACACCACTACAGCTTGTCTAGAACTCAAGACTGTCGGGCACTAGGCTCAGGGCTATAAATGGGTGGTAATTCCCTGAGCTCACTGCAGTGGGCGTTAGGCCTGTGGGATCGATTAAAGGTTGTGCAATGCTTCTTACATATCATTTGTGATATATATTGTGTATAATTGAACAATTAATCCCCTGCACCCTTCATTGTTACACGACTGCATGTAAAGAAAGGAGGAGATATCTCTGGCATAACAATGTTGATACGTTCAAAAATGAAATAATTGAATAATAGATTTGTGATTATTATATTGATGGTAATTATAGTAGAATGAATAACAATATTAATATGGGACTAAGAAAGACGAGAACCTTTAAATATAATTCTGTACAGTACATCAAATTACATACAAAATATCTTTGCTTACCATCTGTTTTCTATATTGTAAAGCCAAGTGCAGTGGTATCTCTCTACAAAATAATTGAAATCAGTTTGATATATGCTTAGTGGCTCAATTCATTGCTAACCATTTCTTATTGGTTTCTAATTAAGATTGATACTTATATTTGTTCAAATTCTTATTTGTGCTGTTGAAACATGATTACAACGATCCCTCTTGATACTAAGTACATCATGACTCCCAGCTTAGCTCACTAAATATAAACAGGTTATTATCATTTTAGCTTACTTGATAAATGTTGAAGGAAATAACTATGTATGGTTGTGATCAACAGTGGTACTAGGCCTCATTAGATTTTCACATTATTCAGTTTTTTTCTTTAGGGAAAAAAGATTATTTGCTTAATTTTTTCAGTGTGTGAGCTCACACTATAGATTAGTAAAAAAAAAAAAAAAAGAAATGATATCTCTGATCTACATGTCTTTGAAATGCACATACAGATTACAGATGGAGCACCGGTCAGCCAGATATTGTGGGAAAGCTGATGCTCAGGTATTACTGAATCCTCTAACCCAAATTTGTAGCCGGGCCTTTAGGAGGTGGCGTACCCCCAAATTTTGCTTGTTGCCACGGAGTCGAAGGGTGGGTCAGTTGAAAAAGCTGCTGAGAGCAGCAAAACGCGTAGGTGCATTTCCAGTGACTTCAGATCTAGTCTACACACACTGCCAGCTACATCTACTACTCTTGACAAAAAGTGAAAACCAATAGAATCCACAGAGGGACTATATCAGCTCCAATTTTGGAATTGCTAAAGCTCACAAGCTCCAACAACTGACCCACCCTTCGACTCCATGGCAACAAGCAAAATTTGGCCTAAAGGCCTGGCTACAAATTTGGGTTCGAGGATTCAGTAATACCTGAGCATCAGCTTTCCCACAATATTTGGATTACAAACTATCCCTCTCAAGTGTAGTTCCACTACAACAAATTTCATACACTGGCTCTCCGGATCTACCTGGATGACTATTGATCTGACTGTTACTTTTAACATCATTTTTTATAGTATTTTTAGTGCTTTATGTCTTGTATTGTAATACATAATATTGTATGATTAAAACCCCTGTTCTCTGTACACACCTGACCACTCCCACCTTTTTCTTTTTAATTTATTAATCCAAATGTATTCATCAAAACCATAGCACAATCTACTTCTTCCCTTTGTTCTGTATATTGTATTGGGGCTGACTCCCCCTTTTTCAGATTGCTGCTTTAGCCAAGCATACTCACACCCTTAAGTAGATATATTTTTATATCTCTTTTTCTAGTTTTCTCTGCACATGTCACCTGCAGTGCAGCATGGTTTGGTCCATTTAAGAAAAATGTGCTTTAGAATCACTTCTGAATTAGGCCCTTAGGTAGAACCATACAGCTTTGGCATCACTTTCTGTTGGATGTTTCAGATAGAATCAATGACAAATATTCATGCGTCTCTTGACATGCTTGTTACTCCTTGTAATTAATTGAATGTTCACTTTAGAGAAATGCTACCTCTTCATTTGTACCCATTTTTTTCTTAAGCCAACTCATTCTTCTATAAAATAATTTGATTGGGTGTTCCTTGTATCTGTGTAGATATGTACTACGTACTGGTCATCATGTGCAATGTTGATGGCTCTTCGATCAACAAAGTACATTGTCCTGCCCTGATTTCACATTCCAATGTGTCATAAAGTTTTGAAATCTGGATTTTGGATATATATAATATATAATAATATAAGTTTATTTATATGCCAGGCTGAAACTGCCACTGTACCATCCTTTTAAATGTGAGATTGAGTTATTCCTAGGTACAAATTTAGAAAATTGTGTGTATCCTCTTTTTGTAACAATTATTAAAATCATGTTTGAATTCATAAAAAAATGGGAATGTTTCCAGAAATCCACATTTACTAATGGAACTGAACTCCTCTATGTCCAGAAAAAGCATATTATCAGAGACAGTGCAGTGTATAGAGGACAATTAAAATGACCAAAAGAACTCTCTTTATTTGCATTTCGAAATCTTATACCAAGTAATTACCATAGAAATGCAGTCTCTCCCCTAAGTTATTTCATTGTGATAAAGTTACAGTCATGATTCGGAGTTGCAAAAGTACTTTCTTACTGCTGCGGTGCTTATCCTGAATGGCACAGCGGCCTGTAGTTAAGAGATGCTTACGGCATCTGCAGGTGTTGAGGAAATTGCCACACAGTCTTCCTTCTTAGCACATGTCAGGGACTGTCAGCACTATACTTATGCTGTGTACATACTGTACAATATGACATTCAATTTTAACTATATAGTCAAAATTCAATCGGGATCGCATATACATCGTATGGAGATTGAACATGTTTTTAAGCTTTCTATCCGATAAGATGTCATATTCGATGCCGATGCATGCTCCCGTTCAGCTGGAATCGAAAAGCCAAATAGATGGTGCAGCAATGACTATATATAGTGCAAATTGAATGCAGATACAGTAGCATGAATTGTATGTAAATAGTACAGAGTACAGAGATAGCAAAGATTGCATAGCAATCGAATCACTGTGTGTACACACCATTACTCTCAGTGGCGTAAGTTTGTCCCAGTTGCCCGGAGGCATGATGAATATTGGTGCCCCCCCCCCCCCCCCCCACACACACACACACTAACACAACGTTATTCAAAATATATATACTGTAGTCGGTTATGAAATATATATTATAACTGTATGTAGAAAGAAAGGGAGAACACATGTTTCAGAACTCAGCCACAGAAGCGATTTTGGTGGCTTTCAATTAATGGATTTAAACTGGCAGTGGTGGAGAGGTGCCCCCTTGAGAGCAGGAGCCCGGCGGCAGTTGACTCCATTGCCTCCCAGAGTTCTGCCTCTGATTACTCTGGATGTCTACACAAAAAAACAATTGTGATAGACTTAACCAACGCTATGTCTCTTCTTTATCAGTCTATATTATCCAATGAGGAGGTAATACTCCACAGAAGGTACCCACAATAAAGCAGAAATGTGTATATAGTGAAGTATTTTTTTAATACACACAAAACATCATAATAAAATCTCATAAAAACAAATCATGATCCATAAAATCTTCAGGACACAGGAAAATACCCCTAAGGGGCATTACCAGGGCAGTTCAAATACATATGGTTTCCAAAGTATACTCCGGAATATACTCTGGCAAACAGATCTTCTCCACGATCCCCAGTTCAATCCACTGCCGGTCTGGTCCTAGTGTTGGCTAGCACACAGGATACAGCATCAGACCGGAATTCTATAGCTTCCAAGTTCCAGTTACTCTTCTGGTTCCAGCCTGGCTTTTGCTTCAAGTCTTCACAGCTCACAGTTCCTGTTATTGGTTCTAGCCCCTCCAATGTTACACTAATGCTGCTTTCCCACTGCCAAGCCGTTTAAAGAACCGGTATTTTTAAACGCTATTTAAAACGGTATTAGCTTTCACATTGCAGTAGATTACCGTTTTAAATACCGTTTAAGTACCATTCACATCACAGTGAAACCGTTTAATCCCCTCGTGTCCCCATGGTACCTGTCCTGCCCCCCCTCCCCCCCCCCCCCCCCCCCATACCTGCCAGCTGGTAGCCTCGCATGATTCAGGAGGAGGCTGCAGCTGGTGCACAGACAGCGGGGACAATGGGGATCTGGGCAGGTCCGTGCTCAGGAGGAGGAAGCGGAGGAAGGTCCATTAGAATATTATCAATTTCATCGGCGGGGGTCCCTGCCGCGAATTGGAAATAGCGGGCTTGGAAATTACATATGCACTTATCTAATGAGCCGCTAATTGAATATGTGCATATTTAATGAACGGCTCCGCTATTTCCCATTCGCGGCAGGGACCCCCGCCGATGAAATGACAATCTCCTAATGGACCTTCCTCCGCTTCCTCCTCCTGAGCACGGGCCGCGCTGCCCGGATCCCCAGTGCCCCCGCTGTCTGTACACCAGCTGAAGCCTCCTCCTGCATGATGCTTTCATGCATCAGTCTGGGACCTGCCGACTAGGAGCCCTGGAATGCCCGCTGCCTACCCTGCCTACCGTGCTGCCCCGTTGCCCGGATGCAAGGTAAGCTGCAAGGTACCAGGGCAGGGGGAGAGACCTGGACAGGTACCAGGGGAGGGGGAAGACTAGTGTGGGATCTTAAATATTGTTTCAGAGCCATTCTCACTGCATAAAAAACGGCTCTGAAACGTTTAGGACTCTGATTTGGAAACGGGTTGAAATACTTTAACCGGTAAATCAACTCTGGCGCTTTCCCACTGCAGCCTTAAACATTTAGAAAGGGGGAAAAAAACGTCAATTTACAGTTTAAGACCTGCAGTGGGAAAGGGGCATAACTCTACAAATACATTTTGGCTATCTGCCAATGCCAGTTAAATGTTGCCTAGGCTCAAGTGTATCAAGTAAACTTTATCCATTTTAATAAGTTTACCAGGTAGTGAAGTTCATTATAGTTTGTATCAGTACAAGTGAAACGATTGCAGAAAGACCTTTACCTGTTACTTTGAAGTGCTGAAAATTCGATTACAAAGTGATGAATCATTAATAAATTGTTTAATATTTTTCTTTTATTAATTTTATTATACAGTGTTATATTTCAACAGAGTCCTGTAGTATGAGCGTAAAACTTCAGTCTTAAGCTGCACTATTAACAAGAACATCAATATAAAGGAGTTTCTACTAATCACCCAGAGCTGTATTTTATTAACTGGCATGTTGCAGACCTCAGTACATGTGCTGAACTCTAAAGAAGTTCAGTCTACTTTAATATTAGTTTCGGGAATGATGGATGGGTGAAATTAACAGGAGTGAGAAATAGATGTGTGTGGTTTTGTGGGATGGGAGACCGAGTTGGAAGTTTTCTTTTCTTTTTCTTTTAATTTTGAATACAGAAGTTTAAGGGAAAATGTGCCAGATTTGCCGGTTTTACTGACCTCCCCGTTTCCAGTGGGACTATGTTTTATATGAGAGCTTAGTGCTTAAATCTGTTGCTACCAAAACATCTGAAGCCTCCACTTTGAAGAAGTTTCCAAGCTGTTTTAATATATCCAAAATGTTTGATGGATGTTAAGTTATAGACTTTGCAGGTCCTTTGTCGTTTACATATGTAATATATTATTTTCTGGACAGGAAGCAGATTGTTTTTCATTTTAGCAGACCTCGGTTGGGGTTACTGTAATATTTTATTACATGTGCACATGACCATTTTGATATGTCCATCTCCTCCATGTTCCACTTTCCCAGAACAGAGGAAAGATATCTACTTGGATAGAGAAGACTGATCTCTCAAGGCCAGGCATGTCCAAACTGTGGCCCTCCAGCTGTTGTGAAACGACACATCCCAGCATGCCTTGTTAGCATTCCCTCACTGTCACTGAAACTTTCTCCATGCAGATCAATGATCTATGAGTATATATCTCTCATTCTACTACTAAAAGCTAGAACAAAGGGGAGGTATAAATAAAACCAGCTACATACATTGAATTAGGCTTCTGTTCTGCTCTGCACTTATTTATATTTTATTTATTACCAGTTTCTTATATAGCGCACACATGTTCCGCAGCGATGTACAGAGAATATTTGAACATTCACATCAGTCCCTGCCCCAGTGGAGCTTACAATCTATATTCCCTACCACATGTACACGCACACAGACATTCTAGGGTTAATTTGTTGGGAGCCAATTAGCATACCAGTATTTTTTTGGATTGTGGGAGGAATCCGGAGTACCCGGAGGAAACCGACGCAAGTACGGGGAGAATATACAAACTCTGCACAGTTAGAGCCATGGTGGGAATTGATCACATGACCTCAGTGCTGTGAGGCAGTAATGTGAACCATTACACCATCTGTACTGCCCCGCCATACTGCGGCTTTGCCAATGGGAAATGAGGACTAGTGTGGAGTTCTGAACAGAACCCGCTTGAAGCTAAAAATGTGACAAGTCATGATGGACTTCTGGTGGTAAATCATCACTGCATGAAGACAACCCCGATTATGGTACACACAATGGTCAATCATTATTAATACTAAATAATTTCCCTTGAAATGCCTCTGTAACATATGCAGGTATTTTCCAACAAATCATCAAGTTTTGGAGAGCAAGAAGGGGGCTGTCTGGAGCTGGGGAGACCTTGGCTGGCTAGAGACAGAATGTGACTGGGCCGTGCTGAAGAGACACGGGGGGGGGGGGCTGGAGACAAAGGTGGGGGCTGGCTGAACGTGATCGACACTGGGAGCTGGGGAGACAGAAGGAGGCTGACTTGAGCTGGAGAGACACTAGGGGCAGGAGACCAAGATGGGGGCTGGCTGAGCTGGCGAGACACGGGTGGCTGAAAGAGTTGACTTAGTCCACAGACTGACTATGGCTGCATCAATAGTAATCTACATTCCATACAGTTATAGGGGTTTATATATGTAGCTTTACAGAGAGATAGTGAAGTGGACAGAGTTTGAGAAATGACAGTTAGGAGCTGGCTGGTTGGTACTTCAGTCTACTCCATTTCCCTCAAAGGCTTAGTACACAGACTGCTATGTCTTCTAAGGTTACACTTCTGTTAATCAGAACAATCATATTCTTTATGAATATGCTCTCATATAGCATAATCATATTTCTTACTATCCTCACAGCCTCTCCTGGTAAATGGTTAAATATTCTGATTGTTATAGTTGTTCAGTTCTGTGATTTCTTAGACCTGTTACAAAGATTATTTGCTGAAACTATGTATTTTTACTAAATCTTTTCCCCCTCCCCCCATTTTTTTCTGTTCTCGTACTGTGTAGCACTGCTGAATTAGAAGACATTGCAGTAAGTTCTGTTGTTATGTTATAGTATACTTTTGTTTTACTGGGGATACCATATCCAACCAACAAACGTTTGACAATGGATGACAGACATGAAGAGGAAAGCAATAAAAGAAAGCGGTAACAACCATAAGAGCAGGGGGAAAAAACCCAGACATACAGTAATGGAGAAGGGTAGCAAACAATGGATGGCAGGTAACATAACCAAAAACAGTAGCCAAGTCGACAATGTGTGATATACAGAAGGATAATACAAATAGCTAGCAGAACATGGGAAGAATGACTGCAAGCAGTACTTTATAGACAAGAGAAGGCATACAGGAAGCAATGAGTGACGGAATACATAACCGCCTAGTTTCAGCCACTCGTTTAAGAGATTATATAATTTATACATACTGATCTAGAAAAGCAGGGCATACTTCTAGAAGCACTATAGTTAAAGAAATTATACTTTATTGCTTAAAGTCCCTTGCAGCTTCTTCACATACATTGCAAAGTAGTGCACAGCATCTGGTGCTGTGTTGAGAACAGTGTACTCCCAAGGTGTCCACCTTGTAGCCTCAGGGTTTAATCTGGATTCATTCCACATGATGAATGTTGCTATATTCAATGTTTTGTGTTCAGTGGTTGGAAATGGACAGTCTGTCTATCCAAAACACATTTATTTCCCTCACAAAGTTGACAGAAAATTAGATTGCACTACTTTTCCAGTTACACTTTTTCTTTCTCTGCTGACTTTTAAAAATAAAGTTAGAATTTAACAATAGTCCTGAGCAATATAGCAATCCATTACAGTACATGGATGCTTGGTGCTTTATGTTTCTGTTCCCAATAAAGGGTAACGTTTTGCTACCACTCGGTTCCCCAAGATGTTTCATATGGGCCCTCAAGAGTAGTATGATAATAAAATCAGTGTTATGTTAAAAGTGGTGCGTAGAGTTAATGTTTGCCATGGCTCTGTGGGCCTGATTTAGACGTCATGTGACATCATGTGACATCAGCTGCCTGCCCTGCGCAGGCTTTGTCACGCCTGCGTTCACATAGGAACGCCAAGCATTTTTCTGGACGCACCCACCGTTTTTGTGGGCATGCACAGGAAACGCTGGGCATTCCCATGTGACAGGCTACTAACCGGTCCCTTACCTCCCAGCTCCGTGCAAATGCCTCAGAGGGGGTGAGATGTACTAAGCCTTGAAAAGTGCTAAAATGGAGAGTGATAAACAACAAGCCAATCAGCTCCTTCTTGTAATTTTTCAAACCCTGCCTGTGACATGGCAGGTAGGAGCTGATTGGCTGGTGGCTTATCACTCGCCATTTTATCACTTTTCAAGCTTAGTACATCTGTCCCAGAGGGTGATACTCGCAGAAGGCATACGCACATCGGGTCTGCACATGCGTATTTTCACCAATACGCATAGGTGCCGATTTATGTTTTTGCTGGTGGGTGCTCAAGCCAAAAATATAGAGGAGTGGCTTCATGGGGAAGGGGTGTGGCCACAAAATAATACCAATTTATATTATGAGTTCCACATACATAAATGCCCCCACAGTGCAGGTACATACATTTCCCCCCACAGTGCAGGTACTCCACGGACAGAATACATACTGTTTCCCAGGTGGCGAGTCTGGCGATGTGGGTGCTGCAGCCGCAAATTAACAAGTTAATATGGCGGCCCAGCAGCGGGACTCGAGCCCGTGGGTGCTCATCAATTTCCGTGGGTGCTCGGGCCCTTGAGCACCCACAGAATCGGCACCTATGCCAATACGCATGGGCAGACCCGCAACATCGGCCCAGCGTGTGTTCTGTGGGACATAGATCAGCCTTGTAAAGTGGGATTCATTTTATACTGTACTCAAGACCCTATTTTAAGTACAAACAATTTAATCTCTGAGTTTATTTAACGCAGGGTCCAATCAGAGGGACTGTCCCGCTGTGATCGGGACAGTTAGGTGGTGTGATCTTGCACACTTATTGCTAGAGACCGGATTATATGCATTTGCATATTTGCATATGCATTTGCATATTTGCCCGATTTTCAGCAGAAATTGCATATCTGACCTAAATGTCCTGATGGTGCATATTTGGCATAGCGCGGTCGGCGCGGAGCGTTCACCCTCACTTCCTGACTTTTTTTTTCTTTATGTGAGGAAACTATCAGCGGATAGGCTGACAGAATCGCCCATCAGAGGGATGGATTGAGCAGCCTGTCAGCGCGGCGGGGGGTGGGATGTGGGTGGAAGAGCTGATACGCCGCAGTGTGTACTGTAGGCTCTTCCAGCTTCATCCCACACCCGCCGCGCTGACAGGCTGTCCACCTCTGCTGACACGCGGGGAATCACTGCACGCCACACGGGTGCTGGAGGCCCCGAACAGTGGTGCTTCTGGACAGAACACTGACCTCAACCAACGGATGGCAACGGTGAGTGTAACTTACAGCACAGTTTCTGCTGGGGCATTACAGTATGTGCGGTTTTGCTGGGGGCATTATGTGCACTTCTGCTGGGGGCATTATGTGCACTTCTGCTGGGGGCATTATGTGCACTTCTGCTGGGGGCATTATCTGTGTTATACTGCTGGGGGCATTATCTGTGTTATACTGCTGGGGGCATTATCTGTGTTATACTGCTGGGGGCATTATGTGTGTTATACTGCTGGGGGCATTATCTGTGTTATACTGCTGGGGGCATTATGTGTGTTATACTGCTGGGGGCATTATCTGTGTTATACTGCTGGGGGCATTATGTGTGTTATACTGCTGGGGGCATTATGTGGGGTATACTGCTGGGGGCATTATCTTTGTTATACTGCTGGGGGCATTATGTGGGGTATACTGCTGGGGGCATTATGTGTGTTATACTGCTGGGGGCATTATGTGGGGTATACTGCTGGGGGCATTATGTGGGGTATACTGCTGGGGGCATTATGTGTGTTATACTGCTGGGGGCATTATGTGTGTTATACTGCTGGGGGCATTATGTGTGTTATACTGCTGGGGCCATTATGTGTGTTATACTGCTGGGGGCATTATGTGTGTTATACTGCTGGGGGCATTATGTGGGGTATACTGCTGGGGGCATTATGTGTGTTATACTGCTGGGGGCATTATGTGGGGTATACTGCTGGGGGCATTATGTGTGTTATACTGCTGGGGGCATTATGTGTGTTATACTGCTGGGGGCATTATGTGTGTTATACTGCTGGGGGCATTATGTGGGGTATACTGCTGGGGGCATTATGTGTGTTATACTGCTGGGGGCATTATGTGGGGTATACTGCTGGGGGCATTATGTGGGGTATACTGCTGGGGGCATTATGTGGGGTATACTGCTGGGGGCATTATGTGGGGTATACTGCTGGGGGCATTATGTGGGGTATACTGCTGGGGGTCATTTACTACTTACTAATTGTATGCTGATTTAAATAAAAAACTATAAAATTTCACTTTATTTTGTATTTTTTATTTAGCATATTTTGGCGCTTTTCATGCATATTTTAAGTATTTTTCATACATATTTGCATGCATATTTCGAGCTTTTTATGTTGCATATAATCCTGTCTCTACTTATTGCATTACAAATGCTGACCTGGACGATCCTCCATAACCCATCAATATGTCACTAATTGACATATTTTTACACCTGTAATTTAATAAATAATAAATATAAATAAAAATGGCCCCTTAATATCTATTGAATATATTACTGTTCATGTAATAAAAAAAAATCTGTATTATAAATTTGCATAACTGTACAAAAATCATTAAATAATCTTGTTAATAAGAATGAGATATGTTTAACGTTCCTCTTTGTTGTGACTCATCCACAGTCATGTTTTTCTACTCTTTGCCTTCCAAATCAGACCTGGCGCCGGTTTCCCGCAAATCTGCCCCCAGACAATTTTGTTAAAAAAGAATTCTGAAACTTTTTAAGTTGACATTCACGAGCTTACAGCCAGGTTCGGAAATTCTTATATTTTTAGAATGTCATTGTACATGACTATTTATGCAGATCGAGAACTATAGGTGCAAATCAACGGTAACAAGATCAAGGGAGGTTATCAGATTGATCCAGCTAATTTTCACAAACCTTGCAAATCAATTTGCTGCCTTGAATGAGGCGCGGTTTCAATCTGGCTGGGCAGCGTATACCTGATCCTAGGGCTCTGCAATTAAGCATAACAGTGGTCAGGTCTGAATAACCCCCAATGACAGCTTTACCATCATAAAATGAAGCTGTTTTCTGTACACATCATTATAGTTCATAATTATTCCATTGCTCCATTCACGTCTGGAGGACAAAAATAGACGAAGGTTTGTTTCATTTAATTATTTAGTGCTCCTCGAATATCATTCATAAACTATTATATATCCTTAAAGATTATTTTATTTGCTTGTTTCACAATAATAACTTTGCTTGGCATCTCTCCGCAGCAATAGCATGGCAGCATTACCTACATGTCTTGTTCACGTAATGGTTTAGAATGTGAGATTGGATTCATTGCTGATGAGGACCTTGAGCCAAATGAAAAGTGTTCATTTGTCAGGACAAGCTTACTACCCGAGACATGATTATATAGCTAATCCAATCAGTGGGATTGGTGCTGAGCATTTATTTATGTACCGCTCACACTGCTATCTGTTGATATAATCAGAGTCTACAATCTGCTGTGTTCCCTAGTAACACACAATAGTATCATATCTAAAGTATTTATCTATTTTTTTTTTTCATTTGAGACATTTAACAGCAATGACTGTTTACATTACTAATTTCTGAGTATGTTAACGTATTGAGCATATAATGCTAAAGGATCAATGTACTGCTGTACTTATATAGGGCTTTCATTTATATAAAAAATGCAACTAGGTTCTACAGATACTCTGTTTATTTTGGAAATAATGTTTTATAATTTTGTTATTACCTAATGATTTGGTGCAACTGATATTACACATAGCAGCACTTTAAAGCTTTAAGCCAGGCATGTCCAAACTGTGGCCCTCCAGCTGTTGTGAAACTACGCATTCCAGCATGCCTTGCCATAGTTTTAGCATTCCCTAATAGCAAAACGGTGGCAAGACATGATGGGACTTGTAGTTTCACTGCTTAAGTGTCTGTAAAAAACAAATACCACGTTCTAATTCAGGCTACTACACTACTTGGCTACTCTTAAACTCTAACCGTGGGGGCAGAAAATCATACCATACACCTCTACCCCCTGGGAGTTCTATTCTGTAGCACACAGCCCCGCCTCTTATTACCACAAAATAAATCCTTAGGTACTCTTTACCTAGAAGGGCGCCCGTCGCGGGCATCGCGGGTACATTTATGTATGGCCGCGACGCGACCGACGCGATGCCCGCGATTTCCCATTGAAACCAATGTTAAACATGGAAATCGTGTCGGTCGCGTCGCGGCCGGCCATAAATGTACCCGCGATGCCCGCGACGCGATGCTCACGATTTCCCATAGGAATCAATGTTAAAAGCCGCGATGGACCCGATTTTACAGTTAAATGGCTCAATCCACCCGATTTGGCCATAGGAATCAATGTTAAATGGGCCACAGAGCCCATTAACCCTTAAATGTCCCCCCAAATTTTTAACGCCACCCCACGATCCACGCCAACCCGAAGCGTGGCGAGCGCAGCGAGCCCGCGTGGGGCGGCGGTACGCGTCCTCTGACCTTTTCATGCCCTACTATCCACTAGGGCGTGGTGTGAGAATATAATAGTGTGGCGAGCGCAGCGAGCCACCGAGCCCGAAGTGTGGCGAGCGCAGCGAGCCCCGCGAGGGGACGCGGATACCTTCACAGATATGCGCGTCCCCTCGCGGGCTTCACAGGTGTCCGTGGCGAGGCGGACACCTGTGAAGCCCGCGAGGGGACGCGTCTACCTGTGAAGGTATCCGCGTCCCCTCGCTGGGCTCGCTGCGCTCGCCACGCTTCGGGCTCGGTGGCTCGCTGCGCTCGCCACACTATTATATTCTCACTCCACGCCCTAGTGGATAGTAGGGCATGAAAAGGTCGGAGGACGCGTACCGCCGCCCCTCGCGGGCTCGCTGCGCTCGCCACGCTTCGGGTTCGCGTGGATCGTGGGGTGGCGTTAAAAATTGGGGGGGACATTTAAGGGTTAATTTGCCCTATTTGGCCCCAAATCGGGTCCATTGAGCCATTTAACAGTAAAATCGCGGTCAATCTGCCGTTTTAACATTGTTCCCTATGGGAAAATCGCGGTGATCGCGGTCATCGCGGTCATCGCGGGCATCGCGGCCATCCCGATTTTCCCGCGATGACCGCGATGACCGCGATTTTTACCCCCGACGACCGCGATTTCAATCGCTGGCGCCGTTCTAGGTAAAGAGTACCAATCCTTATCCCCAATAACCACAGACCCTACTCCTCCTGCCCCCCCCCCCTCACTCACACACACACACACCATACCCTTCTACACCCCCACAATTCCTAGTCACCATATCACCCTGCATAAACACCTTATTCCATGCACATGCATAGCCCCGCACATTGATGGTGACCCCCCTCTGTCATTGAGTCAGGCCTGAGCTCTAGCAGCAGCCACTCCCCAAAGGTCATCTCCACATGTGGCACCTCTGGGGAGCTGGGTGGATACGTGGTTGTGGTGAGCAATGATAGCGTGTGTGCTAAAGCTGGGGCTGAAACAGCTGGGGAGCAGGGCCAGCGGCACCTGTACTGCTCCTACACCTCTTATGTATGTACACATTTGCCGATGCTGGCGGGCTACAAACAATGGCAGGTGGGGGTGCAGGCCAATGCAAGAACCTATAGTAAGTAAAAGCACCTACGGGAAGGTGGGTGCTGTGCTAGTCCATGCAGGACGTGTCTCTATCTTCATTTTGAGTCAATGAAAGGGTGGGGCTGTCCAATCGCTAATTGCAATTTGTACAGTTCAGAATCAGGCCCAATTTAAGGAACTAATCTCAGCATATGTTTATTCATAGAGAAGATGAATATAGTGTATAGTGGAGGAAAATGATGAGAAACTCATCTAACAATTCTTTAAAGATATCATTTGTAAAATTCTGCAAAGTCATTGGAGGATTATTCAGTCCAAATGACATATTCCTAACGTTCATAATATGTCCGAAAAGCAGTTTTTATCTCCAAATCTCGTACAAATTAATTTATAAGCACCATCTAAATCTCAGTTGGTAAAAACTTTCATTCAACAGCCTTTGTGTTAATAATGGAATCAGTGGAAAGGGATAATGATCTTTGATGGTTATCCTGTTTAATTCTCTGTAGACTATACAAGGGCACAGTGTGCCATCTTCAGTGTCCCAGCTGTGTAAGAAGATACAGAGATAGCTTCATCTGAGAACCTCACTGGCAGAGTATGTGATATCAGTAGTCAGTATTGGTGCAGACATTAGGGGATCTACCATTTCAGGGGTGCAGTAGCTATTGGTAAATATGCGGCTAATAAAGATGCATGTGATGCAATGAAGCACATTTCAGAGCTAGTTATATATGAATGCAGTACCGGATTTCCCAATAGGCACATGAGGCACGGGCCTAAGGGTGGCATCTGCTCGTGGCGACAGGGTAGCCTCCGCCCCTGCATGATGCAGGGAGAAGCACAGCTGGAACTAGTCAATACATGGGATCTAAAGGCACTGTGGTGTTCCAATTCTGTCTAAAGGAGGCATACCTCCCAACATGACCCTCTCCAGGAGGGACACAATGCTCTGTTTCTGGACTTCCCTATTAATGTTTGATTGCCATCACCTGTTTTAAACAGGTTAATTGAAAAGAAAGGTGCTTAACCACAGGTGATACTAATCCTAAATTCAGAGCGAAGTCCAGAAACAGAGCATTGTGTCCCTCCTGGAGAGGGTCATGTTGGGAGGTATGAAGGAGGGGAGGCTCATTACATTCTATACTAAGGGGAGGCACATTATATTGTATACTATAACAAGGCACATTCCATTCTATAGGGGGTGGGGGGTGCCTAATAATGTTGTGCCTAGGGGCAGACAGACTCCTTAATCTGCCTATGTATGCATGTATGCAAGCATGTGCCCTACTTTTACCCATGCTGTCCAGTATGGTACAGGTTGAGTATCCCTTATCCAAAAATCCATTATCCAAATTATTCCGAAAACCATACATTCCAGAAAGTGAAAGTGTTTTTTTTTTTTGCTAAAAAGTTACTGGGGACATGATATGTAACTGGCACTATATATGTGCAATGACAGGACATGATTGCTTGGCATTCAAATTCAGTATCTGAGATAGTACACAAACTTTGTTTCAAGTTTTGAAACCTTTTTTGAACAAATAAAAGATTAACGCAATGTCTGCAATAGGCATGGAGTGGGTTAAACATTCAAGGCTGTTGTGCAACCTAGGGAAGCATGTGACTCGGGGGTCCAATAAGGACTCAGGGAAGGGCAGTGTTAACTGTAATATCAGGGCAGGAATGGGAGGAGTCTTCCTTTCTTTCCTGAAGGTTTTCCCGCCCTCCCTCCCTTGTGTTATTATGGTTGGGTGGGTGTTTAATTGCATTGGCTGATAGACGGGAAAGAACAGCAGGTTAATAGAATTAGTTCTTATTCAAATGATGATGCTACGTATATGTTTGCCTTTCGGTGCGCTCGCCTCTCATTGGCTTAGGCCTTCGCTCGATCACCCGTTCGGGGGCAGCGACCCCACCCAGATGGGTGGGTAGTGAATGCAGTAGGTCGAGCGGATACCGCTTGTAAGGGTAGGCTTGATTACGTATGCAGATTGTGTGGGTGGAGCTTAGTTAATTAGCCGTTCTTTCTGGGCCACCATTAATTAATTAATTATTTATAAATTAATCTAGCTTAAAAGTGCTAAAATAAATCAGCTAACAATTTCTGCCAAACCTAAAGGTGCCCACAGATGCATCGATCCCGGTGTGCGGTCTGTGCTTAACTAGCACACATAGTATCGCATCGTATGCCTTGTGCATGCCATGTGCATGCGATCCGATGCGATGCTATGCGATAAAAAGCTAGTACAAAAAGTATGTGCAGCACATACTTTTTGTACTGTGCGATGAGGTGCCGCGGGAGCGCGCACCCCATCGCATAGCATCGCACCGCCGAGATCGGTGCGTGTGTGGGCACCATAAGTCTCAGGGTCTTTATGTCAGGTTTAGTTCGTTAGTTTGAAATGTGATGTATATACATGCTAGAGGTCACACACATCAGATGATATGATGTTTATATATTTGTGTGTATTTCATGTGTTTGATGATAACATAACATGCAAGATACTTAAAAAATACATTATTGAAATATTAAAATATTCCGAAATACTTTATAATCCGTTATCCAAATTCTCCTAGTCCCGAGCATTTTGCATAAGGGATACTCAACCTGTAACAGTAATCATTTCCTGTGTTGCACTGCAATAAACTCCCCATCAGGTATCCCCCAGGTCCACACCTTTCCATCTCATTATAAACTTAACCTAAACCTTAACACTAACTTATATAATAAAAAAGACACAGACACAAGTGCTGGCGTTTCAAAATGAATGTCAATTTATTTTGACAATTAAACTAACTATATATATAATGGTGGCGGCACCAAAGAACGGTCATTATAGGAAAGTGGGGTTAAAGATGTTACCATACACACCATCGCTGGTGATCGCTCTCCCCGGTCATCCACTCGTGCTAGTGGTGACCACCCCCCGGGCGGAAGCATGGCCGATGACCATCGATGTCAGGAGAGAGCGACACCCCACTAACTACACACACACATCAAGATCTTACAAGGATGACCGTTCTTTACCGCCGCCGAAGAGAGAAGAAATAGGGAAGGGTGGGTGGGGCTTTTGCAGACAGAGGAAGAACTTCCTGTGAGTATGTTCCTTTTCTTCCCTGTCTATACTCCTCCCACAGCTCTGATAGGCCTTGTGCCCATCCTATTAGCATATCAGCTGACCTTCCAGCGTAACCTGGGGAACCCATCAGGGGTTTATGCTCACTCAGTGCTTATTCAGCATTCGTGGTTCTTAAACTCCCCATCAGGTATCCCCCAGGTCCACACCTTTCCATCTCACCATAAACTTAACCTAAACCTTAACACTAACTTATATAATAAAAAAGACACAGACACAAGTGCTGGCGTTTCAAAATGAATGTCAATTTATTTTGACAATTAAACTAACTATATATATAATGGTGGCGGCACCAAAGAACGGTCATTATAGGAAAGTGGGGTTAAAGATGTTACCATACACACCATCGCTGGTGATCGCTCTCCCCGGTCATCCACTCGTGCTAGTGGTGACCACCCCCCGGGCGGAAGCATGGCCGATGACCATCGATGTCAGGAGAGAGCGACACCCCACTAACTACACACACACACATCAAGATCTTACAAGGATGACCGTTCTTTACCGCCAAAGCTAGGCCCTAAGCCGCAGCACCGCCACCAAGTAGGAAACGCTCAGCACTGTGTATCTAACCAACCAAAGACATCGCCCAAAAACAGAGCCACGCCCTCCGGGCTCAGATGAACACCATCGCTCCTATACAGCGCACTCCGCTGAAAGCTGATGGCGTCATGGCGAATAACACCCCCGCCATTGGTCAGCAGATACTTCTCAACTGCAGCGTTCACCGTCTTCCGTGAACGCTCCAGGCGGGGGCAGGACATCGCATTCCTCCACACAATCCTCGATATAATAGAGGACCACACCAACTTACATGCAGGCAAATACAAAGAAATAAAATAGAGGTCCCGCACAATCACTGAGCGTAGCTCGAGAGCGGTCACCCGCCCTAAGTCATTGCCACCCAGGTGGAATATAATGACCCTCAGGACCCCAAAATTTCTCAAGGCTCGAATCAGCCCAGCCTGCAGCCCTTTCCACAGCATACCTCTCTCACCCAGCCACCTAACCTCCCCAGCTCGACCAAACACGCGTACATCAGATGCTATGTTTGCCCTGGAAGCCCAATAGACAAAGGAATGTCCAATCATCCAAATGGACTTAACGTCCTGTCGACCTGAAATATTCATAAAGAGGTTAGAAGGCTGTCGACAAGCTTGCATACCACGCATTCACCACACTTGTTAGAGAGAGGAATGAGAAAAAACCGTGGCCGACCAGCTCTTGATGCACAAAACACACCGTCTGGAGTAAACTAACAAGTACGCCATGCCAGATTGTAATTATAGCCGAATTGTGCCCCCAGACGGATGTGAAAACACACCTCAAGGCCCCCACTGTAAGTTGACGAGCGCTTATGCGTCCAGTCGACCATGGTGAAAAGTGACAGATAAAGCTGGCCGAATGTACCTCCGGAATGCTGCCGAGCGCCATCGACCCAGAGATTGAATCTCTGCGTCGGAGCGGCCCTCCGCAGCCGCCGAGGTAGCAGCCCCAATCCTAAAGGAATGAGACCCAAATTCCCTAGGATCGAGACCCGTGGCCTCCAGCGCCCGTCCCAAGACGTGACAAAATTGGTATTTGGTGAGCGGTGACCCATCCTCGTGCATCAGCCATGCGCCTGGAAGGTCCGGGCGCACCTGGGCGAAGGCCGAGACCAACGTCACAGGGCACGCCTTTTCCACCGTGCACGGGAGCAAGGACAGCCACCGCCCCCTCCCAGCCTGGTCCGTCTTAGATCGTCGCAGGTGACATAGCACCGAGTTAGCTTGGACCACCAGGTCGTCCACAGCCAAAGGCGAGGGCGCTCGTTTTGACGGGGCCACCAGCTCCCCAATCCTGAAGGCCCCGTGGTATGCCATCACGTATGCCGTGCGGAACAAGAGTACCTCATAATAAGGCCAGCAGATGTCCCCCAGAGCGTCCAGCAGTGCTGGAAGTAACGACATATCAATGGGACGCCTACAGTCCGGGGAGGCCGGTGTAGCCCGCCGCCAACCACGCAGCACCCTAGACACCAAAAATGACCGGGACGGGTCCGCCCTACCCTGCAGTGAGGAGAAAAACGACACCCCTGCCAAAACCCTGCGCACGGAGGCGACAGAGCGACCATTGGAGAACGCACTCCATACAAAGGCCACCATGGCCGCTTCAGGTGTCTTACCTGCTTGAGGAGCAGACAGTCTGAACTGCTCCCACTCCTGCCATCCGGCCTGATAGCAGTGGAGCGTCCGTGGTGCTATAGCCCGCATGGCTAGCCCCTCCATTCCGTCCTGATCATCTGCCAAATATAAGAGGGACAGCGTTCACCAACAATAGCTGCATCAGGCGCCAGGGCCCGAAACTTCTCCCAGTCGGCCCTGGACAGTGCGTCTGCCACAGAGTTCTCTACTCCGGGAACATGTTGTGCCACAAACTGTATGTTGAACAGCAGGCATCGCAGCACCAATCGCGCAAGCAGGCGAACACAGGCATGGACGCTGAACCCTGCCTATTAATAGAGTGCACCACTCCCAAATTATCGCACCAAAATATGATGCTGGAGTCGCGGAGCCTGTCAGCCCATTGCTCCAGCGCCACTACGATGGGGAACAGCTCCAACAGCAGCAAGTTTTTTGTAAGTCCCTCCGCTACCCATTCTACAGGCCAGGGCGCCGCGCACCATGAGCCGTGCAGGAAGGCTCCGAAACCCACCCCGCCCGCTGCGTCAGTATACAATTGTAACTGCGCATTGGTGCACGGGCTCGCAGGCCAAATCAGGACCCCGTTGAACTGCTCCAGGAAGGAGAGCCACGTACGTAAATCCCTCTTTATCTCTGCAGAGAGACGTACATAATGGAGGGGGTGCCTAACGCCTGCCATGGATCTCTCCAACTTCCTACAAAAAACTCTACCCATGGGTATGACCCTGCAAGCAAAATGCAGGAGTCCCAGGAGTGACTGAAGTTGTCGCAACTGTAGTTTACCCGTGGCCAATGCCAGGCTGATGGCTCCGCGTAGCCGAGACAGCTTGTCCTGGGGGAGGCGGCAACAGGCCGCAACTGTGTCTATTTCTATCCCCAAGAAGGACAGGCACTGCACTGGGCCCTCCGTCTTGTCCTCCGCAATGGGGACCCCGAACTCCCTGAAAAGATCCTGCAGGTATGTCAGCAGAAGCTTGCAACGCTGGGAACCGGCGGGGCCCACACACAAGAAGTCATCCAAGTAGTGGGCCACACCGGTTTCGCCTGAACCCGCCTCTACGCACCAATGCAAGAAACTGCTAAATCTCTCGAAATAGGCGCAAGAAATCGAGCAGCCCATCGGCAAGCACCTGTCCACGTAAAAACCCGTGGGAAGGCGAAAGCCCATGAATCGGAACGATTCCGGATGGAGAGGGAGAAGGCGGAAGGCGGACTCAATGTCCACCTTGGCCAGCAAAGCCCCGTGTCCGTGGCTGCGCACTATATCCAGGGCCTGCTCAAACGACTGGTACTGCACGCGGCACAAGTGTTCAGGGATGGCGTCATTAACCGAACTGCCCGGGGGGTGGGACAAGTGTTGGATAAGCCTAAACTTGCCGCTAGCCTTCTTGGGAACCACCCCCACCGGGGAGAGAACCAAGTTCTCTATAGGGGGGGAAGGAAAGGGACCCACCATCCTACCCAAGCTCACCTCCTTGTCCACCTTTTCCAACACTATCTCTGGCATCTGTATTGCGGATTTTAAGTTACGGGGGGCATGTGCTACTACCTCACCCTGGATTGGTAGGTGGAAACCCAGGAGGAAGCCTTGCTCTAAAAATTTCGCCTCCTCCCTACACGGGTACCGTCCCAGCCAGCCGGCCAGGCGGTCAACCCGTACAGGAGAAGGGGCCTTACTGAGGTGCGCCCCCGGCTGTTGAAGCCTGGGAGGTGCCTCCTTGCTTTCCCTTCCTGCAATCTCTAAATGGGTGGTTGCCCCAGCATTTTGAGCATGCGTGCTTAAACTTGCAGGACGCTCCCAGGGCGCAACCCGCTCCGTTAAATGCAAAACAACGCCCGGCGGGGGCTCCCCCCGCCCTACCGCAAAAGGGTTGTTGTTGCTTGCGAGGGGCGGGGCTGGGGGCTGGTGAAACCGCAGGAGCAACCGCAGTGGCGGCCGCCGGCTTTGGCCCCATCCAAATCTCCACGTCTTTGCATCCCAATGCCATAATGGCCAGCCCTGACTGTTTGCGACGGAAGCTCTCATCATATGAGCGCCATGAGGAGTCGGCTTCTGACAGGAACATCTGATGAATCATGTGCATGTAGCGCACCATGTTCATGTGTTCCTGCGGTCTTGTTTCTAAGTAACAAGCCGCGAACATAAACATGCCCGCCTGCCACCGGTGATAGGTGCAGTAGGCCTCCTCCCCAATACCCCCTCGCCTCTTCGCCGCGCGATATTCCTTTTCGGCTTGTGCCGTCATGGTGAAGAAGCTGACGTATTTACCATCCTTAATGCGTTCCTGAACGCTGCGCCTGAGCCCTCTGAGTACTGCTGTGTTCTCGCACTGGACAACTTTACCCCTAGGGAACAACGGTGACCCCGAGCTGCCACTGGAACTAGAGTGCCTACGGCGCCTATGCCTGCGCCGCCTGCGGGATTTGCGGCCCCCATCCTCATCCGACGATCCCGAGTCGGATCCGCCGGAGGAAGAGGAGGTATGTGCAGCCCTACGCTTGTGCCGCTTGCGCTTGGGCGCTGACCCACCTGAAGTACCCTCCACTGGTACGAGGCTCATCTGTGAGGGATCCTCCACCAAACCCACTGGGGGGGTTCCAGAAGCGACGATATCCCTCGCACTGAGGGGGGCCGTAGGTGTTGCCGTTGTCGCCAGGGGGGCCCTAACTGCCAGGGCCGGGACAGGGGTCCCTGATAAGGCCGAAGGGTCCTGACCGAGGCAGGTGACTGTCTCATAAAATCGGAGAGTAGTGACAGGAACTGCTGTACCCCCCCATCTGCAGCCGCAGGTAGTGTGGGGGCCATGGGGACCTGCGCAGCAGGCGCAGGGGCCTGAGCCCTGCGCAAAGGAAGCAATCTGGCCCTTCTAAGGAGCTGCCGCCTCGCCATGTGCAGCGAGGATCCCATCCCCAGGGGCCTCGCTCCCCTAGGCGTGTCGATAGGGGCTGTTGTCACTATCTGGGCCCTACTTGGCCCCTGACTCCCACCCCTGGCCCCTCCGCGGCCCCTACCCCCTCTATTGCCTGTGGGGGGGGAGCTCCGGAGGGGGAACCCCTCTGGGGTAACCTAGAAACCAGGATGGGGATGGATGAGGGGCGCGCCATGTATGGCTGCCCAGCTATGCCCTGGTGCTGAGTAGGGGAGGGCTGCCTGGCCTGAGGCCTACCGCGTCTGGCGCTGGACCGGGCAGAAGGCCGCGATCCAGGCCTGGCGTTTTCTTGTGCCTGCGTGCGGGGGCCTAGCCCTCTCGCGCGTGTGTCTGTGGCACGGGCTCTACCCCTGCCCGACCCCCCCCGGCTGTTGCGGCTAACGCCGCTCGCGCCGCGGCCTGTAGTTGCGGTACGCGAGGTCCGGCGCCGGGCCGCGTCATCAGCCGGCGCCGCGACCATCGCGTCATGCCGCGCGGGCGGCCTGGGAGCCGCCGGACCCCGCCGCGATCCCCTCCGGCCACTAGGACCACCAGGGATCACGCCGCTAGGCCCCGCAGCCTCCCCAGCAGCCTCCGCATAATCGGTGAGGCGGGCAGGCGGGCGGGTGGACCTACGCGGTCTATAGGCCATACTCAGCGCTATACTTGAATGAGAGAGGACAGACTAGGAGAGGGACAGATCCAAAGAGAGAGGGACAGATCTAGAATACAGAGAAAATAGAGACAGATGTTAGCGATGAAAGACCTTGCTAAGAATAGATTAGTATATGTGGTGCTGCAGAGCAGCCTTGCCTGATCCTGCAGCAGCTTTTGCAGACAGAGGAAGAACTTCCTGTGAGTATGTTCCTTTTCTTCCCTGTCTATACTCCTCCCACAGCTCTGATAGGCCTTGTGCCCATCCTATTAGCATATCAGCTGACCTTCCAGCGTAACCTGGGGAACCCATCAGGGGTTTATGCTCACTCAGTGCTTATTCAGCATTCGTGGTTCTTCACAGGTGACAGCAGAGACTGGTAGTAGCTCCAACACTTATTACAATCTTCGATCACCTGAGAGATGTCAATGAAATTGAATAGATTACACAAGGTGACTATAAAAGTGGATTTAAATCAAGGACAACTTAGCTTTACTGGAAATGAATAAATTAAACATAGACCATAAAACTAGACATAAGTCATAAAATCTCAGCCCATTAATGAAAAGCAGATCTCATCATGGGGCAGATGTATTAAGCCTGGAGAAGAGTTAAACTGAAGATAAAGTGGAGATAAAGTGAAAGGAGATAAAGCACCAGCCAATGAACTGTGGGGTAGATGTACCTGTATGAAGCAGTGATAAGGGAGGAGAAGTGATAAAGTGCCTGGTACTTTTTCACCGGCCAATCAGCAACTAACTGTCCCTTTTTTTTAATGTTTTTATTGAGATTTTCACATATACATAGCAAATTTTAAAATAAAGATAAGTAAGCAGTATGATAAAATGGTACACGTACACAATACAACATCAACAGAAGG
Source organism: Crinia signifera (assembly GCF_055691185.1). Lineage (NCBI taxonomy): Eukaryota > Metazoa > Chordata > Amphibia > Anura > Myobatrachidae > Crinia > Crinia signifera. The sequence continues at coordinate 127,173,100 of NC_139224.1, forward strand.
AGGATCTCGACATCAGAGCTGAAGTATAAACATTCCTTGCAGATTATTCTTTTCATCATCAGAATAATTACTGAAAGATGTGTACCTTAAGAGTCCAAAAAGAATTGTGATGCATAGAAAATTGTTAAAGTACATGCGATACCATCAGGGTCAAAAGAGCGTTGTAAAGCTTTGGACAAATATGAAATTGCATCGGGCACCAAAAAAATAAATAAAACATCTGAGCTAGATAAACATACAAAATAGTAAAGACTCATCCACCATTCACACAGGTGGACATAAGGGGGGGGGGAGTATATTATCTCGGAGTAACCTCAAGTATATGTTCTCTAAATTCTGGTGATAACTTGTCAATGGGCAGTATTCAATGAGGCTGATTCGCCATGTTTTATGGCGATTTTGTGCTATTTGTGCTGTAAGGCGATTTTTTGGACTAAAACGGTGAATCACCCTATTCAATGACCAGATGGCGAATACATTTCAAGGTTTTTATCGCCATGATTCACCGAGTAGCAATCGCTATCTTTTTATGGTGAAGTGGAATGTGAACTTTTAAAATAAAGTGTTTTGTTTTTTAAATTTGGTGTAAAAAAATCAGGAATTTTATTCTGAGGAGGGGCATGCTATTTTTATTCATGTGCTGTAAGCACATGAATATATATTTAATTTAAAAAAATATATATATATATTTTTTTTACACAGAGCAGCCAGCAGGGGGCCGGGAGTCGAGCCGCTCATTAGATATTCATATATTCACTGCACCCGATCATTACATATGCACGATCGGGTGTAGTGAATACCCGGTCCCCTGTTGGCTATCCCGGGGGGCAGCCTGTGCTGCCTGGCTCCCGGGGAGCCCACCTCCCCCCCACAAACGTTCTGAGGCAGGCAGGGAGACTTCTATCTCCCTGCCTGCCGCCGTCCTCAGGCTCCCTGCGGCATCACCGCAGGAGTTAAAATTCGCCGGTCAGGGGCAGTGAGCCCCTGACTCGTTGACTACTGGAGCCTGCGAGGCTCCGGAACGCGTAGGGCAGTGGCGAATGTGCAGCGAATCCTAAACATCGTCAAAATTCTCCTTGAATACTGCCCAATAAGTGGGGATCATTTAGATAAGAATTTCTGGGTTTTACAGTCCACATCTGGGAGAGTAGACTGACACTCGTAAAAAAGTATTGTGGTCAACTCAGATTGCAAATGCTCAAGCCTGGGGGGTACAGGGGAAAACCACTGCTTAAGTATGAGCTTTTTTGCAACCGTATTATTATCAGAAGAGGGATCATAGGGTGTGTGGACTGAGGTATCTGCCAAGCAGCGATTTGTAAAAAAAAGAGCTTTCATATTAAACGGTAGATCTATATCAAATGAGTTATGTATATACCAATTCACTTTGAACCAAAATTTTGCTATTTTGGGACAGTGTTAAAAGTTATGTATAAATAGGGCTTTTAGAGAATGACACAATTTGGGCATCTACCTGAGTCTGAAGAAACCATGTGCCCAGTACAAAAACTTCAAATGGATCTCCTGTAATTACGCTGAGTGCAAAATTTTAAATATGGATGGTATAGAATGAGTTAGGTCTCATCTGGTCACAGGGGAAGAGAATTCCGAAGACCAAGTCTCGAGGAGGGGGGACCATAGCTTATCCATGTTTATAATGGAGACAAGTAAGTCGCCAAATAGCCATTGAGTTTTATAATGTGTTTTGGTAATTCTGGTGATCAGTGAGGTGAGAGGGTCCGGTGTTTCTTCATTCGGCCAGGGGATGGGAAGAGACTGTATATAATCTCGCAATTGTAGGTACATGAAAAAATCTGACCAAGGTAAATCAAAAACATTTGCTAAATCAGTGAAAGAATATAGGGAACCACCTGAGTCAAACACATCTCTAATTGCAGGGATTACTTTAAGCTTCCAGACAGTAAATCTGGAATTGGTAAAACAGTAAATCTGGAATTGGTAAGAGGTGAGATAAAACAAGGATTGCCTCCTATAGATATAAATTTGGAATGCGTAGGGTTTCTTCCCCAAGCTTTATGTATGGCCCCCCAGGCTTGGTATGTATCCCAAAACAAAATATTATTTTAAAAAATGGGCGGTATAAGGGATTTAGGGGTATTTAGCAGACAAGTCCAAGAACCAATCAGAAATGTACCGAAAGGCGACGGCTCTAGAGAAGGATAGAAGGTCTGGGAAGGAAAGGCCACCATGCTTCTTATGGAGCTTCAGTTTTGTTAAGGCTATACGGGGTTTTTTATTATTCCATAGAAATTTTGTAAATAGTTTAACGTAGGCTTAACAGTCTTTTCTGTTGGGCTTCAGAGGCAGCAACTGTAGCGTGTAAGATATTTTTGGAAATATAATGCTCTTTAAAACCGCCACCCTCCTCAGTAATTAACTGTCCATTTTTAAACTCAGCCTGTAACTGATCAGTCAGGGGCTGATTGGCCGGTGATAAAATGCCAGGCACTTTATCACTTCTCCTCCCTTATCACTGCTTCATACATGATTGGCTGGTGCTTTATCTCCTTTCACTTTATCTCCACCTTATATCCAGTTTTTTGCTTCTCCAGGCTTAATACACCTGCCCCCATGACCCTTATTATATTATTTCAATATTTATTTCTTTATTAACAGTTTCTTATATGTACAGAGAATATTGAACATTCAGTCTCTGGCCCAGTGGAGCTTACAATCGATATTCCTTACCACATGTATATGCACAAACAGACATTCTAGGGTTAATTTTGTTTGGAGCCAATTAGCCTACCAGTATATTTTTGGATTGTGAGAGGAAACCGGAGTACACGGAGGAAACCCACCATAGGTATAATGTTGGAAATGCATGTAGAACTTGGTGGTTTAGCAGTGTTGTGAACACAACAGCGGACATGTAAATTATCCTGGCCACTAGTCCAGTAAAACTTAACAAAGTTGTGGGATTTATTGAATAGATTTGTACAGCCGTGCTCACTTTTACACAGAGCATAATCAGGAGCTAAGAGATTACAGTTGACCCCCACTATTTCCCTCATGCACAGTGAACAAGATGGCGTTACTTATGCACTGCTCCAGTGCCTGCACCATTATTGTAATAGCGGCCATTTAAGTAAGCTAAATGAAGCATCCCTTCAGGAGCCATGTTGTTGGAGACTGCGCAGTAGACAGGGCCATTTTATCCAATTAGCTGTCCAGGCTGAAGCCTAGTACTGTTTCCTGCACCCTAGGGCTCCAATGGTTGAAGGTACTTTGCACTCTGAGGTTTGTTTTGAGACAATGGGGTGTTAGACAGCATACCAATAGTGCACTAGTGCCGTTTCAAAAGAGAAAATGAAGAAAATTGTGCAGTCAGCAGACTTTTTTTCAAATAGGTATCAACCGATGTCTGTGTGAGTAATAAAAGTGTAACTGATGACATGAACTCTGCTTTCCAAACGTTATCTGTAGTGGGGTGGAGATTGAAGTGCTAGAGTGGGCCAAAACACATGAAGGCCTAGGGGCCCGGTAATACTGCCCTGACAGTAGTTTGTTCCACTCGTAATAAATAAATGGCACGACATATACAAGTGTCCAAAATATCAGTTGATAGGTGAAACGGCCATCAGTTCAAATTCTTAGGAACTTTAAGTCCCAGTTAAAATGTATGGATAGATTATGTATAATGAGCATCTTTTTGTAAGCAAATTAATGTCTGTATCATTTAATATTAGCCATCACTGGCTGTTTGGAAGTTAATTGATAAGTGCCGGGCGTTTGGGGGCATATGTTCCAGAAAACACTTGCATTGCCTGGCTGTTGGGAGGAAGGGTTAAAGACATCATTCTTCTCCTTATGGTGTTCGCAGCGCCAAGTAAATTTAGACAGCGGCTTCGAACAGGGGGAAATCCAATGAGTGATTATGAATGGATTTTCCTCTGTGTGCACTTTTGCAGACACATTCACAGCCCTACACATGGGTGGGATTTTGCATGTATGAAGCGGTGTTAGGTGGTGTTTATCTGATGGCAGGGCTCAGAACACTTGCAGCCTAGCGATCAGATCTGAATCGGGCCATATCTGGTCGGCTGCACCTGATTTAACCTTAGAGTTTTAAACCTCAAATAAATATATTTTGGCTTCTAAATTTCATTTTAAAAAGAAATCCCTTAGCCAAAAACCCACTCAAGAATATTTATTTCCCCACAGAGTAAACCCCCAGGGCTGCCTAAGAGCAGTAGCAACTATTACTACACTTTAAACGCAATTAACGATGTATTAATGGAAATAACCACAATATACATTTAAAGAAAAGAAATAAATGTATTAACATAAGCCAGTTAAAACAACGATGAAATTATTCACATCCATTTTAATCAAATTGAATAAAAACATATGAACATATCAGAGGCTATTAGAAGATAACAGAGCTAGCTTTTACCAGTGTTAAAGTCAAAATGTTAATCTTAGCACCAGATGGTAATTTAAATTGAGCCCTGTAACAGAAACCAAAGACTTGTATCTAAAATGTGTATGTTTGGATGAACTTGCTGAACTTGACACCGTGTACTAAGTTTTCATGTCCAAAGTGCTAAAAGCACTGATCCATTTCTCTTGTTTTTATATATTCTGGAGAACACAATGCGCGGTAACATATTCCAGATATAATATGGATTATGGGGGAGTAGAGTCACCAAAACTATTAAACTTTCACTTAATTGCAAATGCGGGGCACACCTGCAAAATCTGTGAAACATCCTGCAACACTTAAGGATATCAACACAATCACACTCCAGCGTTGGACTGTTACCCAGATCTCATAATATAACGTTTGGTACCTGATGAAGACCTCCTTTCCTTTATAATCCTGGTGTTCTCTCTTCCCATGCTTGTGCTATATGTAAGCAAGAAGACTGCAGAAAATAGAATAAAATAAAGGCTTGTGTTTAATAAAGTGATTACATTACTATGTTAATAAAGGCATGCTTGACTACTTTTGAAAACTAGTTTCAGGGAGATTATAGTTGGTTGCAGAATTTTGCACAGCATGAGGGGGCGTGTCATGCTCCACCCAAAGGGTGTGTCTAGTTCCATATATGGAGAGATTGTGAAAGGAGATTGTGAACGTGGCACCTAGAAGCGTGGATATGTACTGCTACATCTGAGAGGAATATTTTAAAATGACTTATATCTAAATGTAGATGAGCCCCAAAGGAGTTAGTGAGAGCTACTATACTTGGTAAAGTGCTGGGAAATGGTGCAGATGATTCAATGTAAATGTATTCATCTCTCATTCCTTTTTCCCACAAAAATGTAACAGTGTAATGTGGGCTAGGTGAAATGAGGCAGATTGCTAGACTAATGAGGGAGAGAGGGAGATTGCTGCTATTTCAGGGAGTCTCCTGCAGAATGCCGGAGGGTAGGCAACTATGAATAAAGGATGTATATAAAATACCAAAGGATCTCTCCCATTTAACCATATGCACCAGGTTTCAAATTCACAGTGTAAATTCAATTAATTGGAGCTTGGATCAGGCAGTGTGACCATTCTGTGTGTGACCACATAAAGGGCCAGGCGTATCAAGTTTCAAAAAAAGTGGAGAGTGATAAACAACCAGCCAATCAGCTCCTACCTGTTATATTTCAAACCCAGACTGTAACATAACAGTAAGGAGCTGATTAGCTGGCTGTTTATCACTCTCCACTCTATCACTTTTTGAAGTTTGATTCATCTAGCCCTATATCTGTTCAGAATGCACTCGCTGGGCCGTTTGGGATGGGTGGGGGCAGAAAGGGGGCTGATGCAGGGGAACACCCAGAGTTTAATGGGCGTCCCCATAAAAACACACAGTGATCCCCTGGAAATGCAGGTGTGGCATTGCCTGCTTGGAGCAGGCGGCTGATGTCACATGATGTCAGCGCCCGCCCCATATTAGGTGATCAGCGGCGAAGGCGACAAAAATCATTTGATGCATGCAACGGGGATGTGTTCGAGTACACACCCCATCCAAGCTAGTGAGAGGATTCAGCAGTGGGTGGGGGGCAGGCATTCATTGGGGGCTGTGCATGGCGCTAATGCGTTCGCTAGGCTGCGAGTACAGACATTCCTCACTTAATGACTGGTTTCCCTTCCTACAACTCGGTCGTTAAAGGAATTGGTCATTAAACTAACGAGTATAAAAATACATAATACAAGTACAGTACACTAAATAAAGAAAAGTCATACTCCTACACTCCTCCTATTCTCTGATATGTCGCGGAGACACTGCAAAACGTGTGCAGCACGGGTCACTAAACAGTCTGGGCGGGTCGTAAGTACGAATGGGTAGGCGGAACGCAAGGGCGGATCGTAAGTCCAAGCAGTCGCAGTGTGGTCGATAAAAGAAGGCCAGTTCGGAAGTGGTCAATAAACAGGTAGGTCGTTAAGTGAGGAACGTCTGTATGTGCAGCCTAGTGTACAGATCTGAATAAGGCCCAAAGTTTGCAGGTACAACTTGAGCTTAGTGGTTTTTCCCCTAAGACCCATTCTGCATCTGGTGGCACATCAGATAAAATTCATCATGAAACATAAACAAAATGCTGCATACGCTCAAACCAAAATGGAAAAAAACACTTATCCGCTACTTGGAAACATTATGTACCTTGCGCGAATTAAAAGGAAGGAAAATCAATATTTCATCCATGTTCTCAATGCACTCAAGTCTTAAGAGCGCTTATGTTATGAACTCAGCATGTGAGCAAATTGTTAGCATTGGTGGAATTGAATCTAAAAACCAACGAGTGGTTCAATTGGACATTCATTATTAGAACACTATAATTTGAGCCATTAGCTCCCATTCATGAAGTGTTCATCACAAATGAGTCACTTGGTTTTGTCTTGACATTGAACTCATCATTTCAGTGCAGGCACAAATACAGGCAAAACTAGTACAAGAAACAATATTGGAAAGGATAAAGAAAAACATACTGCAAATATATTTACATTTATATAACACATTGTAGAACAGCTAAGTATTGCAGACAAAAAAAAAAACACTTAATAAGTATTGATAATTAGTTGATTTAATTGTATTTAAATTAAAGGCTTATGGAGGTCATTCCAATTGTTTCGCACAGAGAGCGAAGTTTTGCTTCTGCGCAGGCACATAACCATTTATGCGCATATGCATGCTCTGTTTGTGAACGGACATGGTGACTTGCAAAGTCGCCAGCCCGTTCACACGGAGCAGTGCTTGCGGGGGCGGCAGGCACAGGTCGCTCCCATGGTAACTTTCAGTGTTTCATGGGCGTTCCCATGAAAAACGCTGGGAGTTCCCATTCAAACTGCCGCGTGACGTGGGTGCCGGTGGCGGGCATCTGACATCATCAGATGCCAGCTACCCGCCCTGTTCACGTAGCAGGGTGCCGCGAATCTGAGTCACCAGAGAGTGACTTAAATTTGCTAGCGCTTAAGAAATCGTTCGATGTTCGGCGACGAATGATCTCAGCCCCAAACGCTGCGAATGGAAGTTTATATAAATGCATTGGGGTAAAAAACAAAAACCCTAAACCCCAGTGAGTATTTAATGTAATGGTGAAACAGGCATTATTACTGTGAGCTATCATCTTCAGGAACTATAAATGGTGATCTGTTGTTTCTTTTCTATAGTTAACACTTTTATTTATAGACTGTCCACTCCTGTCCTTCAAAACATTGTTCAATAAAAGGTTCAAGCTTGCTGATGGTGCTCGGTCCCAGCCTGGGTAAACTGATAAAAGGAACTGCTAACAAAAATCCCCCCTTCACAACCGCCATCGCTGGTGTACCTCCTAACTTTCCCAATTTTGGAGGACAGTCCAGCTTTTTGGCCCGCTGTCCCAGCCGCAGGCAGTTAGGGGGGATGACAGTTAGGATACTCCCGGGCCTTTGCTGCTAGGTGAATGCAACTATTCACTGGATACAGAAGGACTGGGGGCATGGCCAGTAGCTCACAGAGGAGTAGATGTATGAAGCAGTGACAAGAGAGGAGAAGTGAGCCAGAGGAGACGTGGCCCATGGCAACCAATCCGCACTGAAGTAACATCTATAATTTGCATAATATAGTATTATACAGAGCTTCTCATTAGTTGCCATGGGCCACTTCTCCATTGGCTCACTTCTCCTCCCTTTTCACTGCTTCAAATATCTACCCCGGAGTGCTGTGCATGCCCCACAGTGATGAAAATGGGGGTGTAGCTTATGACCACAGCATTCCCACAAAGCTATGTCCCCTTTTTTTGAGGCCATGCCCTACTCAGGATGGTGGGAGTCCTATTGTTTAAAATATTGGAGGTTTGACATATATATACAGGTAGAGTCTCCCGTATCCGGAGATCTCTTATCCAAAATATTCCAAAAAACTTGTTTTTTTTTTACCATATTTCTAATTTTTTAACCCCCCCCTGGCCCTTTTTTTCATACTTACCAAATCCCCCGATGTCCAAGGCGGCCTTCAAGATCTTCTTCAGCTTCTTCAGTGGTCCCAGGAGTGCATTGCGTGGGCGCGGGTGGGACCGCTGAAGAAGACCCTGAAGTCCGCCATGGACGCCGAGGGATGCCGTGGAACCATCAGGAGGACCAGGTAAGTATGTTAAAAAAAATCCCAAAACTGTAAAAATCCCTTATCCGAAATGCTCATGGTCCCAAGCATTTTGGATAAGGGATACTCAACCTGTATATATATATATATATATATATATATATATATATATATACCAAACAGGGTTGATTTGAGAGTCCAGGGGGGACCCCCAAAGAAACAGACGGCACTCAATCAGCTGAATGGAATTGATCCAATTTTTATGAAATACATTTTTTAGAAATACAAGCATTATGCCGACATTTCAAAGTCGGTGCGGCTTTATCTTCAGGGCTTGTGCAAAAAAAAGTGCATATAGTGCTGTGAAAAGAACAAGAGCTGTGCGCTCTCTTACCGCACGTTTCGAGGCTGGCACACCTTGACAAAGGGGCATGTCAGACCTGAAACGTTGGTCTTAGTTTTTGAAATACAGCACGTTTGAAAAGACCTCTTGAGTGCCATCTTTTTTAAACACTGTATATAGATAGATAGATAGATAGAGATAGCTAGATATACAGATCCCAGCACTTGTCTAATTGGTGTACTGTAGTCGATAAAGTGCTTAGGTGCCATCAATGGACACGATATTACCAAATAGAGGAAAGGATGATAGCGCCACTCGCAAGTCTTTTCGGAGATAGAAATAAGTATTTTTATTTCAATATGTTTCGGAAGAGTACTCGTTCTCCAATAGGACTCAAGGCGTATAACAGATAAAATGAATGTAATACAGTACAGAAACAATAAAGTACAGAAAAGCTTTTCAAAAACAATACTTAAGGGAATGAAGGAAATGCTTGAGTAAACAGGAAAGTCTTGAGCCTGGTTTTGAAGCATTCTGTGCAGGGAAGTGAGTTCCATGAAGTCGGAGCCACATGGCTAAACCCTTGACCCCCAGATGAATTACGGGAGATCCTAGGTACTGCTAAAATTCCTTCATCTACAGACTGCAGTAATCGGGTGGGACAGTATGGAATCAGAAGCTGCTTCAGGTACCTTGGGCCTTGGTCATTAAAAATAATTTGCAATTTAATGGGCAGCCAGTGAAGGGAGTAGAGAATAGGAGTTATGTGGCTGGAATGGGGCTGGTTGGGTAGCCTGGCAGCTGTGTTTTGTACCAGCTGTAATCGGTGCAGTTATTTTCCTGGTAGACCAAGGTTGCTGTAATCCAAATGAAATTATACAAATGCATGGAGGAAGGAAGCGGATGCCCCCGGTGTGGCAGCCCCCTTGCCTGGAGAGAGGCGGAGAAACAATGGCCACGGCCCCTAGTGGCATGACGCGGCAGCGCCCCCATGTGTGTGTGTTTATGTGTGTACTGCATAACAAGCCCTCCATAGCTATATTGAGTTTCATAGGACACATGCTCACCTTATAATTCACATGAAGTATTCATTATACGGGATCACACTATATATTAATGATTTTGTCAGGCACTGCCACAATATGATGAAAGGCATCTCAGCTCTGATCTGATTGGGAACTAATAAAAATCAGCACTGGAATCCGAAAATAAAACCCTTATCATCTTCCTTTCATTTAGACCTGATTACTAGGGGATTATAATGCAATCACAGTTATGTGTGAGATGTAGCTATGGGAACCAGCTTTAACTGTTTATCTTGCCAAAGATCTTAATTTAAGTTTGAACACTCTCATTCATTTATATGTAAGACACCAAGGAGGCACATTCAGGAGACACAGATGCTCACTTGTTCCTTGCAGTTAACTTCATAATCTACCAGCCAATTTGTCTTTCAGGTAGAAAATTAATTTCCGATGACAATGCGAGTGAGCAATACTCTATAAGATCCTATCCTGGGAAGCTTGTTAATACCACATAATGGTCTGAAGTTATTTATCTTAACAAAAAAAAAATGCTCCTAGCCTGAGAAAGGCGTATGTAACAGAGTTTTCTTTGTCTCCTTAACCGGTAAGCCACGTTTGTGAATTTTGCCAATGCTACACCTTTCCTAGAGATTGATACAAAATAAACACAAAAGGACGCACTGCCTTTGTGGTGTTCCTTAAATAGTTACAAATATTTTTTTTTTGCTAAAAGTTCTTTTGAAGTATTAAAAAATAGTGCTAATATTTTTTTTAAAGCAGGAAGATTAGTCCATCAAGTTCCTGAAAGCTTTTAAGCATGGAACAAATTAGTGTTTATGTTAATCCCAATTACAATGTACATTAGTGGCTGGGTTTGTTGAAGTTAGGATTCTATCTTTTGCCTCCCCCGATATGTGGCTTTCCCAGACTAGTGCATTGTAATGACAGCTATGTTATGCGGTTACCATACAACAGTACAACAATATCTAAAACAGATGAAAACTTTTTTTATCAGGGTTATTTCCATTTTAAAAAGCAATGCAGTACAACCAAAACAATGTGCAAATTGGAAAAATATATCTGTTTATGTTTGTGCTATATAAAGGATATACATATTAACAGTGTAACTTCAGATGTAAATACAGTACCAGGTTGACTGACATTTATAGGACAACACACAACCAAAAAACAACAGTTGAGGTAGGACACTGATGTATGGATAGGGAAACTCAATGTATCTTGTAGGGCAGGTTGCTGGGATACAAGACAGTTTACTACTCAATGAGCCTGTATCCAACATAAGGGTGGGCGTACAATATCTGAGTTACTTCATGAAACTGACACAAAAACAAGGGAGTACAGGTGGAATGAGCATTTTACCCCAATTGTTATTGTATCTTTACTGTAGACAAGGCCATAATTATCATAGGTGCAGGGAGTGCAGCTGCTATGGGGCCCAAACCTAAAAGGGGCCCACCTTCACTGTCAAAGTAACATGTGCTATAACATACATGTTTCACCATTGGGTGGTACATAGGGGCCCTTACAAACTTTGCTCTGGGTCCTGAAAATAACTAGTTACACCACCCAGTGGAAAACGCAGGATTTTTAGAAGGGGGAGTTAGTACGCGAGTCTGGGGGAGCGTTAGCAGCCCTGAAAATTGGTCTTTTTAAACAGTGGATACTGTATGGAATACAGTATTGATTATTAACAGTATATATGGTCTACAGTATAGCCTTTTTCAAACATTTAAATAGGATAAGTGGGCAGAAAAAGGTTAAACATATAATAAATAAATACACAAACATAACAGAACCAGTACTGCACTTTCTCAGCTCACAATCTCTCACTTCATGGTAAGGCTCCTGTCTCTTCCTCCTGGCAGCTACTCTCTGGTCCATTGTGATGTTCTACACATACAGATCCACACATACAGTAAATGTAGTAGAAGAAGCTGGTACACTAGGCATGTGCAGCAGCTCTGCTCTGTCCCTTACACTACATGATGTGGTGGCAGCTCTATTGATCATATTATATACCAGTGCTATTGTTGTCACAATTTAAGGCACTTGCCAAGAGGAAGGGGGTTTCCAGGTCCCCTGCTTTTGCCTATGCCACTGGCTGTAGATTAATCCAAACTGTAAAGGTCCCGGTGCCAGTATTGCTTATAACCAGTTCCACCTTTACATTTTCCAATTATAGCAAAGAAACAGCTGCTTTGCTTTGTATGCAATCTGTCACTATGAGAGTTATTCAGACCAGATCAATGCGGCGCAATTTAGTAGCGCCATGTGATCACTTTGCAGTTAGATATCCATTGCCCAGTCTGAGTAAAATCCCTACGAATTGCTTAGCATGGATTGCGAAAAGTTGCTGCAAATCCCTTAGCATGTGTGGTACCCGTACCCCTTTTAAGTGCCCCTGTATTGTACATTACAATGGAGGCCAATTCTGCCCTTTTCTAATTGATTGTGGCCTGCAGCGCGGACCATGGGGGGTTGCTAGGCAACCACCCCACCACAGCTTTCACAAGCAACTAACATATAGGGCCTTAGGACCCAGAGCTTACCCCGGCTCTCTGGAGAGCGGGAAAGGAGAGAGCTGCGGTGATTGGTTACCCCAGAGGCACCAAACGAAGAATGTGGAGCAGCGCTGGGCGTGAAGTGGGGTGCGGCGTGTGAGGAGTAAGCAGCAGAGTTACGCAGGGTGTGCTGAGGAGAGAGACACGCCGGAGCTGGATGCCTGGGCATGTTGACCTGGGAGGCGCACGGGGCACCGGAGAACGGAGGCCGGTAACAAGTGGTAAAGAGAAATGCGCACAGTGTGACATGGCAGCCAGAGGACGGCAGGAAGGAGAGACCGCAGCTGAAGTCCCGGATGGAGCTGCTGCCAATCAGACATCCCAGGCGTGAAGAGAGAGAGGGAGAGGACCATGCTGCCCAGCAGCAGAGACCTTGGAGCCACGAAGCATGCGACGAGATGGCGGCGCATCGCACAGCCTGGCAGAGAAGAGCCGGCTGGAGACAAGGGGAAGAGACACAGCATCCAATGTACAGCAGGGGATCGTGACTGGCCGGAGCCAGCAACTGTGGCAGACTGACAAGTACTTTCTCCCAGCCAGTTCACCTATCCCCTAACTACACTCCGGGCCTTTTGGTCCCATTAGCTTGGCGGCCCCAGAAGCCCTGTTTAGGCCAAAGAACTGCCTCCGCAGTTACCTCAGTACACCTCAAGCCCATTGAACCTTGTGTTGCCCAGCCTTCATAAGTGAGGACAGACTTTGGGAATTACCCTCAAGTTATTATACCAAGGAGCCTCTGGGCTGTTTATTGGAGCCTTTCCTTTTTGTTGAATTATCTTCAGCATTGGCATTGTGCCAGAGCTAGAGACATTGCTTGTCCCGGATTATGAATCCCTTTATTAACTGTTACTTCAAGTCATGGTGCACCTAGGCCAACAAGGTACCTAACATATTTAGTGAACTGCGCAGTTCAGGGACTCAGTCTTTTATGCCAGCACATTTGCACTTGTCATTGTATAAAGCCAAATACCTTGCACTATTGTTATCTCTTTAAATGGTGCTGTATATTTTTCTTGCTGACTTCTGAAATCGATTGTTTTAGGATATAATTGTACAAGTGTACTTTAGGTGTGGTATACCGTGCAAATTGCGGCCTGTGGTGCTACAGTGGCCCCATCGCGCACGATATCCTCCTTGCAAATCGTTATTATTCTTTTTGTCATTGCATTTGTTATTTGAGGCGGTGTACCATCACTATTACACAGTGTGTTGTGTGAAGTGCGGTCTACAGTGCTACAGTGATCCCATCGCGCACAATATCATATAAGCTAAGCATTCTTTAAATCTGTTGTCATTTGCCGCCATCCAGTGTTATGGTCATTACTTTGTTTAATCTCTTTCACAGCGGTGATCCGTGACTCTTTCTGCTGCAAAATAAATTATTTTGATCACCGTCCTCATGTGTGGTGACCATTGTGTGTGGTTGTTTTGGGGTATTGCTTTCCCAGGGTCCTTCGGTCCCTCTGCCCTACAAATTGCAGGTGAGTGAAGCAGGAAGAAGTGCCAAGAGGAGAACAGGAACACCAGGTAATGGTCACACACCTGCATACAGTCTGACAACATCACACATGCCGCTCATCATCAAATGATTTTTCCAGTGTGTGCACTGCAGTGTGTGCAGTCTGTTCGTTGCCCAGGACTTACTTGACAGCTGCAATAGACTGGGCATGCATTCCTGTTCCCTGGCGCTCCCAGAAAATGGTCAGTTACCACCTCCAAATGTCAATCAAATTGCAAACGGACAGCGATTTAAAAAAATTGCAGAATTTTATCACATGATGGCCTCGCACATGTGCGGTATGATGCATATGTATGCACAGACTATCGCTGATCACCCGGTCTGCAAATTCACAACCATGCGATCTTGTCTGAATAGCCCCCAATGTCATCTATACATCCACATTACCTGTTACAAGTCTTCCAAGCCCCATCAAACATCATTGACACAGGTCAAATTGAAGAAAAAAAACAAAATCAGGCCCCAACTGTATGGAGTCATTCATCACAGAGTAGAAAATCCTACTGTACAGTCAGGTTAATTGGCTTTTGACAAACAATAACCCTACTGCGTATGTGTGTCCGCTGGGTTTTGCATTTTGATTGGAAGCCCACCGACCGGGGTCAGGGACTTTTCTCCGTAAAGCGCTGCATAATATGTGTGCGCATTATAAATAACTGTTATTAAATATATAAATAAATATCTTTTGTCTTATTAGTGGACCCAGATCAGTTGTGTCCTGATGCGAGGAGGGAAATAATTCTCGAGATCATTTTCAGACTGATTATATACAGCGCTGATGACAATAGAGCTACAAATGCAAGCTCCTTTTAAAAAGCCCAAGAATGTGGGATTTGAGTACAGCTGCCTACATAGTAGGACTGTTCACTGTGGTTGGCAGCTGGCTCTTGTGCACATGGTCCTTTTACAGACACGTGGGCAATACGATTACCGCAAAACACAACAAAAAATTATGATTGCATTAAATCTTTAGAAAATTTTACTTGCTATTTATGCAGTAAGAAAAGTGTAACAATTGTCAGTGATTAGGATTGAACCCACTATGAATAGGGCACTAAATGGTAGTTAGTGCTATAATCTCA
The DNA here is from genome assembly GCF_055691185.1 of Crinia signifera. Taxonomy (NCBI): domain Eukaryota; kingdom Metazoa; phylum Chordata; class Amphibia; order Anura; family Myobatrachidae; genus Crinia; species Crinia signifera. The sequence goes on from NC_139224.1 coordinate 127,188,185, forward strand.
CAGGAGGCATTGGTAGTGGTAAACTAAGCCAAACACCATTAACAGAGACATTTCAATTTGGAGCAGTGTCTTACAATTTGTGTGCTACTTTTACATTGCTATTTTAATCAAGCTGACACAACGTCTTATGCAAAATCCTTTAAAACACGTTTATGAAATGAGAATTTAGTAACTAGCCCTTTTTTATTAATTCAGGAAAAAAATAATATCTGTAAGTTAATTTTTCTACATATAATATAGTCCATTGAATTATTGAGCTACTCCTACGGCCATTTATGAAGGCGAAAGAATCTAAATACATTCAACCACAAGCAATCTTCTTACTGCTCTTGTGTCTAGTAATACACATGTATTAATGCCTGTCTGAGCCTTTGGGAGCAGACGAGACCCGGTCTGATGTGAGAATGTTAATGTGCGCTGTGACTCTTCAAGTCTGTGGAAATCGGTCCAGGGCTTGTGTGTTACAAATAAGACTATGACACTATAATTACTGTCCAGTCCGCTGTCCGGTTCTCACATCCTATTGCATACTATACTTTCTAATTGACATTATTTTCATAGGACAGACCAAATATTTTATGGCCAAAGCGGCTTTGTATCGCCCTAAATGGACAGATGTGAGCATTGTTCGGTCTGGGGAGGGGAAAATTTTAAATTGAAATAAAATTTTCGAGGAGGGATTATAACACATAGACATCACCATGATAGAGAGAAAGGGGCAAATTTACTGAGAATCGATTATGTGGGTATGATTTCAAATTCTCCATTGATTTTGAAAATTGGTGATCTACTACAGAAAAAACACACATCATGTAAACATGATTCAACCATCAGAAAAACTGAACCTCAATAACTCTAAATAACAACAAAAAAAATGGTGGAAACGGCGAGTGCGGCCGACAAAATGGCGAGGGTCACCGCTATATGCAGAAGGCTTGCTGCATTAGCGGCGAACCTCGCCATTTGGGAGAATCCTCACCAGCGAGGATTCCCCTGGGAACATAAAATATGGTGAGCGGCCGGTGAGGGGGTTTGTCGTCGCAGAAACTCCCTCCCCGGCCGCATTGAATACCGTCCAATGTGGGAAATATCAGTCATACTTAACTCATTACTACATTTATATCATACTTAATAGCAGCATACAAGTAGTTCAACTTTTTGAACTAAACATATATAAATAACATGGGTATCAATTGAAAATGTCATGTTGTGAATTAGGCAGCTAGATATGTACAAACAATATTTGCAACAATTATTACTTTCTCCATTTAGGAGCAGAACCACCGAACAAAGAGCATATCCCTCGTGGATATATTGGCATACCTAGTAATGAGCTAATACCTATATCAAAGCTACAGAAATGGAAGTCGCAGAGAGACTTTTTTCATAAAATTTGATATTAGGAAAGTTTATTTGAGGTGCAATTTCAAGAATGAACCCACAATTAACCCACGGCAGGCAAACCCAATGTGAGTATGGACTGAAAATGGCAGAATAGCAGCATACTTGCCTACTTTTTGTAAAGCCACTCAGGGAGAGATCCAGAGGGGCAAGCAACAGCAATAGGGCGTGGTGCTACATTTTTGTCATAATTTCCTCAACCGCCTACAGTTTAAAGTGGCAATTCGCAGCATCATATACGTTCAGGTCCAGTGTTCAGAATGGAGTAGGGCACAACCACCTACACATTTGGCCACGCCCCTTAGTGCTGGGGGTTCCAAAGTCTTCAAGTGTTCTTTCATGTATCACACATTTATCATACTCCAGTCCTTTGGCAATTTCCCCACTTGGACAAATAGTGACCATTAACGCTAGAGATTTTAAGCGTCAATGAAGGGCCTGGCTAGTAAAGTAGGATTAGTGTTGGCCAGTAAATGTAATCCAAAACACCCTGGGCCTGACATCTGTTTGCAGCCTGTTTCTTGCGTGTTTTCCCATTGCCTTCACTCATACAGTATGTACTCTATGTAACTTTGAGTCCTACGCAAACCCACCTGTACTGAATGGGTTTAACCAAGTTGTAACAGTGCATTCGGATATAGCTAAAGTTCAGTGAGGGTATGTTAACAGAATTGTGAGTTATGCAGAGTGGTGTCAGAGTTGTTCTCAGAGCTTTTGCATCAAGGATTGGTCTGTTACTGTATGGCCATGCAGTGGATCTGCGTGTCCATATTTGGTTTGATTTTTTTTTACAAGCTAATTATTTATTTAAATAAAAAACTCACAATTCTAGCAATATAGAATTTACCAATGCTTTTGTTTTCACTGTCCATCACAGGGGCTGTACTGCTGTGCCATAATGTCACCATTCCTAATTCAACGACAGCATTTTCATTAGGTAATTTATACAAAAAATATTATTATTATTTTTAAAAATTATTATTATTATTATTATTATTATTATTATTATTATTATTATTATTATTTTTGTCTTGAAACATTATTTATATTTTTTATTTATATTTTTTATGCTTCGTAGAACCTGCACATGGAAGGCAGAGTAGGGATCACAGATGCTCAGTAGGGACCTACCTGACCAGTGTTGCTATAACTGCCAAGGAGCAGGGCCAGTTCTAGACCAGGTGGGGCCCAGTGTGAGAATTTTCTTTGTCCCCCCATCTCATGCACTTTCTGCCCCCATTGCCTCACACACGTGCTGCTCCATAGCCTCACACTGCCCCATCCACACCAATCTATGCCCAATCTCACCTGCCTGACGCCACATGCCACTTGCCTCTCCAGTCTGTGCCTCACAGGCCCTTTCCTCACCGGCCTGTGCCCCACCCACATTTTGACTCTGTCCTCATGTGCTACAGTATGTCTTACCTGTATTGTAATGCTGAGGCAGGGCTGAGCTGCCTATCTCAAGCTTCTCCCTGAATGCTCAGCATCTCAAGCTACTCCCTGAATGCTGAGCATGAGTAGGTCACAGGACCTAATTACACCTGGCATTCTGGGAAAACAGAAGAGTAGACTGAACCTTTCCTGTGATGGCAGCAGGTGGGCATGACCTACTGCAGATGTGCCCCTGGCTGCAAGGCTAGAATGTGCCAGTGCTACTCCCTGGGCAATAGACCTACCAATCCGCCCCTTGAGCTGTCCTGTCAAGGAGCGTAACTTTCCTGGTGACTTTCAACTAAGTAAATAGCCCCGAAAAATGTATTCTACTGAGGCAGAAATAGGAAATAGGACTTTCTGGCTATTTGCCTGTTGTCTTTGGAATGCCGGCCACTGTGTCCCTTTATTATTTCTATAAAGTGTTGATATTTACCACATAGCCATTATTATTTTCTGTGTAGGATTTTCACTTATTTTAAAATCTTGACCCCTATTTGTGTTGACATTTTTTTCTTTTATATTTTAATGTCATAACATGAAGCTGCCTGATTGTATTGCACATACACATCCAAGGCTTGATGGCTTGGGGTCATCCTCCTATTCATTCCTCAAATTCCTCTCACTCTTCTCTTTGAGGGTGGAAGCAATCCTGACTGTTTTCTCCTGCTAATACCCACTGAAAGCAACATATAATAAACTGAATGAGACTCTATGTTTGCTGATTTCACCTTCAAAACATGTCTCCGATTGATTAATTTGTTCCCAAACCTAATCCACTCCATCTTCATGGCTTGTCATGAATGATCTTGTAGTTGTCATCTTATCAACCTTCCTGGTCACTGCGGCTCACAATCCTTTAGTCAAAGAGTTCCCGATTCCATTTAAGACAAATATGAAAGGAAATATATACACATACTCTGTAATGAGCTCAGCTAATACCGTGTACCCACACAGGACTAAAATCTCACTGGAGGATATACTGTTATTTCACTCATGTAAATAAGAGAAAGTGTGTCATCTCAAAAAAGATGATATTCCATGAGAATGGAACCTAGAGGGGCGGATGCTGAGGTGAACACGCACATAGGGGGTTATTCTGATTCACTCGAAAAGGCACAATCTCTCTCTAATGGACAAAACCATATGCACTGCAGGTGGGGCTGATGTAACATTTTCATGTCTGAAGAAATAAGAAGGGATTCCAATGCAACTATAGAATATGCAGATTTGGATGTAGGAGGAACTATTGGTATTTGGTAATGACTAGTAGCAAACAAATGGACAGATGTAATAAACCTGGTGAAGTGATAAAGTGGTTATACAGATGCAGTCCCTCTCATTGTTGCCCGACGCCCACCAGAAGGTCCCCTTAAACTGGGATGGTTGTCTGGATTTCGGCGGTTGGGATTCCGGCGTCTAGATTTTAACCACCGGTATTCCGACCGCCGGGATTTCGTACCAATCTCTGTCAAATGACTGGCCGTTCTCTGATTGGCTGAGAGAACGGCCAGTCATTTGACATGATATTTTAAAAAAACAACACCACTGCCCATCCCGCTGATGATATCTATGATCACTGCCTGGCCCGCTACAGAAGCGGTCAGCATTCGCCGCCCGCTAGTGTAGCGCTCAGCACCCACTGCCCGCCCCACTGCTCCCCGGTCAGGCTGCAGTACCCACCACTGCCGATCCCACTAATGATAATCACCGCCCGCTAGCGCAGCACTCAGTACCCGCTGCCTGCCCCACTGCTCCCCCAGTCAGGCTGCACGGCAGGCAAATGCAAACAGGGAGGTCGGACGTGATCTTATGTGCTGAACATCCGACCTCTCTAATCCGGTCCGATGTGCACGGGACAGCGCATCGGATCAGATCAGATGTCACACACCTGCGATTTTGGGCCAATTTCACCCGATTATCGTCCCAAAGTGCCGAAATCGGATTAAATCATCCCAAAATTGCATAGTGTATGGGGGCCTTAAGGGATTTCACCAAAGGTTTCTCAAACAGTAATGCGCATGGTTTGCAGTGCACATGCGCAAGTCATCCTCGCCCATTCACAAGTTGTTTGACAAGCGCTGGGCATTTGGTGGCATAATGCCAGAATTTTCTGGGAGTAGCACGGAAAATGCAGACGTTGCCCGGCCATTGGGAGGGAGGGGCGCAGGCGTCAACAGCAGCCTCCTTCTCTCCATGGCCATCTTGTCTTGGCTTACTCTGCGCTGCAAACAGGGGGGAAAACCATTAGTTGGTGAAGAATTGAGAATAGTTTTCCCCCAATGTGCACGGCTGCAAATATATTCACAGATGTGCACATGGGCAGGGCGCATTCATGTCTGCCAGGCGGTGTGGGCGGCGTTTTCCTGATCGCTGGGTTCTGGACACTTGCAGCCCAGCGATCAAGTGCGAATCAGGCCCCATGATGGAAACCTCATGTCTTATTGTAGTAGCACATGAGCAGACAGCAGAGAAACTACTGTAAAGCGTGATCTCTTATGAGAATGTCCAGTGCATTGGGTGTCTTAATAGTGTAGTTCAACTTATGTGTTAACCAGGAAAATGACAGCAGTGGATATGAAATTTGAGAGGTCCAGATGTTTCTTTTCTTTCAAACTATGTTCCTTGTAGTAAAGTTTTTCATTTTGTCCCCAGAGTATAATACCCATCGGCATTGCCTAAGGCCCTGTCACTCAACATTTCCATACTTTTCTGCTTTGCATACAAAGAAAGGCATATGCTTGTGAAATCACGTCAATAACCACAACATATGCTTTGTACCTGGGGACCAAGCAGCCACATGTGCACAAAAAAACAGACTGTCCTAAATTGTTCATTTGGACAATCAAATGCGATGACATGGGTGGTCTCGATGAGAGAGTCCCCAGCAAAATATGGTGAATGCATATTAGATGATGAAACACGTAAGTGGTTCTAAGTTCCAGATCTCTGATGTGCATTATAGAACTACTACTAATAATAATAATAATAATAATAATACCAACTATTATTAGTATTATCATCATCACTATTGTTACCGGCCCAGTGGCAGATTGGACAACTGGGGAAGAGGTAAAAGATACCACTGGGCCGGTGCCATGCTCTCACTTCTGGGATGACAGAATCTGTCATCACTTGGGAACCACACCTTGCGTGCTGCATGAAGGGCTGTAAGGCTCGCAGTATCCCCAAGGGAGTTCTGGTGGGGACATGTGGGCATCCGAAAGAGTGACGCTTGACGTCTCTATGCCCCTGAGGCACATGGAGATATGCATTTGTTAGTGGTCTATGAATGCAGTAAAGGACTGGGACAGTGGTAAAGGCCCATACTTAAGAGGCATGACCAGTTACAGTACCATGTGGTGAGATCACTCTAACAAAGTAACAGTGTGTACTGTGGATGCACGGATTAGGATTGGACATTAGAGGAATGTGTGGGGTCCATGGACAGTGCCCCCTTGGCATTTCCCCTGTACCTTCATTACAGTACAGGGAACTCAGTGACACAGTGCCACACAGGGCTTAAAGTGGTCCTTGAGAGATGGTATAACTCATTTCCCCTACAATGGTGCCACTCCTCCAATTAGATGTAGACCAGGCAAGCTCCAGGGCTTTCTTTCATCACCCCCTGCAAACTATAAATATGTGCCCTACCTCCAATACTTTAATAAGGGACAGTGGTCTTATAAGGAAGGGGCATAGGCACACAATAGACCCCCCAATTCAAATTACATCACAAAGTAGAACAATAATATTCACATTACACCACATGTAGTGCCCCTGGTTCACTTTACACCACATAGTAATAATAATAATAATAATAATAATAATAATAATAGTGCCCCTTTTTCACATTAAACTAATTAGCATTACGGTGTGTGTGGAATATTGTGTAATGGGCATTAAGCTTTGTGTGGCAGAATGTGTAAGGGGTATTAGTATACAACAAAAAAATTACTGGGGTGGGGTTGGGGAAACATACCCATGCTCTGTGCACCATATGCTGCTGCTTAACAGCCAGCATAGGGATGGGCATCAATATGTCCAATATCAATGGTTGTCATGAACATCCATCGATGGTCATCAACTATTGAGTGTGAGACCATCAATGGTTTTCTCCATCGATGATCATCCCTGTTATTTCAGAGAATGGCCCACGTGCCACTGTGGGTGTCAGGGGGGGCGGAGCTTTGCTCTGTGTCCCGGCACCTTTGGGAAAAAATATATCTGTTTATTCTGTGCCATCCATTGAGGGAAACCATCTGGTTCTCTCCCATCAAAGATAAAACCATTCGCTATTGTTCGTCAATTATTGATGACTGCGAATGATCGATGGCTGATGGCTAACCACGTGTCAGCACTGGGATGTACTGCACTAAAATACTTTTACTAACGGTGCTAACGATAATATCCTGCAAATTTGTGTGAAGGTACAGTAGCATATAAAATAAAATGGTACTTGTTTCCTAGCACGGCCACACCGATTTACATCGGGGTGGTCGTGTCGGAAAAATCGCGTCGATCGCATCGCATGCGATTTGGTCGCATGCGATGCGATCGACGTGACCGACCCGATTTTTTGATTGAATGAAATGTAAATCGGGTCCCTGGGACCCGATTTTACATTGGATTCAATGTGAAATATTCCCTAGACCCCCAAATTTTATGACGTAAACCCCACCCCACGATAGACGCCAACCCGAAGCGTGGCGAGCGCAGCGAGCCCGCGAGGGGCGTCGGTGCGCGTCCTCCGACCTTTTCATTCCCCTACTATCCACGTCGGCGTGGAGTTGAGAATAGAATAGTGCAGCAAGCCACCGAGCCCGAAGCGTGGCGAGCGCAGCGTGCCACGCGAGGGGACACGTATACCTGTGAAGTTATACACGTCCGCTCGCCACGCTTCGGGCTCGGTGGCTCGCTGCGCTTGCCACACTATTCTATTCTCAACTCCACGCCGACGTGGATAGTAGGGGAATGAAAAGGTCGGAGGACGCGCACCGCCGCCGCTCGCCACGCTTCGGGTTGGCGTCTATCGTGGGGTGACGACGGGGACATCTATAATGTAAAATGGGTCATATTGGCCCATTTCACATTTTTCTAATTTTTTTAAAGGTGAGATGGACTTAATCAAGTCCATCTCATCTTGTGCCATTATAATGGCACAAGACCGACGCGATCCTCACGATTTCAATGTTAAAAAATATTTTAACATTGAAGCCTATGGCAAAATCGGGGGCATCGCGTCGGTCGCGTCGGGACCAATGTTAATGGTCCCGACCGACGCGATGCCCCCGATTTTGTACCTTTGCCGGCAAAATGGACCTGATTTCAAAGGAAATCGGGTCCATCGTGTGGATCGTGTACCTTAACTTAAAGGTACACGATCCACACGATTGTGGCCATGCTAGGAAACAAGTACCAATAAAATATAGGGGATTTTGTCATGTTTTGATCAAAACATTTAAACTTGCAGCCTATGTCAAGGGACCTTAATATTCTGAAAGTCCTTACACTAGAATATATGCTCAGCACACCATTACATTGCTGTTACATGTACTCGCCACCCAGATACAGAGGGGAACATCTATACAGAGCTGGCTTGTGAGCCACATCCAACTAGACATGTTATAGCCTTAACTGAAAGCTGCCATGTAGCGCTAGGTACATTTTTTAAACTAAACAAAATTGAAATATACCCATGCTAGATTGTACCCATATTATAGATGCTACTAGATGCAGAGCAATATTAATGCCAAATATATATATATATATATATATATATATATATATATGTATACAGCATAGCAGTAATCACACACACTTTTTCAATTTCTGTAGTGACTGTGCCTGGTCCAAATTCAATATTCAACACATCCCTGCAGACATACAGAGAAGACCAGCACCGTCCTTTTCACTTTTCATTGCCATTTTTTGAAAAGGGAAAAGGACTGGTGCTGGTCTCTTCTGTATGTCTGCAGGGATGTGTTGTGTATATATATATATATATATATATATATATATATATATATCCATAGAAAAATGACAAAGTCACTCAGAGACTGTAGATGCTGGTAAACAAAAACTGAACCAGGTTTAATCCATAATAGGAGCCTGTCAACGTTTTGGGGGTCGGGCTCCCGTCGTCAGGACATATAGGCAGGTGTATAACAGTTATACCTCCCTACCCTAGCATATATGCTCAGCACACCATTATAGTGTAGTTAGATGGGCTGAGTATTGCGTCTGTGGAATACGTTCAGCAGTGATTTTCTAATCCGCCTTATCAGGCTTTGCCATCCACAGCACGTAGTTTGATCACGCAGTCTGGCGCTGTTATCTTTCTTTTGATGCTTTAGGTCTTTCGGTTCCACCTTTCTGTTTTTTATGTCAGCACTTAGTTCTTTTGATCGTTGTTCTTGTGCCTCTACCGTATCTTCAAGGGGGACAGATATAACCATTTCTTCCAGCTGTTCAATGGTCTGGACCATCAGGCTGCCACTGTCTCCTGTACTGGTGTCTTCCCTCAGGTCATCTTCCAGCTCATCAGTGGCAGTGGGGTATCTTTCTGCTGGATCATCAAGTTCCCACTTTGAAAGGTAATCAATCTGTATTGGTTTCCAGCGTTTATCAGGGTCATAACGGTCATAATGCCGTGAAGTTGTCACACCGAACATTGTAATATCTACCTTTCCTTTATCTAAGGTGACCATCAGATATTCTTCATCAATTGCTGGAGCTGTCAACGGTTTTATGTTATACTGATGTTGCAGAGTTTCTGAGCCTCCCAGATATTCTGTCATAGATCCAGCTATAACACCAGTAGTAGCGGGTGGTTCTCCTTCAGTACCTACATGCTGTAATTCCACATTTTCAATATTCTCTCCTTCTTCTTCCATCTTTCTCCGTTCTCCTTCATACCAAAAAATAATAGATTCCACTATGGTATTAGAGGATTCCATTTCCATTTTAACTTGATATGAATCAAGAGCAAATACCAAGAGCTGCTAACTGTCAAGTTAGTCCGCAGCAAAGACAGGGGCCTGTGCAGGGGGTAGGGCTGCATAGTGTGACAAACGCTAATATGACATCATAATAACAGCCTGTCCCTCTGCATATTTTGTTTTTGTCAATAAAGTTTCAATATTTTTGAGAGAAAAAAAAGACACAGCTAAAGAATTAAAGTTTTCTGTCATAAAAAAATTGAATGGGCTTATTTTAAATTTAGTTATGTACATATTGTAACTAAACATTTTTGTGTGCTGAAAAGGTAAAATTATGGGACTGTTTAATACTGATTTTACTGTATATGGTTACCAGTTTTTGCTTTGTGTATATTGTAAGACTCATGAGCATAACCAAAACTTTGAAAACTCCATAGCAACATATTGAAGACCCTTCCTAATGATCTTAGCAGAAGTATTAATTTTGTGCCCCTTACTAGTGCCCTGCTAGTTTTGTGAACCATAACAGTTCCCAAGTTAATATTACGCTTTATCTTCCACAGCACAGTGTTCCAATTCATATTATGCCTCATTATTATGCCTCATTATCCGCCTTTTCATACTGTACCACATTATATGCCACATTATATGGCTCTCCGTATTATGATGAGCGGATCATATTATGCCACATTACAGTAGCACTGCTTGCATCCATTACAGTTACACCCATGGGAGAGACTGAAGACTGGAGCAGCAGGAAGAAAGTGCTTTAAAAGTGTGAAGACTGCAGAGAAACCGTCCGAAGCAGACACCGGAGAAAAAGGAGAATGTGACTATGGCTGCAGCAAATATATTTAGTTTAATTACAAAATAATAACATTTAAAAAAGTAGAAGGAATGGGATTTGGGGGTAATTTAGGGTAACTGTAGAGTTTTCCAAAGGGGCATGTAACCCCTGGCAATGAGCATTTAAACCCCTGACAAAAAGCCTGAAAAACTTTGGCAATGAGCATGGAACCCCTGGCAAGGATCATAGACACCCCCTGTAAAGAGCCTAGAAACTCTGTCTACTAACATGTAACCATTGGCAAAGAGCATAGAAACCCCTGGCAAGGAGCATGGGTTGTGGTGGAGGAAGAAATAGTTCCACCTCCTGTTAGAGGTGGTGGAACTAAGTTCCACCCTGTTCCCCCTACTTTAACCACTTGTGCTATGTATATCAATGATACAGTGCTATGTGTATATCAGTGCACAGGGGACTCAGTGCTTTGTGTATATCAGTGCATAGGGGATCAGTGCTATGTGTATATCATTGTACAGGGGCATCAGTGCTACAGTATGTGTATATCAGTGTACAGGGGAGCAGTGTTATGTGTATATCAATAATATAGTGCTATGTGTATATCAGTGTACAGAGGATCAGTGCTATGTGTATATCAGAGCACAGTATATCAGTGCTATGTGTATATTAGTGTACAGGGGCTCAGTGCTATGTGTATATCAGTGTACAGGGGATCAGTGTTATGTGTATATAAGTGTACAGGGGATCAGTGCTATGTGTATATCAGTGCACAGTATTTCAGTGCTATGTGTACAGGAATCAGTGCTATGTGTATATCAGTGTACAGGGGCATCAGTGCTATGTGTATATCAGTGTACAGCGGATTAGTGCTACAGTATGTGTATATCAGTGTACAGGGGATCAGTGCTATGTGTATATCAGTAATATAGTGCTGCTATGTGTATATCAGTGTACAGAGGATCAGTGCTACAGTATGTGTATATAAGTGTACAGGGGATCAGTGCTATGTGTATATCAGTGCTATGTGTATATTAGTGTACAGGGGCTCAGTGCTATATGTATATCAGTGTACAGGGGATCAGTGCTATGTGTAAATCAGTGTACAGGGGATCAGTGCTATGTGTATATCAGTGCACAGTATATCAGTGCTATGTGTATATTAGTGTACAGGGGCTCAGTGCTATGTGTATATCAGTGTACAGGGGTTCAGTGCTATGTGTATATCAGTGTACAGTATATCAGTGTTATGTGTATATCAGTGTACAGGGGCGAAGTGCTATGTGTACTGTATGTCAGTGTACAGGGGATCAGTGTTATGTGTATATCAGTGTACAGGGGCAAAGTGCTATGTGTACAGTATGTCAGTGTTCAGGGGAGCAGTGCTATGTGTATATCAGTGTACAGAGAACTCAGTGCTTTGTGTATATCAGTGTACAGGGGATCAGTGCTATGTGTATATCAGTGTACAGGGGATCAGTGCTATGTGTATATCAGTATACATGGGATCAGTGCTATGTGTATATCAGTGTACAGGGGCTCAGTGCTATGTGTATATAAGTACACAGGGGATCAGTGCTACATTATGTGTATATCAGTGCACAGGGGATCAGTGCTATGTGTATATCAGTGCACAGGGGCTCAGTGCTATGTGTATATCAGTGTACAGGGGATCAGTGCTATGTGTATATCAGTGTACAGGGGCTCAGTGCTTTGTGTATATCAGTGTACAGGGGCTCAGTGCTATGTGTATATAAGTACACAGGGGATCAGTGCTACATTATGTGTATATCAGTGCACAGGGGATCAGTGCAATGTGTATATCAGTGCACAGGGGCTCAGTGCTATGTGTATATCAGTGTACAGGGGATCAGTGCTATGTGTATATCAGTGTACAGGGGATCAGTGCTATGTGTATATCAGTGTACAGGGGATCAGTGCTATGTGTATATCAGTACACAGGGGATCAGTGCTACAGTATGTGTATATCAGTGCACAGGGGATCAGTGCTACATACCCTCCAACAGTACCGAATTTGCCGGTACAGTACCGGTTTTTAACGGTTTTCTTGTCTGTGCGCGCTGTGCGCGCTGTCCGGCTGGATCTAGTCTCTCTACCGTTAAGTGAAAACATTAGCAGCCGCCTGGTGGTGACCCGGTCCCTGTCCTGCTCCCCTCCATCCGTAATATTATCAATTCCCCTTGTCTGGACGTCCGCGAGCCAATTGAAGCTCGCGGTCCCCGACCGCCAATCAGGAGCGGCTGCCGGATCACAAGCTCCTATTGGCTTGTGGCCGTCCAGCGGCGGGAGAGTTGAAAATACAGATGGACCAGGCTTTTGCTCCTGCTGCTAAGACCTGCTGCAAGGAGGACAAACGCCCCTTTTGTGAGTACATTACATAACTGATTTTGTTTGTGTACAGAGTACACAAATGCCATGCTTTAGAATAATCACTTTAAAGGGGGGTTGGAATGAAAGACAGCATAATATATTGTCGTGCACCTGTGTCTGTATACAGTATACCCTATAGAAATACATCAGCCCTGCAATAGTGCACTCTATCATACCCTCCAATATTTGAAGATAAGAAATCGGTACACATTCAGGAAGGGGGCGTGGCCATGAACAAAGGGGCGTGGCCAAAAAGGGTGTAATCACGTCCCCTTTCCGAATGTGTACTCATGCAGCTCATGTCACATGGTGGCTTGGTGGGCTGCTGGCATATTAAATAAGTATAGATATACTTATTTAATATGCCAGCAGCCCACCAAGCCACCATGTGACATGAGCTGCAGGCAAACAGGTGCGACAGGATGCTGGATAGAAGAAGACAGCTGGAGTGATTTAGTGCAGCCTGTCAGGCTGAGCACCTACTTGCTACACTGATGATGATAGATCATGTGCTGTGACATTCAACTGTGTCCGATGCTCCGGACAGTGACTGCTGCGAAGACGTGGAGGAGACCATCCCTCACACGCACCGGGGCAGGCCTCCCTCACAGAGATATTTGCACCCTGTTCTCAGTCTGCACATGCCCATAACCGGCCCAACACCTCCTGTGCAACGCTGACTCCCAGCCCCAATGCTATTCCTGGGTGACTGACCAGCGAGAAGTCCGGTCCGGGCCAGTTGAGGTGGAAGGAAATGTCACCACTGAGAGCCAGCAGGGATCTCCCGCCGTAGCACACCCCGTACAGGACAGCGAGAACCGGGAGGGAAGCACGCACAGCTGCCAGCTCTCCCCTGTGCATCCCCTACTCTCGGAGAAGAGGTTGCAGCTCAGCCGTAGTACTGCTCAATACAGCACTGCCGCCAGCCAATCACATCACTGCAGAATCAGGGCACAAGTGGCAGCCAGCCAATCACACCGCTGCACAACGAACAAACGGAGGGCAGCCAGCCAATAACATCGCGCCCACGGACGGCAGCTGACAAATCACGTCTTAGTATATGATACAGGCTAGAGTCAGCAACGTCACGTCATTTCCAGGAGTAGTGAAGCAGTGAAATCGGTACATTCGGTACAAATTGTATTTGCCGGTACAGACTGTTAAAAAACGGTACTGTACCGGCAAAATCGGTACAGTTGGAGGGTATGCTCTATATAAATGCATCAGTCCTGCAATATGTCCCTAGACATTGTACTGTACAAGTGTTGTCATGTAGGACAATGGAATTCCCTGCAAATTAGATGCTGCTAGTTGTGCTTGTCATCATTAGGGCTGTGTCTGTATGATATTTGTGTATTCCACTCAGTGTCTATTCTTTGCATAACATGAGCATGTAGGTAAGCAGCATGTAGTTGTCAAGTATGTAATGGGCATTATGGTTTGTTATATAGTATGTAATGGGCATCATGATGTGTGGCACATTGTTTAATGGGCATTACGGTGTGTGGCCTTATGTGTAATTGGCATTACAGTGTTTATTAAAATGTGTAATGGGCATTACAATGTGTGTGTTACAGTGTGTAATACCACGCCCCTTTTGTGATACCACGCCTCCTTTCCATTAGGCCACGCCCCCTTTCTGAATTTGTGCCGATTTTTGCCCTTCAGATGTTGGTGGGTATGGTGCTATGTGTATTATATCAGTGCACAGGGGATCAGTGCTATGTGCATATCAGTGCACAGGGGATCAGTGCTAAGTGTACATGTATATCAGCACACAGAGGATCAGTGCTATGTGCATATCAGTGTACAGGGGATCAGTGCTATGTGTATATAAGTACACAGGGGATCAGTGCTATGTGTATATCAGTGTACAGGGGATCAGTGCTATGTGCATATCAGTGTACAGGGGATCAGTGCTATGTGTATATAAGTACACAGGGGATCAGTGCTATGTGTATATCAGTGTACAGGGGATCAGTGTGATGTGTAAATCAATACACAGGGGATCAGTGCTACAGTATGTGTATATCAGTGTACAGGGGATCCTCTCCTAAAACACCCTTACTATTAGCATCAGTAATTTACCTGTTAGTTCGCCAGGGGCTATCCAATTAGCCGCGATACCCACCATATATTGTGGACTATACTTCATGTGCAACAGGCCATGAAAACACATTACACTCAGCAGTGGCGTAAGTTCGTTCCAGTTGCCCGGAGGCAAGATATATATTGGTCCCGTCCCCCCCACACACATACAACCCTATATAACCTTCTGTTCAGATAGATAGATACAGTAGATAGATAGATAGATAGATAGATAGATAGATAGATAGATAGATAGAGAACACATATATATTTCAGAACTCGGCCCCAGAAGCAATATCGTTGGCTTTTAAATAACTGATTTAAACTTCCAGGGGGTGTAGAGGTGCCCCCTTGGGAGCAGGAGCCCGGCGGCAGATGACTCCATTGCCTCCCAGAGTTCTGCCTCTCAGCTCATGCCCCCAGTTTTTGTGCTAATATTCACATTATGCCATACAAAATGAGACAAAATTCACGTTATGCCACATAGAATTAGACAAAATTCACACTGAATAAGTCAACATTCACTTTATGCCACACAGAAGGAGACAAAATTTACAGGGAATGAGTAATAATCACATTATGCTACACAAAATGAGCCAAAATGCACGCCATGCCACACAGAATTAGCCAATATTCACACTATGCCACACGGAATGAGCCAGAATTCAAGCCATGCCACACAGAATGAGGCAATAGTCACATCATGCCACACGGAATTAGCCAATATTCACACCATGCTACACGGGATTAGCCAAAATTTATGCCATGCCACACAGAATGAGCCAAAATACAGGGAGAGTGACAGCGTGGGATGCGGGCACAGGTACAGCAGGGGACGCGGGCAAAGGGACAGTGGCAGAGGGGGATGTGGGCACAGGGACAGTGGCAAAGGGGATGTGGATACAGGGGCAGCGGGGAATGCAGGACAGGTACAGTGGGGACATGGGGATAGTGACAGAGGGGACAGTGGGCTGGAGCACGACTACTTACGTTTCAAGAATAGAGGGGTTCAGTGGCAGCGGCGTCAGGAGGATGCAGGAATGCAGGCTTCCCAGTGGGGTCCAGGTATACACCCTCAGTGGTAAGAGAGCCGGGCCGGCAGGACCGATGCTGCGGGAGGAGGAGGGAGGTGAGCTGGGCCTCTCTGCCAGGTGATCACAGGGGGGTGGGAATCTGGCTGCCGGGTGATGATAACGGGTGCTGGCTGCTGGGTGATAGTGGCAGTGGGGATGCCTATGTAGGCTGCAGGGGTGCCGGTGTGAGGAATGTGCCTCTGATGATATTGTGATGGGTACCGGTGGGGGCTCCCGCTCCCGCTGATGACCAACCAGCCAAAAAGTTGGCTGGTTGGAACGATATCGTCTTTTTGTATGGCCTGCTTAATTGTAAGATGGAAACTTTACATTATAACCATTTATATTTGGATTCATTGAGGTCAATAGACTGATACAGATCAACTTAATTTTAGTGTTTAAGACTATCAGGTCCTCCTAGACAACTAAAAGATACTTTATCTTTTCTTCAATGCAAAATTAAATATACTAACATAATCCCTCCTATCATACCACTTTGCAGATACTGAATGCATGTTGATGCGGTTCTCCTGGGTCTCCACACACGCTCGACACTGCTTCTCTCCTTGGGGCAGATGTATGAAGGGTCGTTATGGGGGAGAAGGGGTATTAGCGCACGTTATGTGCACTGATACCGCTTCTCCCCCATGTATGAAGCGGCCGGGATGCGGTAATGGACAGGGGCGCTATGCGCCCCTGTCCATATCGGCGCTGCTATCAAAGTGATAGCAGGCCGAATGTATGAACGGTCAGCATCGCTGACCGTTCCGCACGAAGCCGGGTTTGGCTTCGCCAGCATCAGGCTGGCGAAGCCCTATCTAAACAGCAGGGACAGCGCTGTCCCTGCTGTTAGGTCTGGGCTGCGCTGGGGATCTCGCGTGAACAGCGAGATCCCGCGCATGCCCAGTGCTGCCGGCCGGGGGACAGGAGTATTAACTGATGCGCTATCTTCAGAAAGGGACATCGCCGAAGGGGGGAGTTAACGCTCCCCCGCTTCGGCAGACAAGATGTTAATACATCTTGTCGATGTCCCTTCCTGCTTCGCCTCGCCATTGAGGCGAAGCAGGAAGTATCATAGCGGCGCGATAAGCGCTGCTATGATACATCTGCCCCCTTGTGTCCACCGCATACTGCTTAGGGCCTAGTTTTTCAAACTGCCCTGCTGTCTGTCACTGCAGTGCCACTGCTAGATGTTCCAGGTGTTTGTGCTGCCCACTTGTGTTGCTTTCCTGATCTTTTATTGTTTGTCTCCATTTGCTTCAAAACAAAGCACCCCTGTGCAAATGCACCAGACATAGCAGCACCCCTGGACTATAAAGCAGACAGAGCAACTCTTATTTTTGTAGGGGCCCAAACAATTATTTCAGCCACAGTTATGGTAGACCCTGTCACTGAAATGGTTTGTCAAACTGCACATGTCCTGTTTATGTAGGACAATTTCATCTTGCACCTGTTTTTTTGGTGGGGGTCCAAACAAAACAATTATTTCAGCCATGGTTGTGGCAGACCCTGTTGCTGTAATTATTGAATTGTTAAACTGTGCATGGCCTGTTAATACAACATAAGGGTGGGTGGGAGAACAATTTCTTCTTGCATCTATTTGTGCTCTTTGGAGCATTTTTGTCAGTTTTTAAAACTGCCATCTTGTCTGCCGCTGCATATGGGCCACGTGTTTGTGCCGCCCACTTGTGTCACACTAGCATAGTCATCCAGCTCCCTTGGTGCTACCTTTTGGCCTAAAAACAACATTGTAAGGTGTGAGGTATTCAGGATAGACTGGAAATGGGTGTAATTTAATGTTATTGAGGTTAATAATAGTGTAGGAGCAAAGAAAAACCCCAAATCTGCGATTTCAGCGATATTTATGTGTTTTTTTTATCCAGATCCAAAGCACAAAACACGAAACACTGAAGGGTGGTGTTTTGGAACAGATCCAGATCCAAAACACTGCCAGAGATACAGGTCCAATATACAAAACACTAAAAGTGGCTGGTGCACATCCCTAGTTTTGGGCGGCAGCATCATATGTTTATGTTTTCTTTAGGCGTTAGCAAGGAAAGGGGTGTACCAGAATAAGCTAAATACAGTGACTGTTTAGGTATTTGCAACCATAATGCAATCTATGCAAGGATGATAATGATGATGCTGATGATGATTAACAACTGTTTCTGATTGCTTTTGGGCCCCTCCCATTTATAGTATATAAAGCATTAGTGAAGCTGCTATATTATAGGAAGTTACAGCCATAGGGTGATTTTCACACGCTCCAGCTGACACCGGGCGGCTGTGGCCATCCCAATCAGCGGCTGCCGATGTGTGTGAAAGGGGCCATAGATTACTTAATTCTCATATTTGTGTTTGGACTACTCAGTTAAGAATATACAAATTTGATTTGTAAATGGGAAAGCCCACACGTGTTTTATTTAATTGAATTGAATTTGTCTTTCTGTAATTGTAGGTTGTGGAGTGCGTTGATACAATAGGGAATTCCTAACGTAGTGCTATCAAAGGAATTGTTGTAAGAGGTCATTATTAGAGAGAAGGTAAGGTGCAGATCAGAGGCAGGTGAAAGACAATATGTTATTCTAACATTAGCAAAATATAAGTTGGGAATGTTGTGTGTACAGGTGTATGAACAGCCCAATTACTTAAACAGTGGTGTTGGATGTTGGTTTATTGATAGATAGCAAGTACTGTATATTTGTACTCACTGTTACATGTACACTAGATAGTGTACATTCTAGCACCCGCTATCTTTGAAAACTCATGCAGTTCCTCTTCCTTGCCTGGGGTGTCGCTGTCTGCTGAGGTGCTTCTAGCACAGTGTGGTCTGTATATCAGCATTGATATGCATACCAGACCTGTGCTAGAAGCACCACAGCAGACAGTGACACCCCAGGCAGGGAAGAGGAACTGCATGGATTTTCAAAGATACCGGGTGCTAGAATGAACACTACTAGTGATGGACCAGAGCTTGATCGGAGTTTAATACAGCTTACCAGCTGGAAAGTGTATATAACAATTGGGTAGTGGTGCAGGGATGCTCTTGAACAGATTTATATCAGCAGGTGATTGCAGAACGTATTTAACAGCTAAGAAGGAGACTTCTGTTTCCAATCAAATCACTCTACATAGGCTTACATAGCCTCAAGATGGATCAAAAGAGATATTGGCAGCCATCTTGGAGTAGGGCATGAAACCTCCATGGGGAAGAGAAATACTTGAGTCTGTGCAGTAGCGCACTCCTCTTGCAGTAATACAAAGGGGTGATGTTGTCAGGTGCTTTGAAAGTAATGGTGTGTATTTTGCACAGTGGTGCCACATATGTTTTAGCCATAGAAAATATTTATATTACGCTGCTAAGGCATTTAGTATGCACAAAAAAAAGCTAGCAGTGATTTATAGGAATGCAATATAAGAGTAAAGGTATGAGATTAGAGATTGCATGAGATTTGCTTGCATAAGAAAATGGAATATTCTAGCAATACTTTTTATTTGAAGTGGAAGTGCCCTGGATACAAGACAAAATGGATGTTAGGAGTAAAGCAGAGAGTGAAGTCAAGGAGACTTGGGGGACTGAGGGAATTGCGGTATGATTAATGGTGAGGGGAAATTTAGGGAAATTAATGATTTTGGGAGGATAGAAGATAATGAGATCTTTTATTGGTATGTTGAGCTGTATACAGCATAGGAATATCAGTGTGGATATTGTGACAATGGGCCTTATTCTAGTTCACTATTTCTGACAAAATCCTTCTTAGATGGACAAAACCATGTGCACTGCAGGGCGGGCAGATATAACATTAGATGTGATGTGCAGAGGGAGTTAGATTTGGGTGGGGTTTTACTTCAAAGTGAGATCTATATTGCAGTGAACAAATAAAGCAGCCAGTATTTACCCTGCACAGAAACAAAATAACTCACCCAAATTTAATTTTCTCTGCACATTTTACATCTTGGTCATAGTGATGGTTTTGGAGCGGTTGTGTGATTCAGTTGTGTCATTTATATTCTAATGCCCATACACCTAGGTCATGCCACACGTCTCACAATTGTATTTTTACAAAGTCACAGTTTTCAGAGTCACACAAGAGGTTCAATGTAAGGCTATTGGGTGTTCCTGGAGGTGTAAGCAGATGGTCAGACTTATGAGTGTGTTATGGGATTATCTCTGAAGTGTTTTCTTACACAGTTGCTCACCTAGGAGGCCATGGAAAAGTACGTATGTGATTAATATGAATGTAATCTGTGGCAGAATGTACCACCATTGCTTAGTGCATCCCACCCTTAGGGTGTGATTCAGACTCAGTTGCAGTTTTGCAAAACTTCACAAAACTACAAATGCCAGCGCTAGGCTGAGGAGGTGGGGTTCTTCCCAGCACAGGGCAAGGCCTTTCCACTCAACAGGTCCCTCTCACGATGCGCTCACACACAGCCTAGCCGTGCCCCCCCACTCACACAAAATTCTGCATCCCAACCACAAAAATTCAGCATCGGGACACTGTTGAAGCCCCAGATCTCCTGTGATTGCTGTTTCAGTGCTTGCGCATGCACACTCCAGCAATCAGCTCTGTATCGGTCAGACCGATGCTGAAAGTGGGCATCTCAGTCCTTACACATTGCACACACAGTTATACTCCAGGGTAGGGCTTTTTCTAGCAGCATTTGTATAAAATTGCAGACATGTGACCGCCAAAAGACACAGGCACAGAATCAGACCCGTTGTGTGGTTACCTTAATGCATATGGGACCTAATTCAAGTTGGCCCATTAAGCAGCGGTCGTTCACTGCCTAGCGAGCCCATAATCGCCACCCGGCTGAATAACCGAACCCTTCAAAGACTATCGGTACCAAGCCATCATCAAATGATAATGATGATGGTAATAAAAGTGAGTCTACACTGACTTTTATTACCATCGGAGTCTATGAAGAGGGGGAGGCTGCTGAAGAGGGGGAGGCTGCTGAAGTGGGGGAGGCTGCTGAAGTTATGCTGCTGGGGTTTGCACACGCACAGAAATGCACATGCACAAGAGCCGGTTTGGAATTGCAACGAGCGATACTAAATCAGCCCCATGTAGTGAAACAGTTACAGCATCATCTTTTCTATAAATGTGATAGAGATGAATCTGACGACTGGATCATACTTTGTGAATATTCAGCCTTGTACGGCTGCACACAACTTATGAAAACATTCCAGGACCTAATAGGATACAGTAATCCAATTTTTGCTATGGGGCCCTGACACCTCCATCTTCACCACAGAACATGACACATTAAAAGAAGACTGAACACATACTTGACAGTTCACAAGCCACCACAAGGTATTTGCGGGTCTCTGTTAATTAGCAAATAATTCACATCCACTAAAAATAAACATTTTTTTGTGATATTTCATTTTGCCGTCTGTTTAGCTAAGTAAGCAGGAACCGGGGGAAATAACACACTGCCGTTTATGCATTGGATTACTGTTTGAAAGTAGGAAACCTCTTTTCGCTACAAATTGGTTTTAGCATCAACCAAATTGCCAGTTCACAAACATCCCAGGAAAAATATGAAGTGACTAAAACGTATTTTGTTTCAATGAATGGAGCCCTTAAAACCCCAAATTCATTTAATGGAGTGAAGTTTAGAAGCCGAAGGATCATTATTCCCATAACTTTTAATTGAAATACAAGAAGTAATTCACATGTGCTGGCTTTATTTCTCACATAAA
Organism: Crinia signifera; assembly: GCF_055691185.1. NCBI lineage: Eukaryota > Metazoa > Chordata > Amphibia > Anura > Myobatrachidae > Crinia > Crinia signifera. The sequence continues at coordinate 127,210,025 of NC_139224.1, forward strand.
TAATTAATACTACATTTAAGACATATAAAGTTTGTATTTTTAATCAGCTAATTTGACCGAGGAACAAAGATGTCTTTATTTTGCCCCCGCTCTCACGAAAGTAAGTTGTTTAAAAGTTCACTGTAAGTATGGCTCCAGTTTACCGTCTCTGTAGCCAATTAGTGTCTTATGTCCAGATTCTGCAAAATGCCTCGCACTATTTTAATACTGCAGAATGTTAAATTGCACATCACACAGTCCACCCCTCTTTGCATTACAGAATCCAGACTCAGACATTATGTTAGGGTTGGATAAGGTCAGAAGTAAAAAGCACTATGTAAAAGCCACTGGGCCTGATTCAGGTTGGCATTCTAGGCATGCGGCCGAAGGGGAGAGAAATCATTCGATGGTCACATCATGTGACGTCTGCTGCCCGCCTCAAGCAGTCATCGTCATGCCTGCTTCTACAGGGGAACGCCCATAAAACGCTAGGGGTTCCCCTGCTGGGGTATGGATCATTGGACAAACTAGGTCGACAAGCATTAGGTCTACACCACTAGGTCAACATGACTGATGGTTGACATGACTGATGGGTTAGGTCGACAGGGTCATTAAGTCGACTCAAACATTATGTTGCCATGGGGAAGGTCCACAGTCAAAAGGTCTACATGGGGGGTTTCCACTTTTTGTCCTGAATGTCGACACAGTCGACATGGACACTGAAACGTGGCATCGTGTCCCATCGCATGGCTTGTGGATGGTAGGGCATGAAATACTGCCTGTCGGCACGTCAGCTCAAAAATAAAACATGTTGACCTTGTGACTGTCGACCTGCCCCATGTCGACCTAATGCTTGTTTCGACCTAATGACCCTGTCGACCTAACCCATGTCGACATTCCTGCATGTCGACCTTCAGTCATGTTGACCTTCATGCATGTCAACTTAGTGGTGCCGACTTAATGCTTGTCGTCCTAATGTTTGTAGACCTAGTGATCATATCCCTTCCGCTTCCCGCAGAGAACGGCCATTGAGTGTGTAACTCGCCAAAGCCGTTCACTGCCATGGTTTGCACATGCGCAGAAATGCACAAGCAAAATGCCGATCATCGGGACAGAAGCTGAATTCGGTCGCCAACGAGCGATGCCGAATCAGCCCCATTCTGTGCTGCTAGACAGTTTTTATATCTAGACAATAGGGGGGGGGGTATTCAATGTGTGCCGATACTTCCGACAATCGGAAATATTGGGACACATCTATTCAATGCGGCCGTTTACAAGAGTCCATGGAAGTGTTTGACAATCAGCAGCCATTTTCAACAATGCATAGTCGTTCTAACTGTCAGAATGTTTCCGACAGCCGTGAGATTGAATTCCGACTGTCAAATTGACATCGGAAGTGGCTGATCTTCCTACTGTCAGAAATGTTCCAATAGTCTAAATCAACATTGAATACCCTCCAATGTAAGAAAGTACCCTCCCAAGGCTTGTTCGTATAGTACAGTATATGGTTTTGGTACAAAAGGGTTGACTGTGCCTAGGTCAAGTCCAAATGGTCAACAGTGACAAAGTCAAAATCTTTCATATCTTGCAGCCGTCAGGTCAGACATTAATTACTGACTGCCTGGCAGCGATAGCAGGCTGGTAGGGAGAAGAGGAGCCATGGGCGGGCATGCGGGCAGGCTAACGTCATGATGTCCGAATCATTATGTCACACCCCGGACCCACCCCGCATCGTGACATCACACGCCACCCACCCCTGTTGGGCCCTTCCCTTTCCAGATGGACTGAGCAAATTACTTGCATAGCAACATACAGTACTTTGTACCAGATACAAATGACCTGTTTTGCTTTACTGAATTTGGTCCTTAGACTTCAAGATCTCTCTGCTGAAGTGACTGTTAAACTCTCATTTTTTTCACAAAGTACCATTACACAAGGCCTTGTTACACTGCTACCGACTGGAACACCCTTGTAGAGGCACTGCTTCGCTCACACTGGGGGTGTTAACTGAACACAAATCACTCTGTGGTAAGCCTTATAATTGCATGTTGTAAGGCCTGTCTTGTTCAGATGGGGCTCATTCAGCTAAAAAAATACATCCTGACTAACAACGTGTGCTACCCAAATTGTAATGCGCAATTGTATATAAAAACATGTAAACAAATAAATAAATAATAGCCAGTACATGAACAACACCCTTACATCTGTCTCTCATGCTGATCCCGTCACTGAAAGCAATAGCCCTTAACATGCAGTGGGAGTTAATATGGTCTGGGTAAACTTAAGGTCACATGAGTGCGCCAGTTTAAATGTAAAATGATGGAAACCTCCCATGTGCTGATTAAAAAATGTTAATTCCCAATCAATACCCGATCAGGAACACTTTTGAATCTACAATCGGGGCTGGATCACAATAAGGTCCACACGAGTCTGAAGCAGAAAGTTATCAATGGTCTATTGTAGGAAGTTACACAGCTGTGACCAATACTGTGTGGGTGCTGTCTTTGACATGTGGTTGCGCATAGGCCATACTCTATCACCTCCAATGTCTCGCCAAATATGTAAAAGAAGGGGAAAAAATGACAGTAGATATGCAATTGTAATGCTTATGACATACAGATGCAGCCCCTCTCATTCCTGCTCAGCTCTCGCCAGAACGTCCCCGCTGGCGAGAGCCGTCAGAGAGGGACTGCATCAGACTGGGAACCGTGTGCTGCATCTCACGCACATGCGACCCTGCCCATCTCCGCTTCAGGGAGATGGGCAGGGTTGGGGGGGGGGGGGGCGGGGTGGCGGTAGGAACTGGCGATGGTGGTGGGGGAGGTGGCAGATGGCGGCATAGGCATACTAGGCAATTGCCTAGGGTGTCGGCCTATGCCTAGGGGCGGCAGCTTCACTGGTGTCCAGAGTATAATCTGTTTCCCTGGCACTGCAGCTGCAACTTCTGCCCGGCCAGCTTATGCCCCACCAAAGACACTCCCCCCGCACCAGTGCGCACCCCTACGTGACACACGGCTTACGCATTCACTCACTATGCGCACTGTGGGGCAGATTTATTAAGCTCTGTGAAGTGATTAAATATCTGGTTTTTATCACCGGCCAATCAGCTCCTAACTGTGAAGTTACAGGCTTGGTTTGAAAAATGACAGGTAGGAGTTGATTGGCCGGTGATAAAAACCAGACAGTTCATCACTTCACCGAGCTTAATAAATCTGCCCCTGAGTTACTGACACTCACTGTGTTACTGACACTCCGGGCATCTACCTCAAGTGTCTAGGGCCGGCACAGTCACTGTTTAACAGGCTCCGTTTAACAAAGCCCCATGAGGATTCCCAGCTGGATGATTGGTTTGCAGGGCTGTTTGTCACTTGTGGCTCCGCTCCGTTACCACATCACTTGGGACGGCTATTGAATGAGCTGATGCAGGGAGGGAGGATAGGAAAAGAAGAGCATTTCCGCACGTCGCCATCGAGCAGAAATGGTGATATTAGCAGCCTCTGCTTATTTGCACTGTGCCTAGGGATGGCCATCGGTGCAGATGCCATTGATGGTTGCCATCGATGGCGATTCTGCATCCAGCCATCGATAGTAGCAAACTATTTGATGGATAACCATCGATAGTTTTAGCTATCGATGGTCATCCATTATCTTTGACTGAATGGCCACCCATCAGAACCACCAATCAGAACTCGTGGGCGGGACTTCCGGGTGTTGGGGGGCGGAGCTATGCTCCGTGATCCCGGGGCCTTGAAAAAAAAAAGAAAAAAGGAAACATCGTTTCTCCTTTGCCATCGATGTAGGGAAACTATCTGGTACTCCCACATTGATGGCAAAAGTATTCGACATCGGCCTCAAATCATCGATGATTTAAAATCATCGATGGTCGATGGCCATCCCTAGCTGCGCCCCCCTGGTGCCATCAGCTGGCACCTGCCAGACTCATTTATTTTATTGTGCACAGTAGGCAGACAGAAGGGGACATGGAAAGTAAACAATCAGGGCTGGCCGGGAGGTTAGCAATGTCATAGGCACCTGCTGCGGCTATTTCTTTTAAAGATTGTCCGGCTATATATGGGTGCCTTATTGTGTACTGGGAGGTGGGTAATTTAGTGCTAAAGGGACATAATGTAACTGGCTGGGGGTATTCTTGATTTAGGGAGTGGATCTGTCAGGGGAGGGGCTATTCTATACTAAGGGATATGAAAAACCATCTGAGGTTGTGGTGGTTATTTATTGGTAGAGGGAGATGATGTATATGAGGGGGGATCTTTTGTGCTAGGGGTGCAGGTGCGTGTATTATATCTGATGCACCTACCCAACCTTCTACCCTTATCATGGTGCCTCCCCGTAATTTTCTTCTGGACTGTCCCATTACAGGAATACAGTATATGATTGATAACAGCATCAGGTAAATTTCAAGAACCTCCCATTGATATCCCACGGGGATACTAAAGCAGTGTGCATATGCAAAAGTTGTTGAAGTGCGACGGCTTGACCAAGTGTGGTGCTTCCCCCTTGCCTCCCACCTAGAAGCTAGTGTGGTTTAATGTTATTAAGGAGTAATACAGTGTGGTGTAATGTAAATAAGATATATTACAGTGTGTTATTAATAAGGAGCGATACCGTTTGGTGTAATGTGAAAGAGGAGCTGTATGGTACACTGTTATTTATATAAGGAGCAGCACAGTGTTGTAAAAAGTGTATAAGAAGCAGTACGGTGCTTTGTAATGTGAATAAAGAGTGTTACAGTGTGATGTAATGTGAATAAGGAGCGTTGTGGTGTAATGTAAATAAGGAGCGTTACAGTGTAGTATAATGTGTATAAGGAACAGTACGGTGTGGTGTAATGTGAATAAGGTGCGGTATAATGAGAATAAGGAGTGGTATGGTGTGATGGTGTGGTGTAATGTGAAATAAGAAGTCGTATGGTGTGGTGTAATGTGAATAAGGAGTGGTACAGTGTGGCATGATGTGAATATGGGATGGTGTAATGTGAAAAAGGAGTAATAGGTTGGTGTAATGTCAAAAAGGAGCAATAAAAGTATGGTGTAATGTGAGTAAGGAGAAATACGGGGTGGTGTAATGTGAATAACAGACACTAATCAGTGACATAGTATAAAGGGGTGCTGGGTGACAGCGGAATTAGCAGTGGGGCTAGGGGGCACAGCCAAAAACTTGCCTAGGGTAGTTAGGGCCGGCTCCGCAGATACTTACTCGGCAGCTGCGATGAAAACAGGCATATCCGGCCTGGAGATGATGTCACACACCCTCCCCTAAAATGCTTGGTCATGCCTATACCTAGGCACGCCTTGCTTTTTTCTTAGCACTCCCACTAAACGGCCTGTTATCACCCCCAGACACCTACTTCCTGTTAGCCACCTTGCGAATGGCTAGTGGAGGAAAAAAGTTTCAGGACTCCTATGCTAGCAGGTGTCGAGCATGCACATTGCAGCCCATAAGTATGCACAGTTCATTGATAATCGGCTGCTGTGTGAATTTGCTCAGCAGCAATCATGTCTGAATCAGGCCCATAGTCTCTTCCACACCATTGTTGATGGCTGGGCAATGACTGTGATCTGGCATTGGATGCATTTATTGGTCAGTCATACTATTAGATCCCATAGGACATAGAGAAGTCAACAGGATCTGCCAATGTACTGTATGTACAAGACTGGGAGTGGGAGTGATAAGCTTAGCTCTCTCTGAGATAAATGACATATTTTACATTCAAAGAACGGTAAATTTCATGTATCTCTATTTTATATCTTCATTTTGTTTACATTTATGTACACAGGAAGTGGGGCCTTTTATCCGATAAAGCATTAATGCATTTATTAGTCCAACGCATGTAAACAACATTAACTCAATTATCTATATCTCTGTACAGTTTTTAATTTGCTTTCTATTTCAAGAGCAAAGGAGAGGACTTAAACCCTGTATGTAATTGCTGACAAATCCAAGGCTGCAACTGAGTGACCTTCCTTTTATATATTATATGTCAGAAATAAAACAGCAATTTTAATCTAAGGCATACTTGCCTAATTTTGAAAACTAGTTTCAGGGAGATTGTAGTTGGTTGCAGAATTTTGCACAGCTCCCCATTGAGGGTTTGTGTCATGCCCCACCCAAAGGGCGTGTCTAGTTCAGTGACGTGCGGTGAGGTTAGTGGATGGTGAGGCACTAGCTTGGTGGAGCCAGTGCTGACAAGGTCTGTGGGGAGTGCTGGGTCCACGTTGCTCCTGCACTGACATACAATTGCAGGAGCAGCCGCCTACATAAGCAAGTCTGGCAGAGCAGCTCCTACCCGCACCCAGCACTCCCCGCAGACCCCGTCGGTACTGGCTCCACAAAGCCGTCACGGAGTCTGCCCATTGTTCTACCACCCCTGCTGATGGGGGGCACTGGGCTGTGTGTGGGGAATGGTTAAATGTGGGGCACTGGGCTGGAGACGGGGATGGCTGGTTAGATAGATGGGAACTGGGTTAGGTAAGGGGATGGCTGGTTAGATAGAGGGACACTGGGCTGGGGATGGGTATGGCTGGTTAGATAGGAGGGTCACTGGGCTGGGGGTGGCTGGTTAGGTGGGCACTGGGCTAGGGAAGGGGGATGGCTGGTTAAATAGAGGGGCACTGGGCTGGGGACGGGAGATGGCTGGTTAGGGGGCACTGGGTTAGGGAAAGGGGGTGGCTGGTTAGATAGGGGGCACTGGGCTTGGGACAGGAGATGGCTGGTTAGGGGGTACTGGACTGGGGACGGGAGACGGCTGGTTAGGGGGCACTGGGTTAGGGAAAGGGGGTGGCTGGTTAGATAGGGGGCACTGGGCTGGGGATGGGGGTGGCTGGTTAGGTGGGCACTAGGCTACGGAAGGAGGGTGGCTGGTTAGGGGGTCACTGGGCTAGGGAAGGGGGATGGCTGGTTAGATAGGGGTCACTTGGCTGGGGATGGGGGTGGCTGGTTAGGTGGGCACTAGGCTACGGAAGGAGGGTGGCTGGTTAGATAGGGGGCACTGGGCTGGGGACAGGGGTGGCTAGTTAGGGGGCACTGGGCTGGGGACAGGGGTGGCTAGTTAGGGGGGCACTGGGCTAGGGAAGGGGGATGGCTGTTAGATAGGGGTCACTTGGCTGGGGACAGGGGTGGCTAGTTAGGGGGGCACTGGGCTACAGAAGGGGAATGGCTGGCTAGTTAGGGGGCACTGGGCTGGGGACAGGGGTGGCTGGTTATGGTGGCAATGGGCTAGGAAAAGGGGTTGGGGGATAAAAGCACTGACCTGGGGATTGCAGTTCCTCTGCTCCGGCTGTGCTGCAGAGCAGTGCTTGCATCAGGCGAGGGGGGGGGGCCGTCAAGTCCCGCTGATTTCTTCATCAGAAATGGAACCTGGGCTGGGGCCAGGCGGCAGCCACCAAGATACTTCTTCCGCTGGTCTCAGCTGGAGCCATAGGAGCTGGGTCCGCGCCGAGGGAGAGGGGGAGCCGCTGATTAGTGCTGGAGCTGGGGCCATCATCGGGGGAGACAGGGAGCCGCTGGTGTCACTCCCGGGACGGCGCTGGGCGGTAGTAAACAAGTTATTCTCCCCCCCCCCCGCTGGTCTTACATTCAGCGCCGGAGCTGGGGCCAGCATCGGGGGAGACAGGGAGCCGCTGGTGTCACGCCCGGGACGGCACTGGGCGGTAGTAAACAAGTTATTTCCCCCCCCCCCCCGCTGGTCTTACATTCAGCGCCGGAGCTGGGGCCAGCATCGGGGGAGACAGGGAGCCGCTAGTGTCACTCCCGGGATGGCGCTCGTCCGCTGGTCTTACATTCAGCGCCGCGGGAGAGGGGGGTCTGTTAAGTCATTCTCCCACGTATCGCTGGAGCCGAGGCTGGGGCTTTAGGGAGGGGTGGGGGGGCAAATAGCAGCAACACCTGCAGTGCCTTAGTGAAAGTCAGAGACACGCTTTCTGTTTCTGCCTATATGAAAGCACGCCCCTGTCACTGAGGCAGCGCCACTGTGCCCAATCACATCTGCCTCAGTGACAGGGGCGTGCTTTCATATAGGCAGAAACAGAAAGCATGTCCCTGACTGTCACTGAGGCACCGCTATAGGTGCCGCCTGTAATGCTTTTTCTAATGGGCATTAACAGCATGCTATTTAGCCCTCCCTGTGCCCGCCCCATAGTTCAGAAACTTTTACATTGACACCCAGAGGCACCGCTCTCGGTGCCTCCATGATCAATTAGAAGCAAAAAAGGGGAAAAATGATTATTATAATATAAAGCATATACTTATGGCACATAATATGTGTCATAAGTATTTACTTTGTATTATTTTATTAATCATTAATGACAGGGGAGGCACTGCCTCCCCTGCCTCCCCTGACTGCACGTCCCTGGTCTAGTTCCATATATGTAGAGATTGTGAAAAGAGATTGTGAATGTGGCACCTAGAAGCGTGGGTGTGTACTGCTACTTCTGAGAGGAATCGTTTAAAATGACTTATATCCAAATATAGATGAGCCCTAAAGCAGGTAGTAAGAGCTACTGTACTTGCTTAAGTGATGGGAAATGGTGCTGATGATTCAATGTAAATGTATCTACAGTATCTCTCATTCCTTCTTTCCCCAAAAATGTAACAGTGTAATGTGGGCTAGGTGAAATTAGGGAGATTGCTAGACTAATGAGGGAGAGAGGAAGATTGCTGCTATTTCAGGGAGTCTCCTGCAGAATGCAGGAGGGTAGGTAACTATGATTTAAGGGTGTAGGACAGTTGAAGATACAGTAATACTGAAAACAGGAAGCCAGTCTCCTCTTCCAGTTCTCCAGTATTTTGTACATTTTAAGTGCTGTCTCTGTTTACTATGGATGGATTTAGAAAATTCTATGTTTCTGTGTGCGCACAGAGGGAACAGGAACATAAACCCTAATAAATGTACAGGATTTATACAGATATTATTAACACTTGTTTATTTATATATAATTTCAGAATCAGCCGCATTGGGCCACACTGATTCCCAACCTAGGGCAGTTGAACCCCTGGAGGTACTCGGCAGACTGGTTGGGGGTACTTGAAAGTAACATTGGTAATGGGGAAAGAAGCAGAAGTCACCAGATACCGAAAGAAGTCTCCTACTGCCACGGAGACGAACCACGACTGCAGCAATATCAGCATCTCCTCATTTATGGTTTTGCCTGACCAGCAATATATTGAGAGCTACCCACGCTACCATCAGATATCAGCAATAATCTGCCCCATGCTGTCATGGGTGGAGGCAGTGGCATTAATCCTACAGGTGTTACCAAGAACCCCTGAGACAGTACACAGCCAGTGGCCACATTACTCATCTGCTTCTCCTTAATATAAGGACACGTATAAGGACACACATACTGCTCACTTTACTCCACTCGTTAATTCTGTGGATATTTTAAATTGAGAGGAGGGGAACTCATAATAAAAAACACTAATCAGGGGTTACGGGAGAAAAAATTCTCCGTACAAAAAAAATAGATTTGGGATCTTGTTAACAGAAATACATTCCCTAGGGCAGTGGTGTCAAACTCATGGCCCTCCAGCTGCCGCATATTTTATATAATGGATGGCTAAATCTGTGGCAGGGCATGATGGGACATGTAGTTCCACAACAGCTGGAGGGCCATGAGTTTGACACCACTGCCCTAGGGTATATGTATTGAATTGGGCTTCACCATCTGGCATTATGACACACAAATCTAAGGTTTGTTGACATGTAGTTAAATCATCAAATGCTACAAGCTGACACTTAACTGAGTGTTATTGTGCATGACTTAACAGCCACAATAACATAACATGTCTGAGTCATCAATCAGGCTGACTAGACTACAGGTGTGTTTTGTTTACTTGGCTCTATAAAATGGTCTGCCTATGCCCATGCCTGTTACTGTTTTTTTGCCAAGGCTTTTCACTGTTTTGTTTATAGGTGTTGTACAGCTGTACATAATTTGGCTCAGGAGAGATTGATACCTTATCACTATGACTGCTGTTTATCTTCTAACCTCTGACATATGCCCTGGTATATTCATGGCTCTTGTCTATCAAATTGGGTCTCACATTTGAGAGCCCCTTTTACACTACACTGCAGAGCCATGTATTTTCTGGGTCAACCCCTTTCACATGTACCTGTTGAGATGGTACTGGAAAGCAAGGTGCCTGGGGTATCAGAGAGCAGGTGGTGAGTCAGTGCTGGGTAAGCACGGTGCCAAGGGCAACAGAGATCAGGTGAGTCAGAAAGTAGGCCAAGATGATTGGCTGAGACTCTGATTGCAATTGTAGGGAAGAAGCCCAGCCCCCTCCAGGCAAACTTGAATAGCCAGTAAGCTCATCCTGGTCAATTGCAGGGTTGCAGACCCAGACTGTACCCAGCTGAGATCCTTTCAGACATAGGCAGGACCTGGGTCAAATTACCATGACTCAACAATCCCAGGTATTTGCTTTTATCTGCAAAGAGCTTTACCAAAAGGGCAAAGGTGGATCTGGGTGCTAATGTGAGGTGATTCTCCTTAATAGCAGCTGTTTGGGTAAGAGGTATAGTCAGACCTCTACAATCAAAATAAACACAACTGCAATAGCAAACTGAAACAGCGCTAATTTGTACAATAAGTCTCAACAGTAGTGGGATTGTCTGTGAAATTATATGGACATTCGTCATTATATTATGTATATAATACTGATTCGAGTTGACACCCTCTAAGGTACCTCTGTTCACTGTCTGGCCAGTCCAAAAAAAACTGGACATTTTAATTTTATCACATCCGCATCATTTCTGTTAATTGAAAATACTAAAGCTAAACAGGTGAGATTTATAATTACTAACAGCTAACGGTGTCTTATTTGTGACAAAGAACTGCTTACTAACAAGTTGTTATGGACTAAGCTAAATCCACTCTGCTTATTTACTAACAAAAAAACTGTAGGCACAGTGCATGCCGACTTGAATTAGTATTATATGCCTAATTTAGGTACCATGTCGTTTTAGATATGTGTGGTCACAACCGGTTGTGTGTTTTTTTTCTTTTAATATTAATTTATATGTGTTATGTGATTTTTAGAATATTGTGTCATATTATATGATATACTGGTATACAATTTGTCATCTTTTTTCTTTTAATATTAATTTATATGTGTTATGTGATTTTTAGAATATTGTGTCATATTATATTATATGCTGGTATATAATTTGTCATCTTTGCGCGGCGCAGGACTTTATCTGTTTTTCATTATATTATGTGCTAGATTTGGGTATTCGCATGTTGTTCCATTGATCATGGCTAATTGTTTCCACGGGAGCTATCCTAATAGCCCCGATAAGCAGGTACAAACTGCGCCTTATCTGGGATTTTGCATCACCTGCCTCAGGCAGGCACAGAAAAATCCCTATTGAGCATTGGCTTTTCTGGGCTGTGGCGGAAAAAATAATTGGATACTCCGTAAAAGAATTTCAGTAAAACATCTGGAAAAATAAAATTTAAAAATCCTCTTTTTTCCTCCCGATATTTCATCACACCTACTTTAATTCCTCCATAGAATATTTTGCTTTCCATAGGGAAACAGATCCAGCAGTAGAAGTGCTTATTATTTCATTGTAAACGAGAGCATTCCATTTAGCCCTGGGCAGCCAAACACTATCATGTCACAGAGAGGGTTTCCTCAGCCTTGGGACACTAAAGAAGCTTAAAATCCATTGTAGAGGCCAGTCCATCCCTAGACTGGAGGGACAGAATGTTGTAGTGAAGAGTTATCTAGCTTTACTTCGTGTAGTTTGAACCAGTCACAGCAGCAGAAATGTTAAAAATCGATGGCAATAAAGACACATTTGCAAAAATGAAACACTTTTTATGGTAGTTGAAAAGAAATGTGAAGATTTGGAAATCTGCTCTTAATTATTAGCATCTCATTTCTCTAATTATGAGAAAACATTTTATACATTTTCATTATTTTCCTTTCAATTTTATTTTCATGGGTTTTTTTTTTTTTTTTATATTTTGCTATCAATATGAAGAAGCATCAATTGGATGAAGGACCTAACAATTGAGTGAACTTGAAACAGTGATACATTTTAGAGTCAAGAATCCAATATGAATTATTGTTTGTGATGTTTTTTGAATATACACTTTCCATACATTATTCCCGTATTTTCCATGCATTTATTGCAAACAGAAGTCCAGAGCCTGGTTTAAGAAATCTCAGTTCTTCAGCCAATCGGGAGCTATGTCATACAGTAATTCTTGTTTGTAACCCAAGTATAGCTTCCACAAATTGCCAATCACATTTGGATACAAGGTAGAGTAATAATCTCTGAAGAGCTGCAAAGATCCATGATGAAAATATCCTGCCTCCCAACCACCCCTCCCCCAACAAAAATGACAAAATAAAAAAAACAGTGAGGCAAATACTTCTCAAAGGGTCACTACCAGTACCCAAGAATTAAATGTCCCATTGCATATCAGTCAAGGGATAATTGCCATAAAGTTAAGAACAATGGTCACCAAGACTCTTGAGTAGACTATAATTCACCATGTAAGAAAATGTCAAATTATTAATAACGCACAAAGCCTTGTTTTCGAAATATTATTAGACCACTGGGGGTAAACGTACAGTACCTAGATGGGAGTGGTATTGAAGATGGGAGGTTGCCCATAGTAACCAATGAAATTCTATTTATTATTTATTTAGCACCTTCTTGAAGATAATAGATATAATCTGATTGATTGCTAAGGACAACATCCATCTTCAATACAACTCCCATCTTATATACCCCCTTGAATGCAATTTAAGTTTCAAGTTTCAGTATAATAAACTGTCACAATACCAAATGATCTTGATGACAATATCAGCTTGTTCTTTACACACATAATCAGACCTTTTTATGGTGATTATGTTTGTAAAGAAGGAGCCGAGTACAAAGTACAAAGAGGGGCACCCATAGCATATTATCCTTGAATGATGATTATGGTAATTAATTCTCCTAACCTCATTCATATGCACATCCAATAAAGATCATTGAGCCTATGAGTAGTGTTGTTACTACGATTTCTTCATCAAATGACCGAAGTTTAAAAAAAAAAAAAAAAGGAGCAGCCCAACTAATCCATTCACAAAAATACCCTATTGACCCAGATTAAAAGCAATACAATTGGGAAGTGCAACGGAATATGCTGTGCAATATAAGAAACTGTAAATAAATAAATAAAATGTAAAAATGCTTAAAGTAAAAACAGATAAGTGCTTATCAGCAGGGTCTGTTGAGGGGGTGAGATCTGTTAAAGGGGCGGGATCCCTCCCCATAGGGCCGATTCTGAGCTGGATACAGTTGTATTCATCCTTGTGTTTTTTTCCTGCAGATGTGTCTGTGAATTTATGCTAATTCCACTACTTTGCCCATTCCCATGGGTAGATTGGGAATTTAAAGCAGCCCTGGAAACATTTCCAAAAACTGATCCCCCCATACACACCCGCACCTCCTGTCTGTCACCCTCTTCCCCCTAACATACCCATTTCACTAATCTGTCACCATCTCCCAACCACATGCGACCACACAGACAGAGCAGCCCACCTGTTGCAGTTTTTCCTGGTTTGCCCTGTCCAGAGTTATTCCTTGCTTGGTCACCAGCTGTTCAATCGCTAGTAAACAATGCCTATTTCTGCAGTTCAGTTACATCTTGCAAAGATAGTGTCCTGCCTTTCTCTGTTACATTGCCTGTGTCCAGTGCTGCTACAGCTTGCTCCTATTAAGGAGTTATTGCAGATACCTTAGTTAAAGGGCCATCACCCTTTTAGCAGGCTCTTAGCCTGTCATTTGTGTGTTTTCTTGTTTCACTTGTATGTCATGTATATTTGCATGGTTCACCAACCTAGCACTTGGTTCAGTATTGCACACTGAGTTATTCACTTTAGTAAGATTCTAGTCTGCACTTATCCTTTAGACCAGGGGTCCTCAAACTATTTTGCTCTGGGACCCAATCAGACAATAAAAATTATAACAGGACCCCAGCAAGTTGATGAAGAAGGTCATCATATCACATGTGTGGTCAGCAGACAGCACATACATGGCAGCTTTGTGGAGGCACAAAATGATGAGAGGAGTCTAAAATAAGACAATTCAACAGATTTTTCAGACTCCTTGAATCTCTGACTGAGTTCAGAGAAGTCATCAGCCTGATAGTCAGCGACATGGAGTCGCGACCCCATGCTGAGGTCGGGACCCACTTTGGGGTCAGGACCCACAGTTTGAGAACCGATGCTTAAGACCATTCCTCTGTTCCCTGTCATTTCTTTAGATCTGTGGTTAGGATTGTTCCCTCAGTATCACCGGTAGCTTACCCTGGGCCCCCCGGTTCAGCTTACACTGCCATCTGTCGACGTAAGTCCTGGCGGCATACTAGTACCGGTAGCCATAATCAGTCTTAAGGGAACAGGGCTGTTATAGGCACAAAGGCTTGCTGGTGTGCTCTGTGGGCTGAACTGGAGGGGGTTCTGGGTGACTACCCAGAAGACTCCTAGAAGATCGCCAGCACTCATCCACGAGTTCCCACAGGCTCTGGGAGGGTCTTCCTCATACCCGCAGGCTCATGTCTGTCATCCAGTTCCCGTCGGTGACACTCGGCTCCTGTCTCCTTTATGGTGAGCATAACAGCCTCCCACTGTAATTATCTCTTTCCCCTCCCTCTCTCTCCATCCCTCTCTCTCTCTCTCTCTCTCTGTATTTTTATTTGGGTGAGTGTAGTGGGGGTGCACTGAGTGCTATAATGTGATCTCTGTCCAGCTCTTGGGATAAATTAACTAATATGGGAGTTCTATTGAAGATGGAATGTTACCCATAGAAACCAATCAGAAACTACTTTTATGTAAGTGGTATCTTCTAGAGCAGTGATTTTCAACCACTGAGCCGTGGCACACTAGTTTGCCTTGAGCTGTACTCAAGTGGGCCCCCAAATCTAGAGATGCCCGAACCAGTTTACTGCCACCACCAGTTCAACTGTTATTTACAGTTCTCTTCTTTTCATGTAAAGGGCCGATGTGTTTTATTTTTGTTACTTGTGGGGACCAATGTTATTGTTTTTTTTTATATGGGGACCAATAGGTTTGTTTGTTTTTCCCTGTGGCGGCCAATGTGTTTTGTCATGTGGGGATCTCATGGTGTGCCTTGGCAATTTAAAAATATTATTTAGTGTGCCGCAAGGTTAAAAGGTTGAAAATCACTGTTCTAGAGAATAATAGATAGGATTTGATTGGTTGCCCATAGAAACAGCCCATCTTCAATAGAACAACCACCTTAGTAAATTTACCCCTTAGTGTGCAAATGGCAAATGGAAGTTTAGCACCATTATAACACACACGAATATTAAATAAAATATACAATGGTCAATTCAGCAATATACAGATTTATGTACCTAATGCATAGACCATATAGATGAGGGGCAATAACAGTAGTGCCTGATTGTATAGTCTTTACATATAGCAGAACAGCTTCAAAGCCTTTTTCTAGTGCTACGGAATGAATATAAAGCAGATTTTGTATTGTGCTCAAGGCATGAAGGTTGCAGATAAATTCATAGAACAACAAATATATACCCAGCCTTTCCTCATTAAGAACAGCGGGATATAGGCTCCCAAAGCTATAGCTCCTGTAACGTCTGCTTGTGTTCATTTGGATTGAACCCCAGCACCAACAAGCAGACTGTAATTCAGAATACTAATTCCAATAACAGGTGTTGCATTGTGACTTATAGCTCAATAGTAGTTACTATTCAATTAAACAGTTTTACAAACAAGCAAAGGGTTTTTTTTTATACACTCTTCATTACCCGCAGGCTTTCATATTCTTTTAAGTACAGAAAATTTAATTAGATTTTGACCACAGATCCTGCATTTGACTTTCCCTGACAGGGTTTCCATTAGTGTAATCTGTAGGGGAATTCGCTGGTTTAACATCTGTGTGCCTGGGGCCTATCACACATTTACTGCACCAGTCTGAAAAGACTCCCTTGTACGGTTGTATGTTCCTACGTGCTCCCAATTTCACAGAAGTCATTTCAGCACCACAAGGTAATTAGCAAAGGGATGGGCTTTGGCTGACATGAATGCGATTTATTGTTTTTCTAGAAGGGCCCTGAACAGCAAACAAAGAACACAGTCTTGCTGTCTGGAATTTTATTAACTTAATTGTGCCATATAACTTACTACTGAAGGGAGATTGTGAAGCAGAAATTTAGCAGCCATTGTTCTCCAAAATGTGAAAAAATATTAATTTCATTTCTATTAGGTTGAATTTTGTGGCGCCTGGCACAAGACAGCGGATTTCGTAATTATGGTCTGCATTAACTTCATCACGGCCAGTCCTTTGCGTATAATATGCGTAACCTTTTCACTTTAAATCCCCCCACAATCCCTCCATTTGGCAATCTGTACGGCATTGTTTATTGTGTGCTCATTATGTGCAGTTAACTAATGAATCATTAATAAATTAATTGTTAATATATTTTATGGTAATTGGATATATAAATGATTGCAGCTTCTTTGGCCTTTCACAGGAAAAACAGACATGAGTAGCAAAGAGCTAATTGTTTGCAGATGATCTGCCACTGATGAGTTGCGCTCTCTCTCTTGTTCTCGGTAACTAGTGAGTCATTATTCTCGCACAAAACCATCACAATAACAGCTAAGTGTGCAGATAAGATCCCACACCAGAGGGGGAATGACGCATTTTGTTTTTACGGAATCTGTCAATAAATGTAATGGTTTCAGGGACTATAGAAATGATCTCCTGTTGTGCAAGACAATCTGCAGATGACTATGTTTTAAAAATAAAGTTGCGTATCTATAGAGTGTAAGCTTGCGAGCGGGGCCCTCTTACCTCTATGTCGGTTTGTTTCTGCCCAGTTTGTTTTATCACTGTTGTTTCCAAATTTAAAGTGCAACAGAATATGCTGCGCTATATAAGAAACTGTAAATAAATAAATTATGAAATATGGGGCTGATTCAGTCCCGCTCGTAGTGGTCTGAATTCGGAACCCTTGCCAGATGTTTGGTGTTTGCGTGTTTATGCGTATGTGCGAGTTTCAGACTCGCCAGGCCGTTCGCTCCAGAGGGGGGTGGGCGAGGGTGGACAGTGGGCGGGATCAGGGGAACACCCAGCGTTTTATGGGAACACAGACTGCTTGCTGCCTGCTTGGGTCAGGTGGCTGAAGTCACATGACATCAGCTTAGTCTGACTTTATTACCGAAGGGGAGAGAAATCATCCTTTGGGTGCATGGGAGGGGATGTTTTCGAGTACATATTCCCTAACAGCCTAGCAAACAGGTCTCTGATTCAGGCCCTTTGTTTTGGGGCCTCTCTACACCCATTCCTGAAAAAAAATGTAAATGAAAAAAAACAACATATTCATAACATACATGCTTCCATAAAGTGTCAGCCATTCACTGTCTAGCTGCATGATTCACAATCATGGTGACCAGCATTCTCTACTGCCTCCCGAGAAGCTCAGGAGGCAGAAGCCCGTAACCCAATATGCCCCAGCTCAAAGGTCCCTAGAATTGGGGGAACCCTTGGCTGCTGCCCATTGATCCCACATGGCTAGTTTCACAGGAGTCTGGGGCAGGCTTATAGAAGTGAAACTAAAT
The DNA here is from genome assembly GCF_055691185.1 of Crinia signifera. Lineage (NCBI taxonomy): Eukaryota > Metazoa > Chordata > Amphibia > Anura > Myobatrachidae > Crinia > Crinia signifera. Next base: position 127,227,632 of record NC_139224.1, read on the forward strand.
GCTAAGTCCAGAGTGCAGGGGTGGCTGTGATGCATAGCACTGCCGATCCCCAAGATAAGGCAGCCAGCACATACTGTACATTACTTACAAAAAAACATGTATGTTCAAAGATGTGTCCACATACATCAAGCCTAATTGTTAAACAGCCCTTTCGTTGCGCCAAACGTCTTTGTGATTCTTCTTTCATTACAATGTTTCTTATTCACGAAAAAGTGAAGACTAGGACACACAAGCCGTTTCTGCTGATTACTTGATCTGCAGTGTGCCTATGTTCTGCGTGGGCCTGCAGTGTTCCAGTAAAACTCTGTAACATAGCATTTCATATGCAGATACACCTGCAGTCACACACAGAATATAGGCATGCCACATATCATTCTCTATCAACAGAAGCTGCTTGTGCATTCTATTTGCACCATTTTGTGAATAAGATGTATCATAATGGAAAAAGTCACAACTTGTAGTGCACCCCATGCAGGGTGTGGTAAGTGCTACAGACTGTGGACAGCAGCACCCACTGAGGGTCATTATCTATTATGGCACTTGATTTAGGGTCCCCTGGGTATCCTGTAGAGCAACGGTTCTCAAACTGTGGGTCCTGACCCCAAAGTGGGTCCCGACCTTCTCAGCATGGGGTCGCAACTCCATGTTTTCTAATCTCAGTTAGTGATTCAATGAGTCTGAAAAATCTGTTGAATTGTCTGTTAGTTTAGACTCCTCACATGCTTTTATGCCTTCACAATGCTGCCATGTATGTGCTGTCTGCTGACTACATGTGACGTGATGACCTTATGTAGTAACTTGCTGGTTTTTTTTATTGTCTGATGGGGTCCCAGAGCAAAATAGTTTGAGGACCCCTGCTGTAGAGCATATCACAATTCCACATCCCTGCATCCTGCCACAATTCTAGTGAAATGGGCAGGATGGGGGGCATGATAAAAGCATTTTTTAGGGAATGTGTCATCTGGTCATGTGATGACAGTTTGTGGTATTTTCCATAGAGAGCAGAGAAAATTGAATCATTATGTCCCCATGATGCCATATGACATATTGGAAAAAGCTAACTTGATTTTTTCCTACAAGAACTCCCCTGGAGTCATCATCCATGTCTTCCAGCTTTAGGCTGAGCCCTTTTTGCATTGACTGGGAACCACACCATGTCAGGTAGTTTGGCAAGACTTCCTGTTAAGGGCAGGGGGGAAGGGGGGTTTGGTGATATTTGGAACCACAAAGACCCATGCCTTAAACTGCACCACATGATGTAATGTAGAGGCCCAGGACTAAGCTTGGGGAATTTTTTATTATGCTTGATATCTAAAGAATTGAGGGTATTTTAATGGACCCCTAACTCATTTATTTTAAATTAGCGGTCAAGTGAGAATTAAGCCCATAAGCAGCACTGCTCCCAAAGAAGTCATAATGTTCACTTCCTTCAGGAAATCATTTTGGAGATCAACAGATCCACTAAGGAATTATGTTCTTCTATGACTACAATAGTGATCTGCGACAGTAGGAGAGTTTTTACCGACTGCCTGCTGTTTTGGAGACTTCACATTAACACCAGCCACTGTGTATGAACGGTTTGCAGAATTTCGAAGCAGGAGACAGTCCATGTAAGAGGAGGAGTTCTTTGACCAACCCGTGTCCGGCATCACTGAGGATACCATTGCTGCCGTGTGGGCCATAGTTGAGGAGTACACCAGACTGACTGTAGTTGAGCTAGATAAGAAGATACAGCATGTATCTCATTAAAATCTAACCACTTGATATGCCATGAAAAATTTGGCCTGAGCAAGGTATCTGCACACTGGGTGCCCCATCAGCTGACTTAAGATCTGAAGGAAGCTCGCTGCAGCAACATGCTGGAGAGGTGCGATGGCAGTTGTTCAAATTATGTCTGAAACTCTGATGATGAATACTGGATATACAGTTTAGACCCCTGAGATTGAGATCAGACAACAGATGGCCCAGTGTATGTTGGAAGTGCACACACAAAAAAAATGTCTCCTACTGTACTGTCACTTCCTTCCAAATTTTCCTTATTGCCCCTCCATAGACTGTTCATCACTCCTTTTATGGACCTTCTGCATCTGTAATGTGAGTAGTGTTGGAGTTCCGGTGCCAATCTTCTGACCAGTGTCAGGATTCCAGCATTGGTATTCCGACTGTTAGCGTGCTGGTATGCTGAACACATCCTGTTCATACAGAGTAGAGCAGCGGTAATGCATAGGCAAACATAGGGTGGTTTCTGATTGCCTGGAAACCCCCTCCTCTTGGCAAGTGCCTTAAAATATGACAATAATAGCGCTGGTATATAATATGATCAACATAGCTGCCACCACATCATGCAGTGTAAGGGACAGAGCAGAGGTGCTGCACCTACCCAGTGTAACAGCTTCTTCTACCACATTTACTGTATGTGTGGATCTGAGGCTGGACCAGAAAGTACAGAGGCGTAACTAGAACGATGTGGGCCCCATAGCAAAATCTTGGACGGGGCCCCCCCAATGTCACTACAATGCCCATGGGGGGTGGGGCGCCAGAAGAAAGAGCGAGAGAGTGTGTCGGGAGAGAAACCGTGCCAGGTAGAGTTGGGGAGAAAGACTGACAGAGGGTGTCGGAATGAGACAGGGCTAGAGAGAGAGAGAAAGTGCACAGGTAAGGGAGAGGAGTTGAAGACTGCCAGAGAGAGAGAGAGAGAGAGGAGATGGAGGAAAGAGAGAGGGAGGAAGAGAGGAGAAGAGAGGACGAAGACTAGGGGCAGAGAGACAGGTGGAATGAGAGTTTGGGCTTTGCTACTTTACCCCCATTACTGCTATTTTACCCCCATTACTTACAGGTGCAGCTGTGTACCTTTTAATTACCCACGCCCACCCCGATACCCAGCAAATGTGCCGCTGTGTACATGGTGTGAGTCCTCTGCACCCACGAGGACTCACCATGCCGGGTCTCCGCAGCACACCACAGCACATCAGCGCGTAAACATCAGCGGCCGGGGGCGGGGCTAACAGCAGAGCAAGCAGCAGCATGGCGTGCGGTGCACGGACTCTCTCTCCCACAAGCCGGACAAGCGGCCGGGCCTGGGGCTCGCTAATACCAGCAGCAGGAGCTGCTGCAGACCCGCGAGGCGCGAGAATAATGATCACGTCGGCGGCGTCCTCCCCCGCCAGCCCAGCATACTATACTGTGCAGTGACTGACTCACTGCACAGACAGACAGCCAGCACAAGCCTCTTATTAGCGGTCACGGTGCAGGGGGTGCTGCTTGCTGTCCATGGGGCCCGGGCCCCATAGCAGCTGCACCCCCTGCACCCACAGTAGTTCCGCCACTGAGAGAGTAGCTGCCAGGAGGAAGAGACAGAAGCCTTACCATGAGGTGGGAGATATTTAACCTTTTCCTGACCACTTATATTATTTAAATGTTTGAAACAGCCTATACTATAGACCATTTGTACTGTTAAATAGTAATACAGCATCCAGTGTATAAAAAGACCAATCTTTAGAGCTGTTACCACTCCCCCAACCTCCAGGACTTACTCCAATGTGCTGAAGAGTTGGAGATTATGGATTACATTTGGAAACCCCTCTCTAAAAATACTGCAATTGCTACGGCAATGGGTGCTGCTTTCACCTAATATGGTACATGTAGCATACTAAAGGGGGTTTTCTTGAAGGGGAAATGAGGGGAAGTAGGTACATTCCAAAAATATACTGGTAGGCTATTTTACTCCTAACAAAATGAACCCTAGAATGTGTGTGTGCTATACGCATGTGGTAGGGAATATAGATTGTAAACTCCACTGGGGCAGGGACTGATGTGAATATTCTGTGTAAAGCACTGCGGAATATGTGTGTGCTATATAAGTAATTGTTAATAAATAATAAATAAAGTGCTGGTCGTGATGTCTAACCATACCCTTTTCCCGATTTCCCAACTTCGAAAGATGGCAGTAGTGCAGTACTGGGTACAGGTGCAGGATTATTTCATGTTATTGACAAAACTGGTAACTGGAAACAATGTAAAAGCTAAACTAAATAAAAGTAAATTGCACTGCTTCAACTTATTATAAAATAAACGGTTGTGTGGGTATATGCTTTTTAAATCCATTGGGAAGTAAATCAAATAAAAAGGTGAGGAAATGCACTTTATTTCCCATTATTTATTAACATATGAATAATATTGTCTTATTTTCTAGAGCAATGCTTTTGAAACTTTTTTAGCCATGAAGGTACTCTAGATCCTTTTAACATCAGCTTGTTATTTTGATAGCTCTTACACTCATGGAAGCTTAGAAAGCATTTGAAACAAATTTGAGAACTCAAAAGCTGTATTATCAAATCATGATTACTGGCAATTGGGGGGAAAATTGAGAGAGGCGCAGATGCTTTTGAATTTATCCGTTATTGAAAACTCTATTTTGAAATTATTCTATCTGAAGGAAATGGAACATCTACATTTATGCATTTATAAAGTAAAGCAAAGGCTGTTATTACATTAGACTTTTTAGACAAAAACTTTACAATGAAAACTGTCTCATTATAGTAACTAAACCAGGTGGGAAGTTTTTTTCTAATGAGAACTTCCTTGGAGGCTAAGTAACTAATGATAATCTGAAAGGAGCTTTTGTCTTCCCATATTCTAATGATCACATTTTTAATTATACAGGAAGGCCCCCATGTATGTTGCTAATGATGAGCAATTAAGAACAAGGCGTGGGTAGCTAAATGAAAGTCCAATAGTAGTACAAATGAGACTGAAATTAAAAAAAACGTAAAAAGTATAATGAAAGAGATTAACTGTTGTTCTGTTAATATGAACTTTTGTGTTAAAAGAATGAGGTTGTTTGGCTGGAGTTGTAGGCCCAAAGAAACACAGAGCTCTATGTACATAGAACCTTGGTGCTCCGATTGTGAAGCAGAGGTGCGCTGTATGTAATATTCGTTATTGCACATAATGCACAATGTTTCTTGTTCTGGAAATCCACCTATTTAGAAAAAAAATATTGCTTTAAGGACTACGCATATTTTTGTTTTATTTATCTGTATCTATCATGAAATAGGCATTCCCATTATGCTGCCTGTATGCAGTTTTAGTAGCCCTTTTCTGAAATGTTTTATTTAACAATTGTCTTTTCTGCAGACTTGCCTGCGCTCCTTCAACCTGCAGGAGAATTCCCACGGAAGATACCCATTCCACATCCCTAGCAAAGAATGTAGAGAGTAATACTGTGAATCTGTGGTCCACGAGGAGGAGATCCCACCTATTTAAATATGCTCAATTTGATTTGGGGTGTAATGATGCGAATGTAGGGATGCCAATCCCGGGGCATTTTTTCAAAATGCTCAATCCCAGGTTTCCCGAAATCCCGTGATTTACATCTGTAATTGCAGTTCACACATTTACCACAGTCAGTAGAGGCAAAAAAAAAAAGCCCTGTCCACCCACACCGGCCACCCTACACATTTACTTACATGGGCAGGTGGCCGGGAGCATCAGTGCCTACAGGAGCGGGCGGGTAGCAGCAGCAGCTGCAGAGCCGGAGGGTGGTCGGGAATCAGATGCGCATCCAGGAGTGAGAATGGGCCGTGCGGCCTGCACAGCGTGACAGTCAGAGGTCACCCTGCGCAGGCAGAGTGACCTCTGAGATTGCAGATTTCCCAAATATCTCTCCAAATGCGCCCATACCGGCACCAGACTGCAAGCCAGGGATTGGGAACACCTGTGCAGCGTCTGAGCACCAGCATTTTTGTGGCCAAATCCTGGGATCCTGCCAATCCCGATGCAAATGGTTTCAGTCACTGCCCACCTGCATCTCTTCTCTAGGCTTCTCCGAGAGACAATACTAGAAAAGTAGGTAAGTATGTTTTAAAGTCTGTTTTAAAGTCTGAAAAACTGTACATCATTTTCCCAGTCATTTTCCCAGTCATCATTTGCACATGCGCAGTATGGGAAATTGTGCGTTATGCCATTTTCCCAGAGATCTGTGCATGCGCATTACAGTAAGTGCTCTGGAGTTGGCCTTAGGGGTCAATTTGGACCCATTTGTTCGGGGTTTGAGCATGCACAAGAGTGAAAGGCTTTGGCAAGTTTCACACACACTGGGCCATTTGTTTGAGGAGGGGGAAGGAAAGGAGCAGGCAGGGGTAGCAGCAGGGAAACGCCAAGCGTTTTATGGGCATCCCTGTAAAAAGGCTGGGCATACGCCTGCAGATGTTATTATCATGCTGCACAAGACAGCATGATAATAACAAAGCATGAGGATAGAATTGCAAGAGACAGAGGGGGAAATTTACTAATATGGAAGTTCTACTTACAATGGGCAATCAATCATAATCTACTTCTTACTGTATTTATTTAGCACTTTCTGGAAGATAATAGATAGTGGGGTTATTTTGGTTGAATTGCTCCCCCACGCGTTTGCACGGGGGGAGCAATGTTTTCCTTCTGCTCATGTGCATTTCCGTGTATGTGCATACACAGAAATGCACATGTGCATTTCTGTCGCTCACTCCCTCCGACCGCACCGCTAGGTGCGAACGGGACAGTGAACTGGAGTGAGGCCGCAGCGACAGGCTGCACCGATGGGAATGCCCAGTGTTTCATGGGTGTTCCCATGAAACTGCTGGGCGTTCCCATGTAAATTAGGCAGTGATGTGGGTGCCGAGGGCAGGTAGCTGACCTCAGCGGATGTCAGTTGCCTGCCCTGTTCCCGTAAAGGGTGCATGCAAAGCTATGACACCAGAGAATATGTACCCAAGGCTGTGAATAGATGTTTATGCAAAACATCCATTTGCAGCTGTGCGGGGGAACTTGGTGAGCGAGGGGGGGTGGGCGGCTGTGCGAGCGGCGGAAGCTGTTTTATCCACACGCAATGCTGCGAATTGTTTTATCCACACGCAATGCTGCGAAGGTCCTACATCTGAGTGGTCGCCCATAGCAATATCCAGTGGTGTAATTAAAGAGGGTGTAGGGAATGCAGCTGCTATGGAACACGGCAGGTCAGGGGTGGGCCAGGGTCCAGCAAGCAATCCCTTGCACCCTCTTGACTTTTTTTTACATTTATTTTAAAGTACTGCTGCTTGTTAGTGGCGGTAGGTTGCACAATGAAAGAGGAGGAGGGTCAGCTAATCTAGGCTCTCCCCTTTAATTTGCTATCTCTAGTAGTGCTGCTGCTGGACCCGCCCAGCCCCGCCCCAGCACGAAAAACAGAACTGCCCTGCTCAGCAGCCAGCACTGTGATTAGTTGACTCTGTGCTGTGTCTATGGGAGACCAGGTGCTGAGTCCGCAGATGAGGAGAGCCATCACTGTGATGAGGAGACCCGGTGCTGTCGCTGCGGGAGACCCAGTGCTGTCACTGCGGGAGACTCGGTGATGTGTCATTCAGGAGATCCAGCCTTGTGACGAGGAGAACCACACTGCTATGCTGCCAGCCCTGTTATGTAGGGATGGCCATCGTTGCCTTTGCCATCGGTGTTTGCCATCGATGGCAAAAGTGCAACTGACCAACGATGGTGCACACCTATGCAATGGATAACCATCAATGTTTTTACATATCGATGGTCATCTATTGTTTTTGACTGATTGGCCTGTGGGCTAATCAGAATTTGGTGACAGAGCTTCACAGGTGTCCTGGGCGGAGCTATGCTCCGTGTCCCAGGAAAAAGCAAAACAAAACTATTCGTTTAAGCTTGACATCAATGGTGGGGAACCATCTGGTTCTTCTCCATTGATGTCAAAACTATTTGACATCGGCCATAAACCATCAATGTTTTCTAAACATCGATGGTTGATGCCCATCCCTGTAGACCCAGCGCTGTGTCTGCTGATGAGGAGTCCCGGGACTGTGATTAGGGGGCCTGGAGTTGTCTCCGTGGGACACTTGGCGCTATGACCAGGAGACCTGTTGCTTCTGGAGGCAGTTGAACTGAAGTGGAAGTGGAAAGGGTGCAGAATAAGGTACGCAGTGCTATCTCTACTGGGACAGGGGGTATGAGATTATGAAATACAAAGTGATGTCTGTCAGGCTTTCACAACCTTTTCAAACCTGTGCCTCCCCCCCCCCCTCCTTTCTCTTCATCTACCCTCTTTTTCTTACCACCCTCTCTCTTCTCCTCCATTCTATCTCCCCCTCGGTACCCCTCCTCTCTCTTCCCCTCTCTCCCCTGCCCTCTCTCTCACACTCTCCCCCCTCATTTCACCCCACCTCTCTTGCCCATCCTCCCTCCACCCTCCTCTTTTTCTCTCTCCCCTGCTCTCTTTTTTCCCCTTCTTTTTCTCAACCCTCACTCCCCCTCTATCTTTCTGTCCCCAGGTTCCCTTCTCCTCCCCACCTTTCCCTATGCTTCCTTCACTTCTTCCTTTCCTTCTCTCTGTCTCTCCCCCCCCCCTCTACCTGGCACTGTGTCTCCCCTTTTGTCTTCCTGACAACCTCTCTCTCTCTTCATGTCTCCCGGACATTCTCTCACTGTTGCTCCCCCCATCTCTCTCTCTTTTTCTCTCTCCCTGACATTCCCACATTCTCTCTCTCTCTACAAGGAGCAAGAGTTATACTCCCTTTTATATCTCTTGCTCCTTGCTACAATGCTCCCACCCTAAGAGGCATTTTTATGGCAATGATAGGGGCCCCTTTTAAGATTTCCCTCTGGGCCCACAACAGTTCTAGTTACGCCCCTGGCAATATCCCATCTGAAATAGAACCACCACCTTAGTAAATTTTCCCCTGAAGAAGACCAATGATTACTGGTCGCTATATCCCAAGTTCTTTCCTATAGATACATCTAATACTACAGAGGGAAGTGTGTGTGTGTGTGTGTGTGTGTGTGTGTGGTGGGGGTCAATTCAATTAAATATGGTGTGATGCCCGATATCATGGGATGACTGGCTTGGTAATTATAGCCTTTTATGGTATACAATATTTACTCATGTCTCTCATATCTGTAATGGGTGCTAGGGAAAAGTAGCAAAGATAGAGGCTGCAAATTGCCATCAGCCAAATGTTCTAGAGGCACTTCAAACCCATCATACTGAAGTGTATTCAGTTTCAAAATTAAATATTATTATTTTTTTCTAATTGTTATATAGATGAGTCATAGAAGCAAAGCAGAAAATCTCCTGGATGATAAATCAGTTGGCAGCTTCCGACTTATTAATTATAATTAATTATTACCTCACTTTTCATTGACATGACTGATTCCTCTGTTCATTTTCTATCCCAGCGGTTTTCAAACTGTGGGTCCTGACCCCAAAATGGGCCCTGACCTTCTCAGCATGGGGTCATGACTCCATGTTGCTGACCACCAGGCTGATGACTTTTCTAATCTCAGTCAGTGAGTCTGAAAAATCTGTTGAATTGTCTGTTATTTTAGACTCTTCACATCATTCATGCTGCTTTCACACTACAAAACCTGCTTTGACCTGGTTTTTGAAATGCTTAGCGCTAGTAGTTTCCATCCACCGCAGGGACCCCGCTGCTGACTTCCCATCCGCCGCAGGGACCCCACCGCACACTTCCCATTCACCGAATGGACCCCGCTGCCTCCCCACCAATGCTTAACTGTTATACTGGCCATATGATTGTCCGATCCAATCTGTCAGACTGGCAAGTACCAGGGGAGGGGGGAGCGCTGGCAAGTACCAGGGGAGAGGGGGACCGGTGAGGGATCCACAATACCAGTTCAGACCTGTTCACTTTGCGAAAATAAAGGGTCTGAACCGTGTAGGATCCTTCTTTTTAACCGTTTTGAATTACCAGTTTTCTTGAACTGGACATTTAAACCTGGCAAATTACCGGGTTATAGCTGCGGTGTGAAAGGGGTATTAGTGCCTCCACAATGCTGCCATGCCTGTGCTGTCTGCTGACTACACAAGTGATGTGATGAACTACTGCAGTCGATTGCTGGGGAACCATAATTAATTTTACTGTCTAATGGGATCCCAAAGCAAAATAGTTTGAGGACCCCTAGTCTATCCAATTACTACATACAGAGCTCAGTATTGCAGTTGTTTTCCTACTATGTCTTTTCTAGCCAGGAATAACTATTCTTTATACTGTATGTAAGCAATCATGAGCAAGGCCCTCATTCTTCATGTTCATTTTTAGCACTATACTTGCTTTAAATAATCATTGGAGCAATGTGTTAAACCTTCTAAAGAGGATAGATAAAAGATAGCTAAAAGCTGATTGGGTGCTATGGGCAATGTCTCCATTAAAAAAAGATGGAAACATTGGCCATAGCACCCCCATTGTCTCTTGTGTCCTTAGTGGTTAAGGCTCAGTGACTGCTGACCCCCCTTCCTCTCCCTGTGACTCACCTCTATTCGCCTATCCCAATCCCTACCAGTATAATTACACAATTCGTCATATTTAGGTAAATGCAAAGTGATCTATTATTTGTTTTACTATTCAACTTAACTTAACCGAATACATATGGATTGCTCGTACAATCGGACTGGTCTATTCCTAAAGTTTAATTGTGCATAATATTTCTAAAAATAAATTCTGTAAATTGTAATTCGGATCTTTCTGGGCTTCTATAGTGTTGTGGCTATAGAAAATCAATGGAATACAAATCTACCAGTAAATGATAAAATATAAATGATCCATCATTAAGTGTTCTCTCTTTTTGAGTTTACATAATCAGTCATCGTAAATCTAATTTAATAACATGGTTCAAATGATTTAAATGGGCTGTAACTCTTACAAACTGTGGAAGGGGTTTAGACTACATACAATTACCACGGTACTATGAATAATAAAACAGAAACCCTAACCACAACACCGTTTTTATGAACTACTATTAGTCAGGAGCATTTAAGTCCTGCCACTAGCTACTACTGTAAAATAGATTTTTATAAATGATTACAATTACTGTGCTGTCATCGCTTTGTTTTCTGAAGGAGAGTGTCATTGTGTAACACAGGTCTGGAGTGGATTGGCAGTTAAGAGGCCCATACATCTGCTGGCTCAATCCCTGATCCCCTAACCCAATGCCACCGCCGTTCCACCAACCAAATGTGCAGATCGACAGGCATCGATAATCGGCATTTGTCGCTATAACCTGGCCATTAAGCATGTAAGAAAAAGTTCACTGGAATCAGGGAATCTGTATTTTCATGCATGTTCAATTATTTTTTCACACAGCAGTGCTGTTGAACTGGGCCCGATAAATGGTTCCACCCAACCTAGGGTAATACAGAATTGGCCGCTGTGGCACATGGTTGTTCTACTTATCTGCTGCTCTAGGACTCCCATCTACTACAACCAGCATAGAAGGAATCTCCTTGCTTTAGCTCAACTTGTTTCTGAAAATAGTTCCAGATCCCTGAGCAATTTATTACAGGAACAATTTAACAATGGCGGCATGTAATAAATGTCCCTATATGGCATTAGCAATTGTGGCCTATATTCTGCTGTCTAGGACGGATTGGCCATAGACCTTACAGGGAATATTCCCAGTAGGCCGAAGCACATGCAAGGCCACCTGTCAGCCAATTATTATTATTATTTTTTTGAGGACCTGACTAGAGTAGTGGCCCCATCCCTCTCCTGTCTTCCACATAAGCAGCCTTTGCTGGTTCATAGAGCTGAGTACCTGATTCTGCAAAAACTCAACCAAGGCGGGCACCATCTATAACCAACTTTCTTGGTTTATATGTTAAAGAAACAGGAGTGGGAGCAATCTATGGATGTAACAATTTATGGGGTGCTTTTTGGGCTCCAATGGGGAGTGATATTTGGGAAATTCAGGGAATTATAGTAATGAGTGGTGTGCCTGTTAGATGGATGTTTCTGCGTCTGTGTTTTAGGTGGGGTAGTAATTGAAATGTAGTTTGTCACAGCAGATGAAAGGCTTGGGGGCCACTAGACTGCCAAGCATATTGAAAAACTTAGCTTCCACACAGGTGTAGTGAGGTATATATCCGGCCTGTTTCGGTGTTGGTTCAGCCCAATTGAGGCCACTTCTATAAATTCTTCCAGGGCCACTTTTAATTCACAATCCGCCCCTGCCGCTGTCTCCTGTGTTTTCGGAACTCTACTTGTGGCATGGATTGTGCAGCATTGGCCAAGCAAGCTAAGTACAAACATCTCCTTTACTGAAGCAATAAACAAGCATTGAAGGAAAAGTCATCATTGGGACAGCCTTCTATCGGTGGTGCTGTCTCAACATGTATGCAATGGTTCTTTGCACCATTATTATTTTGTCATTAATAACATCAAAAATATGTGTTGAGGAATTGGGCAAAAAATATAAACCTTAATAATAAGGACCCAAATCATTTTTTTCTGTACAAGTTAAACTTTGCAGGTGATTTATGATTCATTTTGTGCTTTTGTTCCCGCAAGATATAAGTAAGTGGCTCCAGTATAATAAATGTACATAAAACATCACACAATCCAACATAGTAGAGGATCCCATTCTAAACAACTCAGACTGCTATAAAACTCTCACACATTATGGAGGTCATTCTGATTGACTTGCAAAGCTGTGAAATTTGCAGCTTTGCGAGTTATCTAAACGCCGCCTGTACGAACGCCTGCCCTCTGATTTCACCCACACGCATGAGAATGGATGTTTTACATTAACATCCATTTGCATGCTTGCGTGTGTCTACGAAATCATTTGGTCACCGACCATCGAATGATTTCTAAGGCGTTCGCAAATCGAAGTCACTCTTGTAAGTTTGTAAGTTTGATTTGCGGCGCCTTGGTATGGGAATAGGTCTGGTGACATCAGCTGCCCGCCCCTGGCACCCGCCTCAGGGGAAAATTACAGTGGGAATGCCTGGCGCTTTCATGGGGATGCCCATGAAACGCTGGGTGTTCCCATGTGCGTGACTCCAGTCTGTGCCCACACGCCCTCTGTCCGCACTGATCCATGCAAACGGGCTGGTGGTTGTACAAGTCGCCACATCCGCTCACACAGATGACCTGCACATGCGCATAAGCGTATAAGCACATACGCAGCCCATCAACATCGCGCACCGTTGTGAATCGGCAACAGTGAGGCTAGTGCAGAATTATCAGAATGCTATAGCCATACATTTAGCATAATAGGAATTTATTTGGAAAAGTAATAGGTAAGAACTGGTGTATGGCTCAAGGTCAAAGTATAAGTTGCATAAGCAAAGTTGCAAAAATAAAGTTGGCCATACACCTGAGCAATATGCATCGTGTGCACTGTGTGCATGATGCGCGGTTCCAAGGGTCATGATGTCGGCCCCTAGATCAGACGTGCCACGTGTCTGATCCGTCAGCTCTCATTGCAGTCGCAAGCGGATCGTATGTGCATATGACCAGGTCATATATAAGACTTTCTAATGTATGGGGGCCAGTGGCGGTTTTTACCTATGGGCTGCAAGGCTGCAGCCCCCCCCCAGGTAAAATCCGCCACTATAGTAAAGCCAGATGCAGTCTGTGAGACTGCACTGGCTTTACTGTGACTGGCAGTGACTTCCTATTGGAAGTCTGACCTGCCAGTCACAAAGCAGTCCCATTGGGAGGTGTTACCTCCCTCCGGGATGCCTTGCTGCGGGCTACCGGGCAAAAACGGCAAATGCGTGCTGGTTCCCGGTGCCTGTAATTTATATTGTATTGCCTGGCATCATAGGACAGGCACCGGAGACCTGAAGGCAGGCCAGAGGCAGCCCCCCTCCCTGGAAGAGGTATGAGCCGCCAGTGATGGGGGCCTAAAGATTTAGCCCACCAGCAAATATTTAAATAAAAAGTTCAAATTCTAAATTTCATCTGCTTCACCCAGCACATTTAGTAGGTACATGAGTGATAATTATTTTTTTTAACTTTGTCAGGGATATAACACAGGACTTATTTAACTATCTGTTAGAAAATGACCTCAGTAACTTTACGGACAATTGTTGTGCTATAAAACCCTTAATTTCATCCTTCTAGGTGATAATCTCACATAGATCGCTATATTTGTAAAATATGGTATGAATGGATTTGCGTTTCATAGCCATGTAAGTCCTGTCTGTGTTTTGGTTTCAAAACAGCTATTAAACCTGTCAATACAGTAAATATATATATATATATATATATATATATATATATATATATATATATGTATAGAAAGCACTTACCCCCTCGCAGAAAGGATTGGAGACGGCACACGGTGGTAGGTGAAGAAAAAAAGGGTTTATTGCAATTACATCATTGCACAAAGAGACAGCTGCCGACCTGACAGCCGTTTCAACTGCATGTGAGCAGTTTTCATCAGAGGTGAAGCACACTGCAGCAGAGCAAACATATATAACATAAAATTGCGCCCAAAAACATGTAAATGAGGTCAACCAGACCTCCACTGACCTGGCTCGTCATCTCCATTGGGTGACAGCTGGGAAGGCGGGGGGAGGGGCTCTGTGATGCAACCTGTGACTTATGATTCCCTTTATTTTATTTTATTTTATATGTCTTTCCTGTATTGCTGTGATGGTTCTTGCTAACTCTGGGCACAGCTGAGTGCTCAGGGATCAGATGTGCTTTTCTACCTACTATGATGTGCTGATGTGTTATTTGCGGTACTTTTTCCCCAATTTATGGTACAGGTGTTGACACTGCCGGGTGTCGTCAGTTTTGAGGCAATATATACAATAGAGGTGTTGACACCGCTATGTGTCGTCAGTTTATTTCAACATGTGTATTTTGCTTTAACACATGGCTATGTGCACAATTAACGACCCTGCCGTTTGTTTGACACTGTACATCCATGCTTCCCTGTATTATGCTATACCCTGGGGTCAACCAGCCTGACACATGGACACAACATGATACGCTACTATCCACTTGATATGACAGCGCCAGCGCAGCATCACCCTTCCCCTCTCCTTCAGCAACAATGAGCGCCCAGCGGCTCAGCTGTACAAGTAGTGACAGCAGCCGCATCGCACACATGATCCGCATGGAACCCCAGAGACAGCCGCATCTAGGCTGATTATGCTCTGGAGTTTCCCATTCAGTTGCATCACAGAGCCCCTCCCCCCGCCTTCCCAGCTGTCACCCAATGGAGATGACGAGCCAGGTCAGTGGAGGTCTGGTTGACCTCATTTACATGTTTTTTGGCGCAATTTTATGTTATATATTTTGCTCTGCTGCAGTGTGCTTCACCTCTGATGAAAACTGCTCACATGCAGTTGAAACGGCTGTCAGGTCGGCAGCTGTCTCTTTGTGCAATGATGTAATTGCAATAAACCCTTTTTTTCTTCACCTACCACCGTGTGCCGGCTCCAATCCTTTCTGCGAGGGGGTAAGTGCTTTCTATTAACCACATTATGTGCCTGGCACCGGAACAGTTTTATCTTTAACCAGAGTGCCAACCTGAGAACCCAACTGTCTATATATATATATATATATATATATATATATATATATACAGAACACAGGTGGATCTGCGCAAAGCAATACTTATGAATCAGTGAAACCCGTCTTCTGTTTGTAATGCAGCGCACTCTTGAGAGGCTTTGTCACGGCCTCAAATGGAACACATGTAACACAAGAGAAAAGAGGAGCGCACAGGTGAGCAAGATTGAACAGCGTTTACTGAAAAAAAAGGTGCAGGCTCACATACATTAAGGATAGCAGCAGTCAGCATATGTGGTAATCACCGTCAGCACACCAGTACATAGCACGGACACCGGAGGACATCCAGAGGACCGGCAGAATGGAAATCAGGACAGCGGCGGCGGCGTTCTCCACACACGGACTCAAGACGGACAGGTAACTCTTGTGTGGAGGTCTCTGAACGTAATTGTTCAGACTGGTGTGCCCCATTGTTGCTGGGATTAAATCTGCCACGTCCTGTTTGTCAGAATTTATTGATCTGCATATACAGAAATATGTGGTCAAACTCAGTTCTTTTACCAAGGATTCCACCCAGATCCTCATGATGCTTGAGGGTTTTGAGTGGAAACACACCTACAGATGGTGCACTATAGACGTGGAGGCTCTTTATACCTCTATTCCCCACGAGGGGGGCCTCCAGGCTATTAAATATTACCTTGACAGTGACATTTCTCTTAATGATGGTTTTCGTGAATTTATACTAGATAGTATTAAACTTGTTATGAGTAATAACACATTTGTTTTCCAAGGTGAATACTATGTTCAATTATGCGGGGTTGCAATGGGGACTCCGTATGCTCCCAGCCTCGTTAACCTTTATTTAGGTCAGTGGGAGGAGTGTAATCCTGAAATTAATCATATATACAAGAAAAACATCATTAGATACAATCGTTATATAGACGATATCATCATCGTTTGGGATGGTGATGAAAATCTTTTTAATGAATTTGTTAGAGAAATTAACATTAATTGCTATAATCTTAAATTTACCTCTAAAACAGACAAAAATAAGATCGAGTTTCTTGATCTGTTGCTTGATACTACAGAATGGTCTGAAGAAAATAAAAGTATAGAGACCAGTACATATATAAAGCAAGTTGACAGCAACAGCTATGTCCATTATAACAGCTGCTATCTTAAAAAATGGATTAATAATATACCATATTCCCAATTCATACGTGTGCGCAGAAATTGCGCCAATGTAACAAAGTTTGAAGAACAGGCTGATATTTATAGTAAAAGATTCTGTGAAAAAGAATATCCTCCTGAATTGGTCCGTATTTGTAAAGAAAAAGCACTTAAACGCGATAGAAAGGATTTACTTAAATACAAGGAAAAATCACGTGATCAAGGGACCATGGTTCCTTTTGTCACTAAGTTTAATAGTGACAATAACAAAATTAGACAAATCCTTACCCAACATTGGGATGTGCTTTTACTAGACCCTATTTTGAAACCGCTACTACCTGCAAGACCACAGGTCATTTTCAAGAAAGCCTCCTCTTTGAAAAATTCACTGGCTCCTAGTATGCTAAGAAGTGTTGACGATCATAAGGAAGGCTGGTTGAAAACTAGTAATGGTTTTTTCCCGTGTAATAAATGCAAGGTGTGTAAATTTGCGGATAAGGAGAGATCCACTTTTTGGAATGCTGAACACACCAAATCCTGGAAGGTTAAAAGTAGGATGTCTTGCCTCACTACACATGTTATTTACATGCTTATGTGTAGATGTGGTAAGAAATATATAGGCAAGACAAAAAGGGTCCTTAAATTGCGTGTGTTAGAACACACCAGGAGCATTACCAATAAATTGCTTACACACAGTGTCCCTAGACACTTTGCTTCATGCTGTTCCTCTGATCTTCAGCACTTCTCCTTTAAGGCATTAGAGCATATCAGTCTAGATGAAAGAGGTGGCAATATTCTAACTAAACTTAGTAAAAGGGAGACCTTCTGGATATATACTTTAAATACTATGTCGCCTATGGGTCTGAATGAGGGGGTTGACATTGTGCCGTTTCTGCACTAAGTGAATTTGTGTGCATTACTTTCGCACTGGCTCCGTGTTGTTGTTGGGTTGCGGCCCCTTCATGGTGCTTATAGTGCTGAGGTCTTGACACTTAGTCCGTGCAGTTCAATGTACACTTCCCTCATTAACAATTGCTGTTATATTATAGTTTTACATATCTGCTTTTTTGTCTGTTGGTTTTTATATTTATATCTCTATATATCGAATTGTATCTTGAGCTAATATTTGCTGCTATGTAATATGTTGTGATTTCCAACATTATTTGATTATACTAATACTGTTTTCTATTATTTTTTCTCCACCCAAATTCTTCTTCTTATTCTCTATTATATGAGTATAAAATCATTTAGTCATTTATATACATATCTATATACTTTTTAGCGATATATTTTATGTGTATATATGTGAATATATATTTTTTGTATACATATATATTCTCTCTTTTTATGAAAATAATTATTAGTACTTTATTATGTATGTTTTTGTATCTATTTGTGTATTTTTACTATGTATTGTATATTATTAAATATTGTATTTTTATGGATTGTTTGTAATTCCAATCGGGGCGTATATATTTGTTTTTGCTGCCGTTTGGACTGTGTTAAGATAATGCATTTTATGCTGTCTCTCTGTTACATATGTTTGCACTTGATTGGCATTAGCTGTTTACTATTTTATTGATTGAGCCGGCTATATAAACCCTGCCATACTTACCTCAGACACGCCTCCTGACGAAGTCATCAGTGACGAAAAGCGTTGGGGCGTGGTCACCCGACGTATCAGATCCTGGTCACAGAGTTACCTGTCCGTCTTGAGTCCGTGTGTGGAGAACGCCGCCGCCGCTGTCCTGATTTCCATTCTGCCGGTCCTCTGGATGTCCTCCGGTGTCCGTGCTATGTACTGGTGTGCTGACGGTGATTACCACATATGCTGACTGCTGCTATCCTTAATGTATGTGAGCCTGCACCTTTTTTTTTAGTAAATGCTGTTCAATCTTGCTCACCTGTGCGCTCCTCTTTTCTCTTGTGAGATATATATATATATATAAAATTTATTCTTAGTTTTACTCTTACTGGATTTTATAATCAAATCAGTTTGCCTAGATTGTATTTTTTATATTATACAGTACATTTGGATTTAACCCATGTGTAGTGCAAAGTAAGTAATCATTTCATCATACTATCATTTACGTAACCAATCATTTTAAAGTCAAATGAAATATAAAATTTTCAAAAGCAACTAAGGACAGGGGGGCTTCCAATACATAGTTCCCCAAAATAATTACATATAACATTATGGAAGAAAATTCAATTCCCGGAGTTGTTTGGCTTTTTTTTTTTTTTCGATATGGCAATACCAGTTTATTTCTTATATATATTCCAGGATATATTTTCAGTAAACATTTCATACCTCTGTAATAATATTGTCGAAGCAAAATGTTCTGCTTCCAGAGGCATTTAATCATTTTGCGGTTTGTAGTCAGGATTTTAATAATAATAGAAAAAAATGAGGTAAATGGAACACAGTGTCATTTTAACAAGGTTGGGAAAGGGTATAGTGTGATAAGTCAAACTGATTTTAACTTTTATGAGTTATATAACGCAGCCAGTCTGGTTTAACAGCTACATAGCCATTTCATTATGTCTAAGGAAAAATGGAAGCCCACGAGGCCCACTGATCTCTACAACACTTCCTATTATGTATAGCCACATGAGAATTCAACATATTGCTGAGGAAGTACATTCAATAGAGGTTAGTGTCTCAAATTCCATGTGCTATTATCTACCATTTAATAGAAAGTTTAATTTTTATATTGCAGAAATTCAGTATTAGGCTCTGCTGGTCTGTAGGAGTTTGTTTCAGGAAATTCCCCAGTCGCTTGTGATATAGACATTATAACACATAACATCTCTCTCATCTGTACGAGGAACATTGAACTCAGAGGCCCAGTCATTTGTAAAGAGCATTTATGCCAATTCCCGTTCTCTTTTATTGTTCGAAGTGAATTACCTTTCCTCTGACTAAACGATAAGAGAACATTGTTTTTCCAGGAAATTAAGACCTAGAAAAAGTAATTCTGCTGTATTAATTGCAAGAATCTGTGCTTGAGTGAAATGAGACAATAAAGATGAAAACAATACATTGAGGTTTGTGATAATCTTTAGTATGCAAAATGGGAACTTAAATCGGCAAATTAGGATTGTAGTTTCCAAAGTCCTGGTGAGCTAGTATTATTCATCACAAGGGGTCTAAGAAAAGCAGTCAAAAGGTCAACAGTAACAATCTCGACATTCCTAATATAGACCATAATATCTACAGTTGATGTAGAAAAAGTTGACAGGCAATGTGTCAACATTATCAGTATGTTGACATTACAGTAAGACCGCAGACTGGAGGTTTAGGGTATGGCTGCAGAATGTGGATAAGAGAAGGTTAAGGGTAGGGTTAAGGGTAGGAATTAGGGCTAGGGATATCAGAGAAATACTTACCAGAATGCTGGAGGGCTGGAGGTCTGACCCAGAAGCGATGATAACAAGACCGCTGAGACCTGAAAGACACCACTGGCGCCATTTAACCACCAGAAGATGATAAATCACCCCTGGGCCACTAGGGACAATATATTGACATTTTAACATTTAAAAATCTTATCACTGTCTACATAATGGGGGAAATTTACTAAGAATACGAATACGATATATCGTATTCATATTCTTAATACGGATGAATACGACTGCATATGGCTGTTTCAGCCTTATGCAAATTCGTGTTCCGGAGGGGAAATTACAAAGCAGTCAAATACGACTGCTTTGTAACCGTCCTATGTCGTAATGATTCGTATTAGCGGCCATATATACAGACGCTAATACGAATTCGTACAGGCAGTCTGCACGGATCAGTCAGATCCGTGCAGGCTGCAGTGTGTAAATAAAGTTTTATTTCCGTGTGTGTCAGTGTGTTTGTTTGACTATTTTTAATACTGTGAAACTTCAAGTGCCAGCTGACCCTGTAATGCCCCGCATGCTGGGATTTGTGGTTCTCCAAGTCCCAGCATGTGGGGGAGGCTTGCTAGGACTCATAGTTCCACAGTATTAAACAATAGTTGGTACTCTTTAATTAGAACGGCGCCAACGATTGAAATCGCGGTCGTCGCGGGTAAAAATCGCGGTGATCGCGGGCATCGCAGGCATCGCGGGTAAATCGGGATGGCCGCGATGCCCGCGATGACCGCGATCACCGCGATTTTCCCATAGGGAACAATGTTAAAAAGCCTGATTGACCGCGATTTTACACTTAAATGCCTCAATGGACCCGATTTGGGCATAGAAATCAATGTAAAATGGGCCACACAGCCCAAATAGGGCCAATTAACCGTTAAATGTCCCCCCAAATTTTTAACGCCACCCCACGATCCATGCCAACCCGAAGCGTGGCGAGCGCAGCGAGCCCGCGAGGGGCGGCGGTACGCGTCCTCCGACCTTTTCATGCCCTACTATCCACTACGGCGTGGTGTGAGAATATAATAGTGTGGCGAGCGCAGCGAGCCACCGAGCCCGAAGCGTGGCGAGCGCAGCGAGCCCCGCGAGGGGACGCGGATACCTTCACAGGTAGACGCGTCCCCTCGCGGGCTTCACAGGTGTCCGGGTCGCCACGGACACCTGTGAAGGCCGCGAGGGGACGCGTTTACCTGTGAAGGTATCCGCGTCCCCTCGCGGGGCTCGCTGCGCTCGCCACGCTTCGGGCTCGGTGGCTCGCTGCGCTCGCCACACTATTATATTCTCACACCATGCCGTAGTGGATAGTAGGGCATGAAAAGGTCGGAGGACGCGTACCGCCGCCCCTCGCGGGCTCGCTGCGCTCGCCACGCTTCGGGTTGGCGTGGATCGTGGGGTGGCGTTAAAAATTTGGGGGGACATTTAAGGGTTAATGGGCTCTGTGGCCCATTTAACATTGATTCCTATGGCCAAATCGGGTGGATTGAGGCATTTAACAGTAAAATCGGGTCCATCGCGGCTTTTAACATTGATTCCTATGGGAAATCGGGGGCATCGCGTCGCGGGCATCGCGGGTACATTTATGGCCGGCCGCGACGCGACCGACACGATTTCCATGTTTAACATTGGTTTCAATGGGAAATCGCGGGCATCGCGTCGGTCGCGTCGCGGCCATACATAAATGTACCCGCGATGCCCGCGACGGGCGCCGTACTAGGTAAAGAGTACCCAATAGTTTATTCTATTTTTTACACTCGAATCAGCCCAGTGATTACAACCCAGGGTCACCTGGGACAGCACCAGGGCCCCTGGCTAGGCTGACTGGTCGAAAGGGTTAATGCTTTGGCCGCGGGACCTTATATATATATATATATATAAGTGTCCTTTGGCTGTGGCATTACCCTGCTGCCTGGTTGGGCCTGGGGCTGGTTCTTAAAATACGGGGGACCCCTATTCATTTTGTCCCCCGTATTTTGGGAACTGGACCTGGAGCCTGGGGCTGGTTTTAAAAAATCAGCGAACCCCCTAGCTGGTTGGTTTCCTGATTTTTTATTACCAGCCCTGGCTCTTTCAGCCTGGTGCTGGTTACGGCCATGGGGGGGGGGGGGGGGACGGTTTTTAAAATTTATTTATTTTTCTATTTTTTACACACTGAAGCCTGCACGGATCTGACTGATCCGTGCAGGCTAAAGCCAAATACGACAGGAAAATGAAGTGTATTTTCCTGCCGTATTTGCCCAGCCATTAGCGGCCATTTTACACCAATTAGTGGCCGTATTAGTAAATCAGGAATCACCATTGTTTTGAATGGTGATTCCTGTCATATTCTATCGATGGTGTATTCATTCGTATTTGTAAATACAAACGAATACGAAAATTGGTATTTTGGCAAAGTAAATGCCAAAAATATGAATACGCCCCAAAAAAAAATTTCCTATGAAAATAAGAATTTTTTTTCTACGAGATCACCTTAGTAAATTTCCCCCAATGAATGTGAACTTGTTCAATGTCGATATATCATACCCAACTTGCATATACAGCACACATATTATATATTTAATAATCAATTTGATTGGACATGTCAAATTTTATCAGACTCTTGTTTGTCATTTGTAGTGTATCCATTATGCAACGCTGCTCCCAGGCTGTTACATGTCAATAGTTATAAACAGAGTAAATATGTGTCGATTTAAACATATATTGAAACAAGGTCATCAGCCATTTCAAATAACAACAAACAGCTACAAAACCACTTAAATTAGTACACTCATAGCATTTTCACATCGCCGACACGTTTTAAAAACCGGTATTTAAAACGGTAATTAAAACGGGTCAGAGCCTTAACATTGCCGCAGATTACCGTTTTAAATACCGGTTTATACCCCTTTCACATCGCACTTTTAAAACGGTAAATTGCCGTTTTTTTTTTTCCCTTTTTAAAACGTTTAAGCCTGCACTGTGAATGCATAGCATTGTACACATTCACATTGCACAAAAAACGGCAAGGAACCGTGTAGGACTCTGCTTTTTACACGGATCGAAATGCCAGTTAACTTTAAACGGTAAATCGGCTGTGGTGCATTCACAGTGCAGGCTTAAACGTTTTAAAAAGGGAAAAAAACGGCAATTTACCGTTTTAAAAGTGCGATGTGAAAGGGGTATTAGATGTGTATTGTCCAGTGGAAGTAAACACTGGATGTGGGTACAGATACTTTGTGACATTTATAGATGACTTTATAAGGATAACAAATATTTACTTTAGTGGTGAAAAGGCTTGCAGATTAGAAGAGACAAATTGAAAATCAATAAAAGTTACAGATTCGACACTCAGAAATCGTATATTGGTTCAGAATATCTCAAAAGAGAGGTGGAATAATTTTTTATAAAAATACACTAGAGAATCAGTTGACCATTGTCTTTACTCCTGAGAAAACGGTGACTGTAAGCGGGGAACCCGTACACTAGTAGAGAAGGTAAGATATATGCTATAGGATGCTGGCCTGTACATGTTGTTTAGGGGTGGAAGCCGTGCCCACAGCAATCTATCTCAAGATCCTTTCTTGTACAGTCTACAAGTTTTGGAGATATTTTCAATGTCAACATATCAACAAACAGAAAATACAAGCTGGATCTAAAAGCAATAAATGACACCATGCTTGGCTATTGCCAAGAAAGCAAAGGTTACAGATTGTGGAATTCAAGTACCAAAAAGCTGTATCACTGGACATGACAGCAGCGGAACATATATCTGAGTCAGAGACTATAAGAATGGAAGATCTTCTGCAAGATCAAATATAGGCAAACCACCTAAAAGGCACCATGCAGAATTTACAAATATTGCAGTTAGTTAGGATTGTGATATCCAGATGCAAAAACTAAAGTATGATTGTATGAATGGAAATCCAAGGTCGGTTAATGGACTGTGCAAGATTTTAAAAGCACATATGCGTGAAAAGCCTCAAGAACCAATAATGACAGCAGTCCCGTTTGTGACTCAAGAGACTGTTAGTATTCCCAATGCTGTCAGTAAAGGAACTTACTAAAGTATCTCCCAAGAAGGCCAAGCTAAAGTCATATTATATGTTGAAGCGTTTTCATAAGTTTAACCCAGGTTTTTTACAGGTCACTATAGAAAATGGAAATTGAATGTAACATGGAGAAGCTTGCAGCAAGTTGGAAGAGGAGTGCTCTACTGTGTAAACTCCAGCAAAAAAAAAAAGAAGAACAATTCTTCAAAATATATGATAAACTCCAGTCTTCTTTTTCTCTATGGAGGCTTCATGTCCAATTCCAAGATAGCCACCAAGATCTCTATTGAGCATGTGCAGCAGGGGCTAGTTTGTCTTGAGACTACAGTATGTATGAAATTATGCTTAGCCAACCATTTGTGGCATAGAATCACCAGTTGGTAAGCTGTATTATACCCCCACTCCACTCTAGCTAAGTTCCATCCCCAGTGTACATGTAACAGATAGTTCGGTTGTACCTGATATACCAAGACCACTGGTTAAGTAACTGGGCTATTCATAGTTTGAGTCATCTGCTAGTGTGTGCCAATTAAACTCTGTTGTTTGAAATAAACACACTGTCTTAAGGTTCCCATACATGGTACAGTTATTGTATGCAATTTGGACTAGATCGCATCGCATCACAATTTGTTTTGCAATGCAATGAGATGCAATCTAGTACAAGTAGTACTGTATGTGCAGCACTTACTTTTTGACCTGTGCAATGGGATGTACGCAGGAGAGCGCATCTCATCACACCCAACAAGTGTACCGTGTATGGGCACCTTTACTTGTGTTGTTTGACCTCTTTTACAATATCTCCTGGTCACCGTGCACTATAATATAATGTACACCAATTTATTTTTCTTTTTTATTATTTGGTGATATCATTTGAAAAATATTCAAGACAATTTTGAAATAAATACCCAAATTATTTTGTAGTGGGTAAGTTAATAGCAACAAGAAAAGGAAAAAGTAGCCCTTATATGTTCCTATAAAATGAGGAAAATATTGTATTGTCTTTACAGGTTAAATAAAACCTCAAATAAAACAGAACTCTCGGTATAATTACATTGCACTGGTTACCCTATACATCTTTAAGAACCTGGATTGTCCATTTCTACGTACACCCCTGTTAAGATTGATATTAGGAGATATATATACCACCTCTCGATTTAGTAGTGGCAATAATGTCCCATTTTTATCCTCACATGGGCCCTTATTCAGATCTGATTGCAGTACAGATTTGGGTACTTGTGTACTATCACGGCGACCCCGATATTTAGTAGCGCGATTTTTCATTGCATCGCATGCCATACACCCGATGCACTGCGATGTGTTGCGATTTAAGCCCCCTATGCGATGTTAAATTGTATAAGCACCCTAGTGGGTGCTTTTAAGCACCCTAATGGGTGCTTACAATGTTAAATGCACCCCCATGCCACCCCCCAGTATAAACGTGAACCCGAAGTGTGGCGAGCGCAGTAAACCTGCGAGGGGCGGCGGTACACGTCCTCCGACCTTTACATACCCCCACTATCCACGTCGGCGTGGAGTTGATTTTATAAAGTGTGGCGAGCGCAGCGAGCCACCGAGTCCGAAGCATGGGGAGCGCAGTGAGCCCCGCGAGGGGACGCGCATATTTTCACAGGTACACGCGAGGGGCGGCGGTACACGTCCTCCAACCTGTTCATACCCCCACTATCCACGTCGACGTGGAGTTGATTTTTTAAAGTGTGGCGAGCGCAGCGAGCCACCGAGCCCGAAGCGTGGCGAGCGGACGCGTATACCTTGCCACACTTTATGAAATCAATTCCACGCCGACGTGGATAGTGGGGGTATGAAAAGGTCGGAGGATGCGTACCGCCGCCACTCGCCACGCTTCGGGTTCATGTTTATACTGGGGGGTGGTGTGGGGGTGCACTTAACATTGTAAGCACCCATTAGGGTGCTCATACAAGTTATAATCGCATCCCATTGCATTGTATGCCATATACAATGCAATACAATTTTAAAATTGTATGACATTGGGGAACATCGCGCGATATCGCATTGCATACCATTGCATGCCTTATGGTCTGCGATGTGATGGACGCCGTGATACTACACAAGTACCCAGATTTGTTTGGAAAAGGTGCAAGACCGTGTGCACTGCAGGTGGGGCAGATGTAACATGTGTAGAGAGAGTTAAATTTGGGTGGGGTGTGTTGAAACTGAAATCTAAACTGCAGTGTAAAAAAAATGCAGCCAGTATTTAACATGCACAGAAACAAAATAACTCACACAAATCTAATTCTCTCTGCACATGTTACATCTGCCCCACCTGCAGTGCACATGGTTTTGCCCATTTTCCAAACACATTTGATGTTGATCAGTTCTGAATAAAGGCCATGGTCAGAGTTTATAGCTGTCAATACCAATGATAATCCACTGGAGGTTTTGTTTATGGGGACAGCGTCTGAGTCTCTGTGTTCCCAAGCAAGGGAAAAATATGTATTGGGTGGAAAATAGAGCCTCCATTTTGTCCAGCATGTAGATGCAGCAGAGTTCTTTGGGGCTGTTCCGGACTTGATTCCAGGGTCAGGGTAGCAAAGCAGTGCAGAGCAGAAGGCCCCTGATAACCAGAGAGGGACTGAGTTGTTTCAAACAAGTAGACTTTTATTCCAGGCTGAAAGGCAGAGCCAGTGTCATGGCTTCAAACAACAGTTCAGGAACAAAAAAATCAGCTTGCATCAGTCAGCAATTCAAATGAGCAGTATATTCACAGCACATTCAGGGTTCGGGTTATCCAGTATTAAGAGGACTACTTAAGGGAGAATGCGAATGTCTTATTTCCATTGACTAACTCAGCTAACTAGGTTAGCTGGCCTCAATTGAGGAAGGTTTGGTTCCTCCCTGAACCACAGAATGAGCCTCAAAATATGGAAAAGACCCACTCTGCCACATACCTCCCATTTTAATGGGTGAATCTAACTGTCCCACGGTGAATCCCACATCTCAGTCATCTGTTTGTACCACAAGTGGCTTGGCAATATTTGGAGACTGTAAAAGCGGGCCTACAAGAAAGATTTTTACTTGTGGTGAACCAAGACAGACACACTCTACACCACTTAAGTATATTTGGGGCAGAAATTGCCAAATGATCTGTTAAAGTAGAAAACTTGGACAAAAACCTCCTGTAATAGACATCCAAACACAAAAAGGACCTTAACTCTTTCTTGGTGGTTGGAACTGAGGCATCAGGTAGTGCCTGTACCTTACTCACAAAGGGCTCCAGGCACCCTCTACCCACCACATATCCTAAGTACTTGGTTTTACTTTTACCTAGAACACAGTTCTTCAAATTAGCAGTTAAACCTGCCTTTCACAGAGATTAAAGAACAGCCCTTAGCATTGGATCGTCAGCATTGGAATGCCCTATAACATGGGCATTCCAATGCTGACTATATATAACAATAACATCCATGTATGCAAAATTCTGTTGATGACAAAGCACCCAGTCCATTTACTTCTGAAAAAAGGCTGGGACACCATCAGTGGCAAACGCAGGATTTTCAGAAGGGGGTTTCCAGAGGGGCGGAGCAAAGCACGGAGATGGACACTTAGGTGACCCAGTATATGCCGGGTCAATTAAAGTATTATAGATAGACCAAATGTATATTAATAATAATATACACACACACACACACATACATAACAGCAGTGTAGACCCCTTGGCATAGCAATGTATTGGGGCCCCTACTGATCCTCCAGCGGTAGGGGTGGGGGAAGCTTTGATGCCCCGCGGGTGGTAGGGGGTATTATATCAACCGCTCAGCATGTAGGGCCTGGATCAGTAATTTCCACTAATTACCCCTTTACTGCACAGATGGTGGGAGATGGGGTGGGAGAAGGGGGCATTGGGCTGAATGAAGGGGCTCTGATACATAACTTCCAGGGTGGTAGAGGATGTTTAATATGCAGAGGAGGGGTGTATAGTGGAGTGGGCTTATTATTCATAATTTTCTGGTGGGAGGACAGCTTGCTTGACTGCAGATATCTCCAGTTCCCAGAAATAGATTTCTCAGATTTGGTACTGGGGACTAGGGGATCAGAGTTCAGGAGCAATCTGCCAGTGAGAATTGAGAATATAAAACTACATACCAGGTGTGTGGAGCTGGAGCAGTAACCAGCTGCTGGAAGGCTGATATCTCTGGTTCTGGGCACAGTAGAGACAAGCTACTAGTGTCCATCAAAGGGGGAGAGTCCCAGCTTTTGGAATATACCCTCAGAGAAACTCTGAGTCAGAAAGAACCTGAAATATCTGACTGGGAAGAGCAATTAACAGGCTTGGATGGGGACCACTGCTTTGAAGTCAGATATCTCCGGTTCCCAAGGGCCGATTTTTTAAATTCTTGTACCCATGGAAAGAGGAGACCCTCAGCTTTCAGCCTAGGCCCCTTAGACTCCTGGGGGGGGTTCTGGGTACTCAGAAACCCCCCCTGCGTGCGCTACTGACCATACACGCCAAAAGTGATTGCTTTAAACTGTTAGGGCCAGATGTATCAAGCTTCAAAAAGTGATAAAATGGAGAGTGATAAACAGGCAGCCAATCAGCTCCTACCTGTCGTTTTTCAAACCCAGTCTGTAACATGACAGGTTGGAGCTGATTGGGTGGCTGTTTATCACTCTCCATTTTATCACTTTTGGAAGCTTGATACATCTGGCTCTTAGAGGCCTAACAGAGTAGAAAAAATCTTTCTTAAGGTGCCCATACACGTCCCGATGCGGGTGTGCGTTTTCAGCTTAACATTGCATTGCATGCCTTGTGCATGCATTGTGCATGCAATGCAATGCGATGTGATAAAAAGCCAGTATAAAAATTATGTGCAGCACATACTTTTTGTACTGTGTGATGAAGTGCCGCGGGAGCGCGCACTTCAAAGCACAGATCACACCGCCCACATCGGAACGTGTATGGGCACCATTACTGTATTTTTAGCATCCTTTGTCAATTCAATTTGCCAATACCATTTTCTGAGATCAAGGGTAGAAATATATATATATATGCCCAAACCTAATCTATCAAGCAGGTCGGAGACATTACATTTTGACATAGCATTAACTTTGCAGAAGTCTATGGAAAATTATGTTGAGCCATCTGATTTTGGGACCAAGACATTGGAGCTATACCTGTCGCTAAGCAGCTCTTCAGTTACCCCTAAACTTAACATATCTTGTATTGCCTTGATTACCTGATTTTGTTTTCTCCTTGGAAGCCTATAGGGTCTTTGTCAAACTACTACTCCTGGTAAGGCTAGAATGTATTGTAAGAATACATTGATCTTCCCTGGTACTGTATATCAGACATTTTAAACGTGTCTGAGCCGAAAGGTTCAAGGGGTCTGAGACCCCATCTTACTGGTGAATCTGTGGAGCAAGGTTACTTTGGCTATCACAATGGTCTACAAAGAAAACCTCTTGGTACTATCATTTTCAACAGATTAACATGGTAGATCTTCCTACCTCTACGGGAGCCAGGCTGGGGGACCTCTTAGTTTACTTCCCCAATCTTTATAATTACTTCAAATGACCCTGATACTGAGCTAAAAAGAGGCAAAGCAAGTAGAAGCCTGATTGCAAATAACAAATAGAGTAGAAGCTCGTCCCACCTTTTTAATGTATCTATAAACGTCTTTGACAAAGACTTAGTGTACGATTAAATCTTTCCCTTAAATCCTCAGTTTGAGGATAATAAATTAAGGGGTTTGATAGATTTAAATCTTTAACAACTTTGACATCCTGTGCATTATTTTAGACATAAAGGTTGTCCCCTGGCCATTAAGACATTTTTTTTTGTAACCCTACCTTGAAAAACAGCTCCAGTAACATAGTGGTAATCAAGGGAAATACCTCTGGATAATTTATAGTCTTTAGATGGGGTTTCAATCTGACCCACTAAATCAACCCTTATTTTTCCAGTTTGGACCCCTACATTTGGGAGAGGGATCACAAATGCAGGAGAAGGACAGTCTTTTGATATTCTGAGTAAGTGACACTAATCTGAAAGACTTCAGCAAAAACACCTGGCCAAAAGAAACAGGAGGTTATTCTCTCTACCATCTTATCACATCCCAAATAACCACCACAAGTAACTCCATATGCCAGAGGTTCCCAATCTTTTTCTAATCACGGCACCCTAGAGTATCAGAATTTTTCCAAGGCACCCCTAGGCCCCCAAAAATATATATCAAATGAAGTAGATTGTGTTTATATGTGCTTCTTAGGTTCAGTTATGTGATAAAGAGCAGGATTTGGTTCTGATTGTACACATTTTATGATTGGCAGCCACCAGCACTGGTTTTGTCCAGAAATAATTATTCATAAATAATTTGAATTGGTCCTGGACGACCAACCCGAGGCACCCCTGCAAGTGTCCCGAGGCACCCCAGGGAGCCTAGGCGCACAGTTTGGGAACCACTGTCATATGCTAAAACCGAAACCTGCATTTTCAAAGGGCCCATGACCAACAATTGTCGTATCATCTCTCCTGTTTGTTTGTGCTTGTCTAGATCATATGAAACCTCTCTAAGCAACACAACTTGGGGATCACGAGATGCGGTCATTATGCCGGTGGTCGGAATCCCGACGGACGAAATACCGACGCCGGAATCCAGACCGCCGTCGGTATTTCGACCATCGGGATTCCGACTGCCGGCATTTCATACCGAATCCAGGAATCACAGGTGTACACTGTTCTGTGGAGTGATCGCAGCACCCATACTGCGCAAATGCATAATGCATACCTCCCAACAGTCCCTATTTTAGCGGGACAGTCCCGATTATTAGGGCCTGTCCCGCTGTCCCACCCGCGGGCGGCAGTGTCCCGCGGTGAGGGGGGGCTGTTGGGAGTCCCCCCTGTCGGCTGCTAAGCAGCCAGGGGGCTGGGGGCATGGCTAGAGGCTCACAGAGCCTCTGGGTCATGCCCCCATAGCGGCAAAATGGGGGCGTGGCCTCACGGGAGAGCCGCGAGTATAGGCCACACCCCTAAATTAGGTCACACACACACACACACACACACACACACCCCCCACCCCCCGAAATTTTCGGCGCGCATCAGCAGTGTCCCCGGTCCGGGGACAAGAAAGTTGGGAGGTATGCATAATGTGCCCTGTGCATGTGCAGATTGCCAACATTGGGCATAATGTGGGTTGTCTCGCTTATGTGATCCAGCCTGAACTAGCCCCATAGTATTTATTTTCACATATGGGGAAGTGTTTGTTATAATTACTTATTATATCTCATATAGCACAAGCCAGTTGCAGTTTTTTTCAGTAAGAGTAAGTTTCACCTACCATCTAAGCCTGCATCTCAAGCATATCATCCGAAGCATGGAGTAAGGACTGGAGTGAGGACTGGATTTGGACTTAAACTCACACACTGCTACATTTTATTTTTACTTTTTTCCATACTTTTTGATGAAAGCTATTTATTTCTTTTTTTGTTTCTTTACCATGATTTTTATCATGTACCTCCACCCCCACTGTATGCAAAGCCTGTATACTGTACCCTCACTGGTAGCACACCCTGCCAGCACCTCAGATATTTACCACTGTGTGCAGGATGTAGTATCCATTCCTGCACCCTGCATGTTTTGGGGCCTATGCTGTTTCTCTGTCCTGCATGGGGTGTTGCTCTCTGCCTTTATGCATCTGGTGCTTCTTGGTCTGTATCTCAGCACTGAGGTGCAGGCCGGATTGCACTGAGTCACCGCAGCAGAGAGCGGCACCCTGGGTGGGGGGAGGGGCTACATGGGTTTTGGGAGTGGCAGGGTGCTAGAATGTACACAGAGAATGTACTACTTGTGGATTTATTAATGCAGTATATCATACTATCACACACATCAGTTTTCCCACATGTGCATTGCATCCATGTGTGGCTTATCTCTTACAGCACAACCTTTGTAGTGTACCCAAAATGGCTGCCTAATTTGGTATCCCCATGATTAGGTTAAAAAACACATGGACCCCGATAGTAATGCTGGGACACTACTGGGCACTAGGACGCTAAAACCACCCATTTTGTGTCATCTCTTCTGGGTGTGACCTACTCTTCCCAAGGTAATTCTACGTAGTGCGCCCAAGACGACTGCAACGCCTGCTACTTTTATGGTTGGAATATATAACCTGTAGAAGTTATTACCCAAAATGTCTGCATCAACCCCGCATTATGGTTATTGTGCTCTCTACTTTAATTCATTAACTATCTCTGTTTTTTAACTTTATGCAATTCGAATGTCTTTGTTCAATGTACCATGTTTTTGATGTATTTTAAGCGACTTTGAGTCCTATGGAAGAACAGCGCTATATAAATAAAATTATTATTATAAAGCCTGAGGAACATGAATAAGACACATACTGTATCTGCAGTGGGACGGGATACAAAATGTTAATCAAAATAAAATTGCTGTGTTTGAACAACAAGCTGAAATTATAAAACAAGGGTTCGATATGAAGCCTGTGCCCATATCTGCTGCTGTAGGCTCTCACCGCTCTCATCTCCCATCTGTACATAGTCTCCCATTGTCTCCCACTTCCTTACTCCCCCTCACCTTCTCAGAGTCTCGGTCGGATGTTGCCTGACATCTTTGGCCAGGGCAGTGCCAGTCCACTGGTCACGAGGAAGGAGCTCTGCACAGTGGCTCCTCTATAACAACGGGAAGGACACATAACAGGAGACAATGGAGAACTTGCCCACTGAAAAAGAGGAGCCCAATGGCAACTGACTCCATTGTCTACGGTAGTTCTGCCCTGATTAATAGACACATTAGCATGAGCAGGAACATCAACATTACAAGTAATAGTGTTATGGGAAAGTACATTTTGTCCCACGAAAATATTACGTGCAAGCCAGTGTTTGTTTGAACTCTTCTCCTTTGTTTCGTAGATTTAGGTGCCGTTACCCGAGACAAAAAAAATTTGGGGAGAAGGGAAGTTTCTCTCCAAGGGTTGCTGCAAACACCTGTCTCTCTGGCAAAACAAGAACCTGGACCTATTAGCAAAGGGGCCTGTAAACATGAACACACACATGCAGTTTGATAGTCTTTCCCCTGATTATCAAAGGAATCGTGGCAAAACAAAAAGCACAAACATCTTCATGTACAGTACACAGCAGATGCGGAATAGTTTGTGGGACAAAAACAACTCTTGTGATACAGTACTGGCACATGTTCAAATCCATATGTGGGGAGACCTTTCCGTGAGACAATAATTACAGGGGAGACGGCAGGAGAGGCTCTGCTGTAGTTAACAAAGAAATATTCTTCATACCATCCAGCACTAGCTGGACACAGGAATCCAAATTCTCAACTCGATGCAGCAAGACCCAGCGACCAACTTTGGTAGGAAGAAGTGCAGTTCGAGAATGACCAATTATAATTGTACCATCCAGGCAGAATTATTTTGATCTGGCTGCAGCCATCTAACTGCAGGATTGGCCACTTTCTTGGCCAGTACTTGAGGCCTCCCATCAGGATCATAGGGGACAGAACTGAATTTCCGCCGTTATACTTCTGGATAGAGGGAAAATCGGTGATTCACTCGGTCATAGACTTTTGCAGTTAGACTCTTCCAGTGAGAGTGCAGCATATGCAGCTTGAGCCAATATCTTTAAGAGAGTGGTAATCTGCACTGCCCAGGAATCTTTTCGCAAAGCATGCAAGGTACAGTAGCAACCCTTTTAAAAGTGGTAAGAAAGGCTTCAACATCATCTAAGGCCTTCATTTTGAGGAGTACTAGAGCAATTACCAATTCCTGCTCCTGAAGTCCAGCATCTGTTGAAACCCTTCCTCCATGGTTGTCTGTTTAGAATCCTTGGCAGACTTGGAGCCATTTTCTTTGACTTCTGACCCCACAATGCAGTGGGTAAGTTCCAGGTGACCAGTAGGAGACTGAGGTATTCCAAACAAGCAAGCTTTTATTTCAGGCTGAAAGGCAGGGCCAATGTAATAACTTCTTACAGAGGACACCAACAGCAGCGCAGCTTACTTTAGCCAGCAGTTCAAACAAGTAAAGTACTCACAGCAAAGCCAGAGTTCAAATTGTTCCAAAGAGGCAACATCTCCCATACATACCCCCTAACTCATATAACCAGATTGATATACCTTAGCTGGCTTTGATTAAGGAAAGGTTTTGGTTCTTCCCTGAGCTACAGGAGATTAACCCATTCCTACAATGTGGGAGAGACCCACTCTACCAAAATATTATATACAGTAAATCAAGTGCACAGTTTGGAAACTAGCACCAGGAGTATTCAAGGCCTTCTTAACATCGTTATAGGCCTCCGGGCAAAACATTGCATTCACAGGAAAAAATATAAACAAATAAAATCATAACATGCCCCTCCTGTGGTTGGTCCTGTGCCATCTCTCCACTTGCTTCCATACACTGAATAGCTGTCATCACTCTGATTGGTGGATAGCTCCAGCCATCTACCAATCGGCATGCTGACAGCCATTCACTAATTGGGATGCAGGTTGGGAGGCACATAGAGAATTCTGGGATTTGACTGGTGGATAGCTCCAGCCATCTACCAATCAGCATGCTGAAAGACATTCACTGTCTGGCTGCAGGCTGGTAAGCAGGAAGAGAATGCTGCATGGTCGCTCTGATTGTGTGTGATTCACAATCAGAGAGACCAAGCAGCATTCTCCTCTGCCTCCCAAGATGCTCAGGAGTCAGATGCCCACATTTTTATCTGCCCCAGCTCGAAGGCCCCTAGAATTGAGGGGCCCTTGGGCAGTTGCCCATTGAGCCCATACATTAAGATGGCCCTGGGAGTATTAGTGCTATATTTTCAATTTGTAGCTATACTAACCAAATGCCTTCAGTTCTGGGGAATAGAATGAGGTTCCGGGAGAATGAGTGACTTGGTTTCCCGGGAGAAGCAGCTGCAGGGATTTTGTAGTTTACAGTTTTGCTTTATTTTACACAAGAGATTTCACCCAATCATTAAATGAACCCAGTGCTCTCACTATGAAACTAATTTGTTGCCAAGCCGTGGCATGATAGTTTACTTAGTAAAAACTGGTTACTATGAATTGTCAAATATTTTCCTAGATGTGAAGTGAAGAACATTACAGATGTCAGCAGGAAGATATGAAGCAGAGTAACTGCGCGGGGAACGCTGTACAAAGCGCATACCTGGTGCTTGGAAATCATTTTTTCATTACATGGAAGCTGATTGTGTAAGAAAGTATTGCCCACTTTTCAAATAGAAAAAAAATCCAAGGAGTAAATTCAGCAGTATCACTTTACAACATATGGTCCGGCAAATCAAATTACAAAGCTTTCCACATCTCATTAACTGCAACCACCACACTGAGTTTGTTTAACAAGTCCCATCTTTTTTCATGTGCGTGATAAGCAACCACTTTATGAAGGCATCCCCAAAGGACGGTCCTCATGCAGAGATTAAAAACAAATCAAAAAAGGATTAGGTCATTTGGTCAAGTCTGGTAGTATTTAATAACATTTTATTCCTACCCGAAGATCATTCTACTACCATCCTTTGCTCTTA
This sequence comes from Crinia signifera, assembly GCF_055691185.1. Classification (NCBI taxonomy): domain Eukaryota; kingdom Metazoa; phylum Chordata; class Amphibia; order Anura; family Myobatrachidae; genus Crinia; species Crinia signifera. Next base: position 127,263,066 of record NC_139224.1, read on the forward strand.
AGAGCTTCTTAACAAATGGCAGAAATGAAAATGATCACTTTTTTTAATAATATTCCTATTAGATCATTTCGATGACTCAAGAGGATATACGCAATCAGCCTAGTACAGTAAATATAGTCACATGATCACTTACAATATGTAACCATACTTAATGAGTGAGGTCTTGTTTATTCTATATCATTTTTTTTTTAATGATGTCTAGGGAATATTTTGTAAGAGACCTTATGTCTACTCCATACAGCCTCATGGCGCCAAGTAAGGTTACATGTCAGCGCAACCCTAATCCTAGGCTGCCATACCCAAAATTGGATGCAAGATCCAATGACAGCCTATACAGCCCCATACTAGTGTTAGGCTTTAAACTACTGAGCCATAGAGACAGACAACTTTAGTGATATATAATAGAAGAGAAGAGAAAGTGTTAAAGCGAAAACAGAATACAAAACCTGGCTGTGAAATTACACCCACTCACAGATTATTATATATGCTAAAATTCCATCCATCCCCCAACGAACATTTGAAGATTTGTTGTCATGATCAAGGTGGTTTGTATTATTCATTGTCTTTTAGATGTATTATTTTATAGACCAGGCCAACCTGTGGCTCTCCAGGTGTTGTGAAACTACTAGTCCCTGTATGCCCTGCCACGGGTTTGCTATTAGGGATTGCTAAAACTGTGGCAGAGCATGCTGGGATGTGTAGTTACACAACAGCTGGAGAGCCACAGGTTGGCCAGGCTTGTTATATATTGTTATAGACAGTAAAGCAACTCCAAAGTTGGTCATAGAGCAGTGATGGCTAACCTTGACACTCCGGCTGTTGTTGAACTACACATCCCAGCATGCCCTGCATAAGTTTTAGCATGGCCATATAGTAAAACTGATGCAGGGCATGCTGGGATGTGTAGTTCAGCAACAGCTGGAGTGTCAAGGTTAGCCATCACTGTCATAGAGAGTCCAACATAGTGTTCTTCAACATATTTTGCACTATCAAACATTACACAATGGGCCTGATTCAGGTTCCATCGCAAATGAAAAAGGTGCGCAATGCCTGTACATTGCAATCACATTGCAGTCCTGTTCTGCACATGCGACTGACAGTCTGAAGCTGTTTGGGGGCAGGAAGGTACAGGGAGGTACCCATTTCACAAAAGGAAGGTGTGGTGCCTCGGTGTTGTGGGAGAGATGAGGCCAGGGTCTCTGTCTTCCAATGGAGGTCATCCTGTCAGTCCATTTGCTCCACTGACCTGCACATCTTCTTGTCCCTGATAACCCTCTTACTCTGCCAACAACAATAATTGTCTGCTGCCTACTTATGAAGTTCCTTACCATGCTCTAATTATCACACAACATTCAAATATTAAAGACCTTTTAAAAATGACACCACTTTATCAGAGCTTTCCCTGCTCCCACTGATACTGCCCACACTGATGCACCCTTACAACTAACCCAATATCCATTGAGCCACACTTGCTCTTCTTGCTTCTCAGTGTTCCATTCCAATTAGGATAAACGCAGCTATGTATTGTATACCACTCTCTGCTCCTCCACTCAATATTGGTGCTTTCTGCATTAATTACGCCTATGTCTGTACAACCCATGGCACATTATCTAGATCCACTGCACCAGATTTTGCACTGTATTTTTTTTTATTGTAACACAGTCCAATACCAACATACCCAGCCATGTCCACAGGTACCTGCTGATGGCCCCAGCTATGGATATTTCTATATTTTCATTTATTACTGTTCATATTTCATTCTAACAACTTCATTAACCATGTAAGAGCTCACTGTGTTATAAACTCCCTCAGCAGTGCATGGGGGTGGATTGAGAATTTTGAGTTAACACAGTCAGGTTGTGCAAAGTGGATTATGCATATTTCCTACACTAATTGATCCCTATAATAACTATGAGAAGCTGAGTTGGACTGGCTGACAAGGGCACAGGGAAAACACCTGGTGGACTCTATTGCCTGAGGCCCCACCCCCTTCTCTAGAGATCAGGGGCCTTATTCTAGTTCACTCTTTCTGACAAAATCCTTCTTAGATGGACAAAACCATGTGCACTGCAGGTGGGGAAGATACTTGTGCAGAGAGAATTAGATTTGGGTGGGGTTTTACTTCAATGTGAGATCTATATTGCAGTGTAAAAATAAAGCAGACAGTATTTACCCTGCGCAGAAACTAAATAACTCACCCAAATCTAATTCTCTCTGGACAAGTTACATCTGCCCCACTACAGTGCACATCGTTTTGTCCATCTAAGAAGGATTTTGTCAGAAAGAGTGAACTAGAATAAGGCCCCAGGTTCCAGATTTTAATTATAATAGATTTATATTAAACACATGTTTCTTTATACTGCACAGGACTATGGAGTATTCTCTAAAGTTCATTGATGCTATTAATCCCCCATCTGGAGGCTAGCCACACCCTAAGCATGGGCCCCTACCACTGCATTCCCCTGGCATACCTTCCAACTCTTGAACTAAAGCCGTGTACACACGGCAGCGATATGTGCTGAAATCGCTGGCGACCATATTGCCAGTGATGGGACTGTGCCCCAGTGATAAATCACCAGGTGTGCACTCTCGTTTCCAGCACCGTTCTAATCGATGGTCGCAGGAGCTTGCTGCGACCAGCTGATTACCTCTGCGGCTCCGCCGGCAGAGGTTTCTTTTCATCAGTGACCATCTCTGGTCACCGATGAAAAGGAGACATTGAGTGATATATCGCTTGGCGACATATCACTCGGCGATATATCGCCCCGTGTGTACGCACCTTAAGTAAAGCGAGACTAGTCCTATTTATGTAACTGTGCGATTATTGTCTAACTGTGTATGCACCACGATTGCACCGCATGTTCCAAAGCACCTCTGTGATGTCACTTGTAGTGAGGATATTCACAAAAAGAGATTGAAAGAGAATGATGGTAATAATGTAGTGAGGTAACAGGGAATGATGACAATAATGTAGTGAGGTAACAGAGAATGATGGTAATAATGTAGTGAGGTAACATAGAATGATGGTAATAATGTAGTGAGGTAACAGGGAATGATGGTAATAATGCACGAACAACGGTGCACACAAACAATCAGTACTGGAGCCCCCCAAGGATGCGTCCTCTCCCCTCTGCTCTTCTCTCTCTACACGAATGACTGCACCTCAGCTGAGCAGTCAGTGAAAATCATCAAATTCTCAGATGACACCACTATCATCGGCCTAATCAAGGATGGTGACGAGACCGCGTACAGGCATGCCGTGGAGAAGCTGACACAGTGGTGCAGCAGCAACAACCTCGATCTAAACCCCACCAAAACAGTTGAGATGGTGGTCGACTACAGGAAAAAAACAAATGCACTAGCCCCGCTAACAATAGCCAACGCAGTGGTGTTGCGGGTTGATTCCTTCAAATTCCTAGGGACAACCATGTCCAGTGACCTAAGATGGGGATTAAACATAACCACAAACATCAAAAAGGCCCAACAGCGCCTGTTCTTCCTGAAGCAACTCAGGAAATTCAACATCCCACAGGAGCTGCTGTTCGTATTCTACACCGCCATCGTGGAGTCTGTCTTATGTTCCTCGATCACAATCTGGTACGGTGGCGCAAGCGAGAACGACAAACAAAAACTGCAGAGGGTAGTGAAGACTGCGGAAAGGATCATAGGGACCGACCTCCCCCCGATAAGGGATCTGTTCTCATCCAGGGTAAGGAAACGTGCTGAGAAGATCGCAAACGACAAGCTGCATCCTGGTCACAACCTGTTCGACATCCTACCATCCAGAAGACGGTTCAGGTCCATCCCCGTCAAAACGTCCAGATCCGCAAGAAGCTTCTTTCCGTTAGCCGTCCATCACCTGAACAATCCAATCAAAGCGAATGCAATCCCAATATCAACAGCCAAACAACGTGTCGCTACTTGGCGACCTGACCACCATAGTCGTAGCTAGAAATTAAATGCTTGTAATGTCTTTATGTAATATATGTAATGTCTCCCTCCCCCCCTTTCATCCCTGCTTGATGCTGCACTGTAATCCACAAAAAATTCCTAGTGTGCGAAAGCATACATGGCCAATAAAGTTGATTCTATTCTATTCTAACAGGGAATGATGACAATAATGTAGTGAGGTAACAGAGAATGATGGCAGTAATGTAGTGAGGTAACAGGGAATGATGACAATAATGTAGTGAGGTAACAGAGAATGATGGCAGTAATGTAGTGAGGTAACAGGGAATGATGACAATAATGTAGTGAGGTAACAGAGAATGATGGTAATAATGTAGTGAGGTAACAGGGAATGATGACAATAATGTAGTGAGGTAACAGGGAATGATGGCAGTAATGTAGTGAGGTAACAGGGAATGATGGCAGTAATGTAGTGAGGTAACAGGGAATTATAACAATAATGGTGTGAGGTAACAGGGAATGATGACAATAATGTAGTGAGGTAACAGGGAATGATGGCAATAACGCAGGCTTGTCGCAGCCATCTTGGGGAATGTTTCTTCCTTCAGCTGCAATTGCGTAAGCAGAAAACATGTCTGCATTACTTTAAGCTCATTCAGGGAGTTGATGTTCCTTGTTTCTGCATTGCTGCCACATATGTGTACACAGTAGCTAAAGACCTTGCGATAGTATAGAAGGTGTCTTAATTGTTTCTGGGCTTTACCTGCTTTGTGTTGCATTTCCATACATTGAAATATCGCTTGTGCGTAGGATTATTTGCGTACAAATAGACTTAGAATTTTGGCAGCATTCTCATTTTGACATGATGAATGTCAACATTTTGATTGCCGACATATCCACAGCCGCCATATGCAGTGATCAGCATAATATCAATATTACTGAAACTTACTTATTAATAAAGTAAGTCACCTGTATCATGCTGACTTATGGGACGCTCACTCTTTGCTACCATACAAATACTATCTCCTGTCACTAGAATCCCCACATGACTCTTTCTGGGTAAATGTATAACACATACAGATGGGACATAGTCAACTGTAGACCTGGCAATCAAAAATATAGTGCGACAACTTGGAAAACCTACATCCAGCAGATAAGGATAAAGTCGTAGGTTTTATTCACCATGCCTTCAATAACAACTTTATTAACAACTTTAGTCACAGCAAAGTACATAAGATTAAAGAACCACCCTTAGTCTGAGCACTCTGACACTAACCACCACCCCAGCCTATTGCCGGGCCAAGTTGTTCAGCTGCAGATGCACAGAACTGTGCCCCCAGCAGAAGTTTAAGATAAACCCACAGTTGTTGGTGATTACCTAAATATTGTCCTCAGCCGTTTATAACACCTGCTAAACACATTACACCCAGGTTACCAGATGGTGAGTATTGCCTTTCAACTGTGGCACCATGGCCACCTTGCCACATACTTACCTCCTAAGGTTCAACTCAGTGGCGTAAGTTCGTCCCAGTTGCCCAGAGGCAAGATAAATATTGGTGCCCAATAGCTCAATCATTAAGGTGTCTGTCTCCAATAAGACAGGTCATGGGTCCTTCTAATACAGGGTGACAATTGTAAAAATGATGTTAGGAGGGGTGTCAGCCACAGAAGTGATATTGACAGCTTTCAATTAACTGATTCAAACTCGCAGGGTAGGAGAGGTGCCCCCTTGGTAGCAGGAGCCTGGCGGCATATGACTCCATTGCCTCCCAGAGTTACGACTCTGGTTCAACTGGTGTAAAGAAGTGGACAGTTTTCAAGATGAACTCACCTGTTGCGTATCCTAATTTCACTATTTACGCGCTTGTGGTCCACCTCTCCTTTTTGTAACTTCCCTCAGCTTCACACATATTAAGGCATTAACCGTTAATATTGCTGGAAATTATATTTAATATGTGTCCTCATTTGGTGTTGCATAGTGGCATACAACTTGCAGGATAGCAGGGCATACACTATACATACACTTCCACTATGCATGGACCTGAGTGGGATTCTATAAATGGGATTGATTGACTTGAATGGGATCCTGCTAGGCATTGACTTGATTTCTAATGGGAGCCAGCAAGCTACACATACTTACCAGAATGCCCCATCATGGTCCCACTACAGAATGCTGCCATACACAGCAACAATGTAGCGCAACACATCCGTATGTCCGTAATACAGTTCTTGTATATGTACTCCTTGTACTGGAGGAGCAGGTGTTATAGTAGAAAAAGTTACTACTGTTTATTTGTATCTATATATATAGACTTCCATGGAAAGAGGCACACGGACACCAGTCATCATTTCAAACAACGTGTATTGGGCATGGCATGGCACATCAAGCGCTTTCGGGGTCGCCGCCCCGTCGTCAGGATAACAGCCCAGATAAACAGGTTACCAAAAGTGCAAGTCCCATCCCCCCACAATAAATAGCAAACACATTGATTATTCACCTGTCCAGACGCGGGTACGCCGGCATTGCCGCTCCAGGATCCCCATTACACTCACCAGCACTTCCTGCGTCTTAGCCGGAAGCTGTCACTGGAACGCAACTTGCGTTCCAATCGCTCACTTCCGCCTCCCGCTGTCAGTCCGGCAGCGTCTCAGGGCTTCTCACTGGTGCTGTGTGCATATAGACTTCTTTGGAATTAGACGCGGCACTCCAGACGGATAAACTTTACATTTTCTTTATTGAGGCATACAGCAACGTTTCAATGCATGTGCATTATCATCAGGCACACGCATTGAAACGTTGCTGTATGCCTCAATAAAGAAAACGTGAAGTTTATCCGTCTGGAGTGCCACGTCAAATTCCAAAGAAGTCTACATTTTACCTGACGAGGGCACCCTGACCAGCAACCAAATTCAGAGGTTGTGCCCGTCCACACCACAAGTATATCTACATATATATATATATATATATATATATATATATATATCTAGTGTCCATGAGTTTTTGAAACACTGCCATCTGCTGGCAGAGAGTGAAACTACATCACTTTCTCACACATGCATAAACACAGAAGGTAGCAGACTAGATTTCGAAGCTTTTGCTTCGAGCGGGCTTACTAGTAGAATATAATAGAAAACTATTTCCCCACATTTTACATATAAACTGGCATTAGAATAGCCGTTTTTTAAATAGTGATAGCTATCGAACACTCGGCCACATTTGATTAAAACAGTGTAATTTCACAATATTTACTGAGATTCCATAATAAACGTGAAATGGGGAGATGAATATGCCAAGGCTTAGATGTAATCAGGCAGCAAAAACTCAATATGCCTTTGGAATACATTTAAGTTTGACAATTCAATTTGTGTCCGCTTTTACATTATTCAAGATTGCATTGCATTCTAATCATAAGCCACTCACACAACGTTTGCAAACTTTCCCAGCATGCATCAAGTCATCTCCTGCACTTGATCTGAGCTGAATAGAAAACCAGTGTTATAATTACAAAGGCAAGAGGTCAGACGGGAGTTTAACATGACGGAACACCTTTAATTCTGCCCGATCTTCCAGCCCTTACCAGATGGTAATCAACATCTAAATTAGATCAGCAAATATGTTCCTTATCATGTTCTTCTCTTGATCTGGATAGAAAAAAAATGCACATGATTAGTCAAGCAATCAAAACGGAAAACTTTTTTTTTTCTGCAGCAATGAATAATAAGACAATTATCATCCATTAACTTCTTTCCAAATCACCATAATAGAAGACTAAGCCCTAATTGTCTGCATTTAAAACATGGCTCTTTTGTTTTCATGCTTTAAATGCTTCTCTCCCTGTTATGAATTTCAGAGTCATTGAATAGCGCAGGAAATAATGGCAAAATCCAACATTTGCTGCCTGTTATCAATTATTTACATACAGGCCTTGACAAATCTAAAGTCTTCATTAAAAAATAAAAAAGTGAGGACAATAATCCACGGGCACAAAAGGGTATATTAAAAAAAAAAGTCCTATCTACAAACACAAAACTTCATCTTTTGAAATGATTGACTAACTTTGCTAAAGGGTACAGGTGTTCCCACTTTAGGAATTTGCTGTTTAGAAACAAGAAGAAAATAAGTACTGGGACTTTTTTTTTCTCCTTTATTGGAAGCAATTATACAAATTATATCTGTGAAAAGCAATGAATGGTTGTGCCTTGAACCTTGTCTATGCAGGGAGAACAATAGGAAATTAATTATTAAATCTATTAAATATGCTCATTGCAGAAAACAAAAGACACCTCGCCGGCTCAAACGGCGCAGTATTTTCATTTGAATAGTTGTTCCGCATTTTTTCTTCCTCTTCATTATATAAGAATTGTACTTTAAATGTAACTGATAAGTTTGTAGGCTTTATATTCTAAATAAGACTATGGTTAAATGCATTTCTCCTGAATAGCATTGACATCTTTTAGCCTTCATTTGGGTTTTCTTTGTTTCTCAAATAATGAAATTAATTTGCCTTTGTAATTTCTCATCTCACGCAGTCAAAATAGCACTTTAGAATCCATTTAAAGATAGCTTCAGAGTGTAGCAGATCTTGGCTGTAAAACTGGAATTGAAAGCAAACATCAGCCACTCTCCCCTTTTAACCCAGTGTTATTAAGCTCATTGTTACACGGTTAAAGCATCCAGCTGCATTATTGATGATATATAACTTTTATTTAACAACTCATAGTTTTGCTGGATCTTAAAAGTATGTAAATTAATTATTTACTTCCAAAGTAACTGTTTTAATCATCTATTGTCTACTTTACGACGTGTCAAAATGAAGAGAGAACATAGAGGTTTTCCGACACAGCTCTGTGCAACCTAAAATGGGGTCTGTACAATTTGCCTGTCAATCAGTCTGTGGCTGGTGGCTTGCAATTTGTTCAACGTGGATTTTGGGAAAATTGTGAGGGGAGTGAAGAAGGAGGTCTGTAGATAGAGGCATAGGCAGGACTAATGGTCAGATGTACTAAGCTTGAGAGAGCGATAAAGTACCATCCAATCAGATCCTAACTGTCATGTTACATGCTGGGTTTGAAAAATGACAGGTAGGAGCTGATTGGCTGGTGGGTTATCACTCTACATTTTATCACTTTTAAGCTGTGTACACAGGGGGGCGATATATTGTTCAGCAAGATGATGAAAGGGAAAGGGAGATGGTCGCTGATGAAAGGGAACCTCTGCCGGGGGGAGCAGCAGAGGGAATCAGCTGGTCGCAGGAGCAAGCTCCTGCGACCAGCAATCATAAGGGGGCTAAAAACGGTGCACACTCCAATCGCTGGCATTATGGTCGCTGTCAGAGATCAGCTGCTCTCCCTGCCTGTTCATTTGGGTTTATCTTCATGCTCAGTGTGATACTGATGACAGGTCCATGAGAGTGATAAGGTGACCATTGGGTGTTTTTACTACCAGAGGGTAAACTACAGTAATATTATGTTAAGGCCACCGAATGTCAAATTCTTGCTTGTGTACGGTAATTATGGCTACTTTGAAGTTAAAGTTTTTTTTGTTTTTTTTTTTTTCATTTTCGTTCTTTGCATCATATTTACCAACTTTCTCATGAATTTAAAATCAAAGAAGGTTCATTTAGTATTGGAATTCTGACACGTAATGGAATAGCATACAACATTTACACTGTATATACATGACTGTAGAGCATCATTCCCCACATTTATTCTAACAACCTATATCTATAATTCCCTAATAGTGATACTAACACTGCTTCGATACATAAATTGGAGTAAACTAAAGCCATAAGAACCCTATTATCATCATTCTTAAATAGCTGGACATCCACAGTATAAATTCTAAATAGCTAAATAAAACATCTAAACCATAGAGTTAGCTAACTATCTCCAACAGAAGAGTGTGGAGGTCTGCAAATAACCACCACCATTATGCAAATAACCACCACCCTTATGCAAATAACCACCACCGTTATGCAAATAACCACCACCCTTATGCAAATAATCACCACCAATCCTGAAGCCCCTTTCTGTTCTGGGCCCAGGACTGACGTTTTTTTTTTTTTAAATTGCATCTTTAGGCATAAAACCCAGTGTACTTATCAGCCTAATGCGTGTGCCCAGCAATGGCATGCTGCGAAGACAGAGTACATTGCACCATTCGTACACACTGCATCATGCAGAGGAAATGGCACAGGATGCATTGAAAATGCATGACATCATTCCCAGGGTCATCCCATTGGGCATACAGCACACCCATTAGACCAATACCAGGGACACACTGAGCGATGTAGCAAATATATCATTCTGATCTACTGTATGTCAGAATGACATATCATCCAATTAATCTTCTAGTGTGTTCCCTTCTTAAAATGTGGAGCACACTAGGCGATTAATTGGATGGCAACATTTATGATGCCAAATGTAAGTGAAATTAGAGATTGTAGGGTAGAATTTTTAGAATAATGTTTTGATTTGATTTGGAATGACTCAACTTCCTAAATGTTCATGATCCCAACACTTGAATAGAAATGTGTAAAGTGGCAAATGTATCATACCATTGGGCTACGTAAAATGGACAGAGATCCTAAGAATTTTGCCCATTATACCCGATTATAATCACATGAACATACTTGTTATTTTCAGACAACTAGTAGCACGTTTGGCGTCATGGAGACCATTTTGTGTCTCACAGCTCTGAGGTCTTGATTCAAAACACACCCCTGTATAGAGTTTGTATATTCTCTTGTGTTTGCGTGGGTGTCTTTTGGGCACTTCAATTGTCGCCCACAGACAAAAATGAAATGGTAGGTTACAGATAGAGCCATCCTCATCTAGCCATTTAATAGGAATAAGTGATCCAGAGCCGTCTGTTTTATTCCTATGCTAATCCCCTATTGTGTTGTTCTATGTATTGTATTGGAGCTGAGAACAATAGGCCTTGGTGAGCCATGGCTCACTATGGCTATCCAGAGAACGCTAGTTGAAGAAGGCTCCATCTGTAATTACCTCCTGACAAAAACTAACCCTAGTGTGTAAGTGTTTAAGTGTATTGTAAGCTCCACTGATGTGAATGGCCAAAATTCTGTGTAAAGTGCTGCAAAAAATGTGTGCTCTATATAAACAACTGTTAGTAAATATATCTGCATGGAGGCTCTTGTGATTACTGGTGGGAAGAGGAGAATCCTGCAAGGGGTCTTTTTTTAATTTGCTTTCGCTTTCTCTTAAATTTGAATTATGTAACTTTTCTATTAAAGTTTATTTATAAATTGGGGACGATGGAAATGAGTCTTATGTTGGGCATACACTGTTCATGCTCATGCAACCAAGCAGTAATTATCGGTCTGTCCGATATACTGTCCGTTATCATCCAACAATTCCAAAAATGTACTAAAATTGCTTGCCACATCTGGCAGTGTTTGTACTGCTGCTGCTGACTGCCCAACATTAGTCCTCTTGTAAGATGATTCACCATCTGCAGGCGTTGTGGGCGTGAAGGAGAGTGTTGCAGAATATGGGGGTGTCAGCTCTGTTTTCTGGGTATACCGAGGCATGGTAGTGCTGGCCCTGCCAGTAACTACATACTGTAGGTTGGCAATGATAATATAGAGCAAGAAGGTGCAAGTTCATAATATATATCTATTCCTTTAGGATTATCTGGAATAGATCTTGTATGGAAATCACTGACAGGTGACATTTTACGGACTGTCTGATGATAGTTACCAGGCTCCGGAAGCATTGAAGGATTAGCCATTCATCTATAGCTACATGACTTTAAATCTTCATACACTAGTTTTATGGTGTCTTCTAGAAGAACAATCTAAAGTGAAGATACTCAGGGATGTTCACAATGCAATGCCACTTATATGGATTCCTGAAAATGGTTCAGGGGCTGGTACCAAGATCCCTGCAAGTGGGTATAGAGTATACACCTAACATGTTTCTCTGAACTGCTATGCTAATTAGCAACTGTTGAGAATGATCCATCCATTGTCCCTCATTGACCTCATTAAAACATATACAGTATTCATGTTCTCTAAAAGTCTCAGAAGCAGATTTGTTTTATAAAAATAAATAAATAGTTTATATAAAACAAAAATAGTTGTATCTACTAATTTAAAATTCTTATGTAATTTGGACTTCTGGTTAACGGCAGCGCTCCTGGTCAGGTGACTTCAGGGATCCTATAACACTTTTATTACACTTTTGATAACCATGCTGACTGTTGATACGGTGACTCGTATACACTAAGAAATTCCTAGTTGCCATGGTAATTACACGTGTGTGCTTCCTCAGAGTGATGTACCTTGACATGATTTGCTCTTCTGTGAAGTGTTCTGGTTTAAAAACACCAGAGGGAGACTCAGGTACTCCCCTGCCCAACACTTGCCCAGACCACCGCTACCATAGGAAAGTATCACACTGATATGCTGCAAAAGCCACCTGGCACATTTATTTTTGTCTGCCTTCAAATGTTTCTTATCTGTCATCTATGTTTCTATACCTAATAAACAAATAGGGTAAAGTTGCCAAAAATATACATAGAAAAAGGCATAATAGATGGGCCAAGATGTTCTACCATGACATTCTATGTTTGTAACTGGTAACGTGACCCAACCATATACAAATGTGTACATGGTTGGACTTTTTGGAAATGTGCTGGAACCTGAGGTCCCTCTTATGAAACCCAAATATTGTTCAGTTCTAGCAATAATATATCACCAGTAGGGGTCACTAAAAACTAATTTTATTAGTATGGCTATATTTTTAAACAGTTCAAGCAATTAGCACAGAAAAAAGATAGTGTGTAAGGTAAATGGACATATTAATGATACAAAAATCATAGAAAATATCCAGAAATGATATAAAACTACAATAAAAGGTCCACTCCTGGTAGAGAGAGAGAGAGAGAGAGAGAGAGAGAGAGAGAGAGAGAGAGAGAGAGAGAGAGAGAGAGAGAGAGAGAGAGAGAGAGAGAGAGAGAGAGAGAGAGAGAGAGAGAGAGAGAAATTAGTAGGTATAGCAGCAGGAATGTCTCTATGCAACTGCTTTAGTGCTTTTGTTAGTATATGAAAGAACAGATTAAGAGATGGGGCTTTGATTAGTCCATAGTCTGTTGGTCAGTCACTTCCCTAAAGCTTCACAAGTGTAAGGTTGAAATTATATTTACCACTCCTTTGCAGCAGCGATGTTACCTGCTGTTTTTATAGGAACATACTTGTGGGTAAGCAGGTGGCCACCTGAATGGTAGATGCAGCAATGTAGTCCCCGGCTGGGTTAGCACTTCCAATTCAGCCTGTTCGGGGGTTGCCAATGGTACTGCTGTCCACAAAATAAACTGGTACCAGAACAATGAGGAGTCACTCATCACTCATTGTGAGTAACTCGTGAGTGACTCATCATTGCTCTGGTACCAGTTTATTTTGTGGACAGCAGTACATCCTGCTATTACACATAGTCATCTTAGCCAACGGTATGGGTTGCTTTTCTAATTTAAAAAAAAGATGGGAAGTAGACTTATTTTCCAAAAATGGTATATATCATTAGAGAAAAACATACTGGGATCAGAGGACAAATTTTAAGATGAGTTTCTTAAATTGGAAGATTTGTTTAAATCTGAGGTAAAACATTCATTAGACAGTCCGAATCTACAAAGATATATAGACTTTAGAAAATAATACTGAGAGGAACTAAGACTGTTCAAAGTTTCAATTTTCCAGGACAATGTTGAATTCCAGAATGAATGTGAAAAAAAATATTGGATAAATGCTTATTAGCATTGATGGAACTTGTGATTGCATATAGAATTAAAGAAGTAAAAATATTAGAAATAGAAACACTAAAGACAAAAGAAGAACCGTACAATTAAACAAGAAAGAGATACTAATTACAGAAAGAGTATCACCATTACAACAATCATTGATAGAAAATAAGTGTAGTAAGCTTCAGCGAGACCTAGAGGTCTATAAAGGGGGTTTACTGAGAACCTAAAATCAGAAAAACAAAAATTACACCAGAAAACAAAAGGAAGTGGCTTAATATCTTAAGAATTGATGAACAGGACAAGATCTCCCAGTCTAAATCTACTGGGCCTAAATCTAGATCCCTGGATCTTGAAACACCATGGGAAGACAGAGGGTCCACTCTGTTCACCCTGCCAATCATTTTAATGGGTACAGATCCTGAGAAATTTAAAGAAGAGATTGTCCTGAAGACTCACGACTAGACCAATGAGAGAGAAGACCACACAGAGAAAAGTACCAAGACAAAGATGATCTGTCAGGAACTCCAGAAAGGAGAAATCTGCATTTGGTGGCAGAAGAGAGGGGGGGGGGGATTTTAAGGAATTAAAGAGAAAGAATAGGAAGGAAGATGCAGCCTAACAATACATACTGTATAACCTATACAAAAATGATAACTGGAGTTGAATTGATATTAGGTAAAGGACTAAAAATGTCCCCAACATCAGCACCAAATGTTTTTTTTTTTTTTAAGTTGTTTTTACTGCAAAAAAATGAAATACAATAATAAAACATTTCTTTAAACAGTATTGTAATTTGCAAAATTTTCAGTTTTTTCTTCCTTCACATTCAGTGTCGATGTATGGCCACGAATTCAAAGGTTATACGGTGAGGATTTTGTACGGAAACAATCTTCATTCAACAATAACGTACAATTTGTTGAACATACAAGAGAATAATTTATCAGTTATGCAATAAATTGACTAATCTTTGTATATGTTATTTTTGTGTGTGCCATTATCAATAAACAAGTTTAACCATCAATACCATAGCAGTGGGTCTTGTAGAAATATGATACCTCAAAAAGAGAAGAATAAACAAATCGCAGCATTCATAGTGTAGATTTCGAATAAAACATATAATCAAAGCTTCTACGGTCAAAATATATTCTTCGTACCGCAAATGAGCCTTCCCTTAGGCCACAAGATATTTCGTATAATGTTGTCTGATAAGAATATGGTTCCCTTTCTCCTCCACTCGTATACCTCGGTTAAAAATTCTATATTTGCACATAGCGTAAAACTGTAACAATTTATTCAAAACACAATAGTACACACAATCAAATTGGCATAGTACCGTGTCTGGCCTTATCATCAAGGCTATTTATGTCGCTTATAGGACAGTCAGAAGGATAATTTCTCAGTGGGAGAAATTATCCTTCTGACTGTCCTATAAGCGACATAAATAGCCTTGATGATAAGGCCAGACACGGTACTATGCCAATTTGATTGTGTGTACTATTGTGTTTTGAATAAATTGTTACAGTTTTACGCTATGTGCAAATATTGAATTTTTAACCGAGGTATACGAGTGGAGGAGAAAGGGAACCATATTCTTATCAGACGACATTATACAAAATATCTTGTGGCCTAAGGGAAGGCTCATTTGTGGTACGGAGAATATATTTTGACCGTAGAAGCTTTGATTATATGTTTTATTCGAAATCTACACTATGAATGCTGCGATTTGTTTATTCTTCTCTTTTTGAGGTATCATATTTCTACAAGATCCACTGACATCAAAGTCCTTCATATCTCAAGTGGGAGCGCCCTATCAGACCCTTCTGTTTTTGCATCTACTATTTCTGGATAGTTTGGTGACTATCCATTGTGATAAGGCTGCACCCTTTGTTTAGAGCGCAGGTTCTTGTACTATTTTTTCTTATCAATACCATAGCGTCTTTTGCCTTTTATGAAGATAAAAGTTGTGTAGTCCTTGTCAATATGTACATAATTTTATTCTTAATACAATTAAGAAGAGAGAAGAATAGAAACAAAAATTGTAAAGAGTGGAATGGGGGGGGGGGGGGGGCTGGAGACCATGGATGTCCAAGATGATCACTCTAAGTTATAATTGGACAATTGGCGGGTCTTGCTAAAGTGTTCTGGTCTCATACCAGAGGGTTGTGCGAAAGCACTTATGTATTTGTTTAGTTTCTGTTGGTAATGTGTCTATATAACTTTCCAATACTTCGAAAAAAAATAGTTTCAGCAGCAAAAAATGTTTTTAATCTTTTTGGTGACTTAAACAGATTTCTGAGAACCCTACATAGAAAGAAGTATTTTGCCAAACAAACCTTATTAAAGAAAAAGGAAGAAGCCTTCCCTATATGATTAGATGTCAATGATGCACCAGCAGTGAATGCTCTGAAGGATCTATGGTACGAAAGCAATGTAAACTCCACAAAAATAACAAAGTTACTTATTGATATAAACACCAGTAAAAATACATTTTACATATAAACAGTGTTTTAGAAAGCTTAGAAAGTTTCTACAAAACAACATTTTATGGCTTCACGATAAATTCACCATCGGTACTCTCATGCTTAACAGACCTTAACACTTAACATACTAACTTATCTAAAAATAACGACACGGACACAAGTGCTGGCGTTTCAAAATAATGAATGTCAAATTTATTTTTGACAACAGACTAACTATATATATATATATATATATATATATATATATATATATATATATATATATATATATATATATATATATATATATATATATATAGACATTGGATGGGCTCTGCACACACTAAATTAACTGATAATAAATAGTGGAGATTTGGTTCATGAATTGATCAATGCATTTAAGCCTGCAGCCCCCGTCAAGGGACCCCACTGTTCTGCAGGTCCTACCACTATCGCTGAAAATGGCTGCAATACACATAGCTATCACATCAATGTTTGATACCAGGCATGCTATCAGGTCTGAAGCTCACAGCAGACTTTGCTTTTATAGGTGAGCAGCTACCAACACACCTGTCACTAATCATCTAGGGAAATGGCTAACACAAGCTATGGAATCTTAGTTAAAAACAGGGTGCATGAGAGAATGTGACCACAATAAGACTAATTAAAAAAATTAATCTAATAAACAATATATACACTTAACATCGGCACTCACCTTTCCTAGTTTTGGGGTGCCCTATGGCTTGTGACCACATTGTTTAAACAGACATTGGATGGGCTCTGCACACACTAAATTAACTGATAATAAATAGTGGAGATTTGGTTCATGAATTGATCAATGCATTTAAGCCTGCAGCCCCCGTCAAGAGACCCCACTGTTCTGCAGGTCCTACCACTATCGCTGAAAATGGCTACAATACACATAGCTATCACATCAATGTTTGATACCAGGCATGCTATCAGGTCTGAAGCTCACAGCAGACTTTGCTTTTATAGGTGAGCAGCTACCAACACACCTGTCACTAATCATCTAGGGAAATGGCTAACATAAGCTATGGAATCTTAGTTAAAAACAGGGTGCATGAGAGAATGTGACCACAATAAGACTAATTAAAAAAAATTAAACTAATAAACAATATATACACTTAACATCGGCACTCACCTTTCCTAGTTTTGGGGTGCCCTATGGCTTGTGACCACATTGTTTAAACAGACATTGGATGGGCTCTGCACACACTAAATTAACTGATAATAAATAGTGGAGATTTGGTTCATGAATTGATCAATGCATTTAAGCCTGCAGCCCCCGTCAAGGGACCCCACTGTTCTGCAGGTCCTACCACTATCACTGAAAATGGCTGCAATACACATAGCTATCACATCAATGTTTGATACCAGGCATGCATCCAATGTCTGTTTAAACAATGTGGTCACAAGCCATAGGGCACCCCAAAACTAGGAAAGGTGAGTGCCGATGTTAAGTGTATATATTATATATATATATATATATATATATATATATATATATATATTGGTGGCGGCACTAAAGAACGGTCAGATTAAAGAAAAGGGGGTGGGGTAGGATCACCATACCATTCACACACCGCTGGTGACCAACTCTCCCGGCCAACCACCCGGGTCGGTGGTGGCAGCCATCTTCCGTGCATAGAAGTATGGCTCGTGACAATCGATGCCTGGAGAGCTCACCCACTAACCTACACACATTCCATCTACACAATTGACCGTTCTTTACCGCCGCCCAAGTGAAGAAAATAGAGACAGAAAAAAGGGATGGGAGGGTGGGAAAATTTCCAGAGAGAAAGCTGATCTCTGGTCACAAGACCCTTCTGCCCTGCTAAAACTCCTCCCTTGCCACCCGTTGGCTGCCAGCCGCAGCCCTATCTGTCCAAACTGCTACCTCTTCCCAGCATGAAATCCCTTTGGTGATTTATGTCACCTCCAGCTTAATCAGCCATCGGTGTTCCTAACTACAGTAGGAGCAAGTTTCATCTTTGCTCCTTTGGCCATGGCTAGCCATGGCTAGCCATGGCTATTCTATTGTTCTCAGCTGCAATACGTATTGTATTGAAGCTGAGAACAATAGAATAGCCATGGCTAGCCATGGCTAGCCATGACCAAAGGAGCAAAGATGAAACTTGCTCCTACTGTATGCACTAATGTCATGACCCATTCTAAGAAAATAACTTATTTAAATAAGTGGGAAAGAAGAGCTCTTACAAATCTAATGAAAGATACCTCCATTGTGATGAACGAAGCAGACAAATGGGTGCGGGTTGTTATATGGGATAGTGCCGAGTACATAGAGGAAGCTAAAAGACATCTAGAAAACACAGAATCTGACATAAAATTACTCTGTGTGATGGGGACAAATTCCAATTTCTATACTCAGCTCACCCCACTTTTCCTATTTATAACTATCTCCCTAAAATACACGATGAGATGAGGCAGATAAAATACACATTCAATGGTACAGTATGCTAAGGATGCAGAGGGAACAACCATGGAAGATTTTAGTCCATCAAATGTTCTTTATGTGCTTGCTTTAGCACAACTGAACAACGCTGTACTTAAAACTGTGCTGTATCCCCCGATGGGCTGCGGAGTCCAGTGTGCTAATGGACTCTGTAGCCCCATCTAGGGGCTTGTGCTGTGTGCAGGTTCTGCTGTCTGTGTCCATCCAGGGACTGTGCTGTAGCTGTCCACTCCTATGCTGCCGACACATCTGTGTTGTGTGTATGTGCCTCGGTGTTAAAAAAAAGTTTTAAAAGTTTTAATAAAAATTAACAATTACATTTGGTTTTTAAAGTTCAAAATAAAATAAAAATTAAAGAGAAATAAAGAAGCTTATAAAAACTAAAATAAAAACTATTTTATACATATACAGTATATATATATATATATATATATATATATAAAATGTATTCTACCTCCCCCGTTACATGGAGCCAGGCAGTGGGCAGAGAGAATTGATTAACAGGCTGCCACAGCACAGCCTCTCTCCGCAGCTCAGCACACGCTGCTCATTGCCGCGGCAGCCTGCCCTCTCATTATTTTTTCACTGGGACATGGCATTACCCCCTCCCAGAGCCCCTGTCCCATGGCCACGCCCTCTCCATTTTATTATGGCCCGGCTGACCTGTCAACGCCCCTCAATAGAGTTAGAACAGGGGTGTCAAACTAAAATTCATCGGGGGCCGCATCAGCAGTTTGGTCACCCTCAAAGGGCCGGTTGTATCTGTAGGACTATGTGTCCACTCTTTATTATCATACATTATTGTCACTGCATTCAATTATTACTGTTTTTTTGTAATAATGTAAGTAATAACTAGCTCTGAAAGCAGAAACATAGTCAGAATAATGAGGTATTTGATTGTAGTTTATGGTCCCTATACCACTGTAAAGTGACATGGAAGTGGTCAGTATATCCAAAGTTTACCGCTCCACCTGCCATGGTATGTAACCATTGCAGTGCTGTGAAGGGCAGGTGCAGACCAACGCAGAGCCCACTCACATTTCAGTAGCAGATGATGCAGGTCAGAAAAGGAGGGTCAAACATCGCTGATATTGTCCACAAGACACTTTATTGGAGACTGCTCAGACCAAATACCATGTTCTTCTGTCTGAGCAGTCTCCAATAAAGTTTTCTTGCGGATGATATCAGCAGTGTGCAACCTTCCTACTGGAATTATATTCTCAAATTAATTATAATCAGACTTTTAAGCAGAATAATAAGCAAATCATCATACATCATATCTACTTACAGTACAAGAGAGAAGGGTTCAGGCAGCCGTTGGATCTGTCACATCACAGGATGGCATGCGCTCAATATAAAAACAAGTGGAGGTTTCCTGTGTAGAACGGCCGGTGCCGCTAGAGGGCAGACGTTCTCTGGCTTGTAGGCTGCCGCGCATGCGCTGAAGAGGCGGCTTTCTTGTGTCAAAAAAAGAAGCGAGAATAAAAGGTGAAGGCTGGCGGGGGCCACATGACGAGGTCTGGCGGGCCGGATTTGGCCCGCGGGCCTTGTGTTTGACACCCGTGAGTTAGAAGGTAGGAGAGAGCTCTAAGACAACGGGATCCCAGCTTTACCCCCTCCCCACCTGGGCATCTGGGCATTGTTAAACTATTAGTTGAAATCTAATATACGCTATTGGTTTAAATTAAATATACACAATCCATACATCTGAACATGATTTATTCCAAGAGGCAGAAATGCTCTCTGCCTTGGCTTCCTTCTTAAGTGATGATTGCTTTCACCTGTGCTGAAACACCTTTCTTATCAATAAAATAGTTCAACACGTAACGGGAATTATATATTAAGAGTGAAGTCAAGGTAGAGAGCATTTGGGGTAGGAAAGGGGTGGGACAGGGGTGGGACAGGGGTGTGGACAGTGTGATCGCGCCCTTGTAGTCACGCCACACAATGCCAGTATTTCAGGCATTGCACAACAGGGGGTGGGTCTACAATGACGCGCCGATGGGGTGGGGGGGTGCTGGGTTGCGGAGAAGGGGCACAATTCCAATATATATATATATATATATATACTAGGTGATTCATCGCGCCCTACGGGCGCTCTTCACACCATCGTAAGGGGCTGCGCCCCCTTAATTTGTGAACGTTTGTATATGAGAAATATGGTTAGAATTGTATGAAAGATGCCCTGTATTGCAACTTAGGTGTCCGCGAATCGCGGGAGGAGGGGGGGGTTGTGGGGGGTGGATGCTGCGAATCGCGGGAGGGGAGGGATTGCAGAGAATTGCGGGAGGGGGGTCGCGGGGTGGGTTGCCGCAAATCGCGGGAGGGGGGTTACGGGGGCGGGGGTTGCGGCGAATCATGGTAGGGGGGGTCGCGGGGGATGTGCCGTGAATCACGGGAGGGGGGGTCACGGGGTGGGGTGCCGAGAATCGCGGGGGGGGGGGGTGTGTGTGCCGTGAATCGCGGGAGTGGGGGGTGGGGGGGTGTGACGCGAATCGCCACAAGAAAAAATCAACACAGAAAGGTCAACACATGTAAATGTTGACATAAGTGTGGCACTTCATTGGTGTCCATGTCGACACATGAGAATGAATATGAAAACATTCAAAAAATGAAAAAAAAAACTTCAAAAACTCATGTCAACCTTTTTCATTGTCGACCATAGCCATGTCAGTGTTTTCCATGTGCAATTTAATTCTGGAGCTGCCGCGAATCACGGGGGGTTCCGCGAATTGCGGGAGGGGGGGGGTCGCAGGGTTGGGTGCCGCGAATCGCGGGAGGGGGGTTTGCGGGGGGGGTGTGACGCGAATCGCCACAAGAAAAACTCAACACAGAAAGGTCAACACATGTAAATGTTGACATAACTGTGCCACTTCATTGGTGTCCATGTTGACACATGACAATGAATATGAAAACATTCAAAAAATGAAATAAATCTTCAAAAACTCATGTCAACCTTTTTCATTGTCGACCATAGCCGTGCCAGTGTTTTGCATGTGCCATTTAATCCTGGGGCTGCCGCGAATCGCGGGAGAGCGGGGTTCATGGGGGTTCCGGTGGGGGGTTGCCGCGAATTGCGGGAGGGGGGGGGGGGTCGCGGGGGGGTGCCGGGGTGCCGCGAATCGCCGGAGGGGGGGTTGCGGGGGGTGTGACGCGAATCGCCACAAGAAAAAAATCAACACAGAAAGGTCAACACATGTAAATGTTGACATAAGTGTGGCACTTCATTGGTGTCCATGTCGACACATGAGAATGAATATGAAAATATTCAAAAAATGACAAAAAAACTTCAAAAACTCATGTCAACCTTTTTCATTGTCGACCATAGCCATGTCAGTGTTTTCCATGTGCAATTTAATTCTGGAGCTGCCGCGAATCACGGGGGGGTGCCGCGAATTGCGGGAGGGGGGGTCGCGGGGGTGGGTGCCGCGAATCGCGGGAGGGCGGGGTTCACAGGGGTTCCGTTGGGGGGTTGCCGCGATTTGCGGGAGGTGGGGGGTCACGGGGGGTGCCGCGAATCGCGGGAGGGGGGGTTGCGGGCAATGTTCCCTCTAATTTTACGAAGGCTGTGTGCGGCTAAAGATTTTGGCTGTGCAACTTTGGAATAAAATTTACATTTTTGTGCGTCACTTATATATAACTGGAAAATGACGGTCAGCATTTGTGTTAACTTTACTTCAAAATGATATTAAACATTTAAACATTCAAAAAACAGTACACAATGTGGGTGAAACACACATTAATTGAGTCCACAACTGCAAAAAGGGACCACTGCTGCTTTGTGCGCTCAGTTGTAATGTCTGTGCGCACGTTCGTCAAGGTGTGTGCGCGCGCACGTGCGCACAGCTTAGAGGGAACACTGGTTGCGGGGGGTGTGACGCGAATCGCCACAAGAAAAAATCAACACAGAAAGGTCAACACATGTAAATGTTGACATAAGTGTGCCACTTCATTGGTGTCAATGTCGACACATGACAATGAATATGAAAAAATTAAAAATAAATCTTCAAACACTCATGTCAACCTTTTTCATTGTCGACCATAGCCATGTCAGTGTTTTGCATGTGCCATTTAATCCTGGGGCTGCTGCGAATTGCGGGGGGGGGGGGGTGCCGCGAATCGCGGGAGGGGGGTCGCAGGGGGGGTGCCGCCAATCGTGCAAGGCGGGGTCACGGGGGGGTCCTTTTTGCCGCGAATCGCGGGAGGGAGGTCGCGGGGGGGTGTGTTTTTTCTGCGAATCGGGGGGGGGGGGTCAGGGGGGAGGGTTTACAGCGATTCGCGGGAGGGGGGGGGTCGCGGGGTGGTGGTTATGCCGCGAATTGCGGGAGGGGTCGTGGGGGGGGTTCTTTTTGCAGCGAATCGCGGGAGGGGGGGTCGCGGGGGTGTTTTTGCTGCGAATCGCGGTAGGGGGGGTCGCGGGGGAGCGGGTATTTTTGCCGCAAATCGCGGGGGGGGGGTTTTGCCGCAAATCGCGGGAGGGGGGCGCTCACCTGGTGGCTGTGGAGTAGCAGTGCTGGGCAACATGGGAAGGCAGTGGGTGTCTGGCACTGTCTGTGGGCTCACTGGGCTGGTTCTCTACCACATACCTCCCAACATGACCCTCTCCAGGAGGGACACAATGCTCTGTTTCTAGACTTCCCCTTAATGTATGATTGCCATCACCTGTTTTAAACAGGTTAATTTCTCAGAAAGGTGTTCAGCACAGATGAAGGCAATCACACATTAAGAGGAAAGTCCAGGAACAGAGCGTTATAGACACAGACACCCACTTTGAGTGACAGATGTAGCCAAATATATAGGAGATAATATATACACACACAGTTAGAGATATAGTTAGAGATATATTGCTTTACATCTAATTATTTCATCTGTTTCGCAACCTCTTTTTTTTGTAAACATATTTACAAATGCTGCATCCTCATCTACGGTGCACCAAACATGCTTTTAATCTCACATTTCTGTACAGAGTGCTGTTGCTGTCACTGTTCATAAAAAATCACTTAAAAATTCTGATCTCATACTATTCTCAGTACTGTACTTGTGTTTCTATAGAATATATCATACCAGTATATAGTTTTGCTTATTTGTAGAATAATGATACCTCTTTGCAATCTGAATATATTTCTTTGATTCAGCCTGTGAGTTGAAACCTTTGTATTCTGTTACAGGGAACCTATGTTTTATTAGAGTTCTAACTAGTTAACAGAGATTTAAATGAGAAAAAAAAAGCATACACAGATAATCGTTATCTTATATGTCATCAATGCACTGGCATTTATCTGGCCTGGCAAAATATTCCACAGTTACAATCCTACAGACAGATTGCATCAATAAGGAAGTCGTTGAATTGCAAGTGAGTTAATTTGACTCCAAAAGAGGTTTGGGCTTAAGAAAAGCTTTGTCATCACAGGAAGGGATAGGCAGCAGGGCTAGACATTTAAAATTCTTTAGTGATGAGTAAGTAGCATTCCTGTCCTGCTGGGAAAAAGTAGGATTCACAGAGCTGCCTGCAGTGCCAGAGGGAGAGAAATCAGCGACAAATTAGGGATTTACAAATTACAGAGAGCTACAATCTACTTTTACTTCATAGACAAATAATGACTGCAGGGCCTCACAATTCACAGAACAGTCCAAAACCCATAAAAATAGCGCCAAATCCAATACAGATAATTGCCTCGCAGATTTTTATTGTAATTAGCAATCCCTAAAATTACATTTAACCAAATTAAAGTCTCTAATTCCATCTCGTTTTTTGGCTTTTAAGCAGATTCTTTATTGGAGCTGTTGGTTGTGAGCGGTTTGAAGGAATAACAATGAGTAAAATGGCAGTCGTGAAAAAGCCGAGAGGAAAAAAAAGGCGACAGAT
Organism: Crinia signifera; assembly: GCF_055691185.1. Classification (NCBI taxonomy): domain Eukaryota; kingdom Metazoa; phylum Chordata; class Amphibia; order Anura; family Myobatrachidae; genus Crinia; species Crinia signifera. The sequence continues at coordinate 127,287,557 of NC_139224.1, forward strand.
TGATGTCGCTGACTGTGGGCGGATGGAGGGAAGTAAAGAAAATGGCAAAGTAACATATTACTTCCAAACATATCAAAACAGAATCCATTTTCCTACTGGACCAAAACCAAGGCTGCAATTGGAGCAGGCAGTTCATACAAGGCATGTCACTAGTTGAAGCCAATGAGGATCATTTAGTGGTCCTCTCTTTGCAGATGTCAGAACCCTTTGCCTCACACTAGAACATGGCCATCAGATGCTAGTGACAACTCCTCCCACACTCCCCCGCCCTATTACACCCTGGGTTTACGTATCATCCGTGAGCAGGGGGCAAGTTAATCTTCTTTGTATTATTCAAGTCTAGTATATGTGCTGCCAAATCAAGTACTCAGTGGTTCTGGTTGATAGCTCTACAGTGTCTAGATAGACAGTCAATAGGTCTACGCCAACAGGTCAACATGCATTAGGTCAACAGGGTCAAAAGGTCAACATAAAAATGGTAGACACATGACAAGGTCAACATTAGTTTTTTTTTAAACCGTCTTGTTCTTACTGCCATAGAGGAAGAACCATGACGAGCGAAGTGTTACACTAATTGGGGGTCCATGTTAACAGTTTTTGGGTCATCGTACTGACTGTCTATCTAGACACTGTCGGTGACATTTAATGGGATGAGATATTCCAAGTTTTGCAATTTTAAGTCAAATTCGATAGTCCCATTTATTATATTCCAACACACCCGCTCACTCAAACACATCTTTGGCATATTACTGCCGTTTTGAATGCACCAGTATTAAAACACTTGCCCTACCACAGTGGGAAGCGGTCATCTATTAGAATGAACTTAGGTCTACAGTCATTAGGTCGACCCCACTAGGTCGACTGGCAGGAAGGTCGACCTGACTTAAGGTCGACATGGGCCAAGGTCGACATGACTTAAGGTCGAATTTGCATAAAGGTCGACATGAGGAAGGTCGACTTGTCATAAGGTCGACATGGGGTTTTTCACTGTTTTTTGAGCCGACATGTGCCGACAGGCGGTATTTCATGCCCTACCATCCACTAGGGCGTGGAGGAGGTTATTAAAGCTGTGGCGAGCGAAGCGAGCCACAGTGCCCGAAGCATTGCGAGCGAAGCGAGCGATGCGAGGGTCCGATTGTCATTGCCAACTGTGTCCATATCGACTGTGTCGACATTCAGGTAAAAAAACAGTGAAAAACCCATGTCGACCTTATGACCAATCAATCCCAGTCCAATGACTGGACTGTTGCTTCTATGTTCCTTCCTATTTGTAAGTGTGCACCTATTTGTCTTGTGAGATGTTATCATGTCCAGTCCATCATCTCACGAGTCTCAGATATATATATATTATATATCCCCGTATATATATATATATATATATATATATATATATATATATATATATATATATATATATATATATATATATATATATATATAGAAAAAGGAGAAATCCGGCACTCTACCAATGGTAAAAGCTATACTTGCTCCGGTACCTTCCCAGGTGCTGAGACCCAATGTAGAAGAGATGGCAATAAGGCGTCACTCGGAGACTGTACGAAGTTTCAAAGCTTCTGGAGGTTATTCTGATCGGAGCGGCCAAACGTGCGTACGTTCACAGTTACCGCACGCTAGCCGTACGCGGCCGTTAGGGTTAAGTCCACCCACAAATCAGCCGCTTACGTACGGGCAGAAATACCGTAGAAGGGGAGTGCCGTACAAATGAGCGTACGGCAACGTACGCGGACGGGCCAGCCCTTGCACTCCGACAACAGGCGTACAACTGAGCGTACGGCGCCGTCTACGGCCGTCTTTCCTCCGTCTCCCCACCGCCTTCTTGCGGCGATCTGAGCGTACGCCAGTTTGCACGGACGGGTCCCTATTGTTTTCAATGGAAAACTCAGCTTATGTCACCGCTCGTGAGAGTGAGCGTACGTCCGTGCACGCTGGCATACCCTTCACATATATGGACCTGCAAATCTTGCCTCTCAACTACTAATCTGACAATTGATTAATTAATCTATTTGTTATTCAATTATTGTTTTCTATTAACTCAATTGTCTACCTTAATAAAGACCTAATAAAACTACATTTTAACCCACATTACATGTATATTTGTTATGTTCTAATGTGGCATTTTAATCACTATCTATGTGTCCCCATATTGCTGTTACTTTTAAATCAAGTTATGTTGGTGTTTCTGTATATGTACTAAATTATGTCCGTAATTACTTTGTCCAAAATGTGTAACATGTATACCTACCCTGATGTTATGTGTGATGTTTTAATCGAACAACATTAAACATTCAGGCATTTTCACTATGTGTTATTTTACTCAAAAACACACACATTCACACATCAATCATTACCCCTCACCTCAAATTACAAGTATAACTTACAGTACACATCTGTATGTACCTACCCTTACACGCCCTCTAACATATTTATTATTAAAAACACAGGCAATTTCGAACTGTAATAAAACTTTTATTGGCTACAAAAATAAAAAGGGGTGGGGGATAAATAAAAAATTAAAGGCGGGCCTCCAGAAGGCCAAAAAGTAGCTGCAGGTAGATGAGGGTAACCATTATTTCCCGCATTATTGCGGCCACCTCCTCCTGCTGCTGTTCAGTGTCTGTAATGAAGGGATAAAACAAAAAATTAATATACACAAATGTTTGTTGTATTTGTACATAATAAAAAGTTCAGAGTTATGTGTGAAGGCCACATACATTTAGAAACTACATTGAAGATGGGTCTGCTGTAAACACAGTACTAAAAAATAATATGTTAACACGCACATACTGTACATAGTAAATAACATTAATTCAATTACTCCTTCATCAATGAATGTATGCTGTATCCCAATTGGTACTTTGGTTTTGGGGGACTCTCCTCTAACCTCACAATTAGCCTGTGCTATTTAAGGGTTATGACATTGTTGTGGCTTAAGCACTCCTTACTATTTTAAATTTAGGACATTGCTGTACAAATTATAGGCCTACAGCTATGTTTGTAAAGCATGCATCCGCATGGCCTCACACACTATTACCAAAACAATCTCTACATTTAAGTTGCACCAGTGGCAGATTAAGCCTTTGGGGGGCCCCGGGTACTTTAGAGCGGGGGGCCCCCTTGCACTTGTCATTACTGGCCGCACACTGCATGGGCGAATATTATACTGTCAAAACATAGAGTAAAGGCAGAATAAACTTGGTCAATGGTTACCTGCAGGGGATATATATATATATATATATATATATATATATATATATATATATATAGACAGGGGGTTGGCGGCACTCGGAATAATAATAGACACCATATATATAGATATACACACACCACATGAAAAGCCTGTGTTTGTCCCTCTGCCCCTTACTCTGGAGGAGACCTCACAGTCCTAGTGCTGCCTCTGATTAAAAACCCTCCTATGACTAAGCTGCTGCTGCTGTTCTCCATGGACCTGAGAAGTATGTAATGAGCTCCACCAATCAGAGCTCAGCACAAACTTCTCAGCCTCTGTCCTCTGGTGCAAAGTGTCATGGGACTTAGTCAACTCCCAGAAATGCACTGCACACTTGTGCAATCAGTGTGCCTTGCCTCCCGATGCTCAGCACCATAAATCATTGTCACATTGGCAGATAGGTGAAGCTGCAGCACTACCCCACCCATGCACAAAACATTTAGCTAAAAAAAAAAAACATAACTTAAACATTTTCTTTTTAAAAAAAAAATGACAACCACAGGGGGCCCCTAGCTAGAGGGGGTCCCAGGGGCACTGACCCCTTGCGCCTCCATTATAATCTGGCCCTGTGTTGCACATCATGCTGGGAACTGGAGTTACCCAACACCTGGAGCCACATAACTACCACACCACTAATGTCGGATATCTCATTGGATGTACTGTTATGTCAATTATTCAAGGGGTGAGGCATGGCCACACTCAAAAAAACCACCAAGGGGACCCTTGTTCCTGGAGAAGGACAGGACACACCTCATGGTCGCCCTGCAGTGATATGTTGCAACTAATGTTGATGTTGGATACACATATGTGGTTGTTGTGATTGTTTATGTGTAGAAATGTGTAGGTCAACATTAGACACATTATTTACTTACGGCTACTTGAGCCATCCTGGGCGCCGCTGGTTGGCTGTGGAGTGGTTGGGGGGGGCAGGAGCAAGGAGGATGGTCCTGGTGTTTGGACCGAGGTAGTGGGTGTTACTGGGGAGTGGAGAGGTTTGGGGGTGGGTGGTGGAGAGGTGTAGGGGGGTTGGAAATGGGGTGGGGAGGGGGGGGTGGGGGTTGTGGAGGGGGTGGGGGTTGTGGAGGGGGAGGGGGTTGTGGAGGGGGTGGGGGTTGTGGAGGGGGTGGGGGATGGGGAAATTGTGTGGGTGAAAACTGCACCCTGGGTCTCCTCTTCTTCCTCCTCCTCTTCTTCCTCCTCCTCTTCTTCCTCCTCCTCCTCTTCCTCCTCCTCTTTCTTCTCCTCCTCCTCCTCCTCCTCTTCCTCCTCCTCCTCTTCCTCTTCCTCTTCTTCCTCCTCCTCTTCCTCCTCCTCCTCGGCTGCCTGGTCCCGGGCTGCCTGCTCCCGGGCTTCAATGCGTGCCCTTGCCCGTGCTGAAATGTTCATGTTGATGGCATAGAAATCGAAGATTGGGTTTCATAAAAAAGGGGGAAAGAAAAATTCACATTAGTCATGCTCATAACCTTCAAAATTATCATTGCTGTGAAATTTCAGACATTTATCATGCAAACTATTTGATATCCTACACCCAAAAACTGATCAACTACTTAACCCCCCCCCCTATACACCCCCATATACACCCCCTATACACCCATATACACCCCCTATACACCCATATACACCCCCATATACACCCATATACACCCCCATATACACCCCTATACACCCCCTATACACCCATATACACCCCCATATACACCCATATACACCCCCTATACACCCATATACACCCCCATATACACCCACATACACCCCCTATACACCCATATACACCCCCATATACACCCCTATACACCCCCATATACACCCATATACACCCCCTAAACACCCATATACACCCATATACACCCATATACACCCCCATATACACCCACATACTCAGGGACACATTTATAAAAAGTACAGAAAACATTTGCAAAATAACGCAGGCATACTAGTAAATAAAAACTTACATCGGGCAATATGGCGGCGAAGTGTGCTGAGCAACACTGGCTGCCGCCGGCGCAGGTCCGACCAGCGCCGCTCCAGTTGAGCCAGGCTCCTATCCACGCCGGTCCTGGCGAAAATTAGCCGGCGGGCAGCATTGTATGCCCGCCGCTTTTCCCGATTGGATACATAAGGGCCCCTGGGCCCCAGGCGGCGGTCCATGACCTCAACCAAGGCCAATAGCTCCTGGGTAGAAAACGCCCTAGCCCTGGTTGAAGTCATGGTGGCAATGGCGCAGTTATTAATTGCAGGTACATATATCACTTTTGGTGCTTGCTGATTGGTGTAAAAAATTGTTTGTTTGGTATTAACTTTATTAATCCTTCTTACATTAACAAACTGGATGCGAATAGAAACTTACGCGGACCGTTCCGATATACACACACCACAACCAACAGCATGCATTCAATGAAGAGAGAAGTACTGTATTTACAGTGTGCGGAAAATAATACACGCACCCCGTCTACTCCTAACTACGCTGCTTAAAGGGGGCTCAATACACCGATTGCCATGAAGAGAAGTACTGTATATATAGTATGCGGAAATTAATACACGCAACCGTCTACTTATAACTACGCTGCTTAAAGGGGGCACGATACACCGATATGCATGGGGAGGAGTACTGTATATACAGTAGGCGGAAAATAATACACGCAACCCTCTACTTATAACTACGCTGCCTAAAGGGCCACAATGCAACATGTTGCTGTATGACAATTTCATACACATTACATATGTAAGGAAAGCATTATAACGTGATGTTTTGAAATGTGACTCACAAAGCATACACGAACTCCAACAGATACCAGCTGACAACACTCATCATTGGAATGACAGGTGCACACATTTCACGATGTAGCCCACAATGCTCCACAACCTGTGTATATACATATACGGGTGATTGATCAGGTGCATTGAGACCTGCGTAATTTAAGCGGCAATTATCGGCGGGAAATATCGGCGTAAATTTGCATCTACCTTGCGGGGAAAAATATACGCCCCCTTGTTCGTGGCGGGAGATTAACATATAAATATTCAGTCAGATGCAGCCCACAATTGCTGCAAACATGTCTGACTCTGACGATTCAGCAGCAGAGGACGCTCTGCAGAGAGCACAAGCCGAATCCCTGCTTCAAGCATTACAGAAGAGGGAAGAGGAGTGGAGAAGGAGGGCCCAAGAGAGGAGTCGCCTGCAAGATCAAGCGGGCCCCTCAGTAACAGGCCCTGGTGAACCTCCACCAGCTCCACAAGGGCCAAGCAACCAGCCAGAACAAGAGGTTGCATCTCTCCAAACAGGTGTGACCCAGCAGGTGCATGGTGAGAGAGCTGGGGCCACCAGAAAACGTGCTGCAACATCTAGGGTGATGACTGAGCAGGATACCACCACCAGAAGGAGAAACCCTGCATTTGTAGAGGCCGAAATGCGAATTCTCGTGCCCAGGGCACGCGAATGGATTGAATTGGCAACCAGGAAGCCGGGTGCCAGTGCAAGGAGAAACCTTTGGGACAAGATCACAGAGGAAGTGAACCAGGTGTCACCAGTGGTCAGAACTTGGGACGCGGTGAAGAAAAGGTTAGTGTGTTTGTCAGGGCAATTTTTCAGCAGTCTCCAGCAGGAACTGAGGCCCTTATTCTAGTTCACTCTTTCTGGCCAAATATTTCTTAGATGGACAAAACCATGTGCACTGCAGGTGAGGCAGGTGTTACTTGTGCAGAGATAATCAGATTTGGGTGGGCGTTTACACCTGCCTCACCTGCAGTGCACATGGTTTTGTCCATCAAAGAATTATTTGGCCACACATGGCAAAAAAACATAAGATCACCCACACTAGGAAATGTCACGTAGCTAGGGGTACCACCTAGTCCCTTTAATTCCGGACACATATTAATTACACAGGTTCTGTGGCTGGCTGACTTCAAGACTCCACTTCACCTAATTTTAAACTGCCACAGAACCTGTGTAAGTAACATGTGTCCGGAATTAAAGGGACTAGGTGGTAACCCTACACGTAGCACAGTGGTGCACATATCTCATGGTGATATTTGTATTTTTAAACTTGTAGGTGGACTGACTTCAAAAGTGCCCTGAAGAGGAAGATGACTGACCGGTACAACCACAGCATATCCACCGGGAGCGGTCCTATGCCTGACCATTTGGAGTTTACCCCCCTGGAGCTGGACTCCTGTGATGTCATCGATGTGGGGGAGATCAGGGGGATCTCCAATATGGACAGTGAGCTCCCGGCGGAGGTCTTTGCTGCTGCTTTTGATGGTAAGTCACAGTAATGCATTGTATTTAGAAAGATATTTTTTATTGCGTATGTGATGGTGACATTGTTTTCAATTCTTATCCTAGCAGAAGCAGAAAGTCAGGATGTACCGGCAGCATCTTCCTCTGCAGAGCCACAGGTGGAGCAGGTGGTCCAGCCTCCACCAAGACGTCGCCCCCAGCCCCAGCCACAGGAGACATGGAGTGAGAGCCTGTTGGTGACGCTGGACAGGATCGAGCAGCAAGGGGTGGATGCTGCGATCCGTCAGCAGCAGGTGGGGGATTTTCTGGCGGAGTGGAAGGCCACAAACCAGCTGCAGGTTGATGCGTTGAACCGCATTAATGACACTCTGGCGGCTGGCATGCTAAGCATTGCCCAACACCTCAGCCGCCAGAATGAACTTATTGCGGAGCAGCTGTCCACCGCCAGGTCCCTAAGGGACAATCCCCCATCTGCTGCCCCACCCCAAGCTGCTCCCCAACCTTCCACCTCGGCTGACCCTCCTGTGTCGACTAGGGGAAGACGCCGAAAGCCAGCTGAGCCAAAGGCCCCTGTCCCCAAGGCCCCATCTAAAAGGGGCAAAAAAGGGCCCAAATGAGACCTGGTTCACTTCCTCTGTGATTGGAGGCCAAAGGTTTAAATTGCACTGGACATCCGCTTCCTGAGTTGCCCATCGATCCATTTGCGTGCCATGGGCATGAAAGTTCGTATTTTGACCTCTACAAATGCAGGATATTTTTTTTTGGTGGTGTGTATCTTGCTTAGTATTCACCCTGGTTGTTGCAGTACGTATTCTGGTGTCCCCATTTCTTTCACCATTGCATTTGCAGGGTAACACATGTTTGGAGATATGCAACCTCTTGTTCTGGCTGTTTTATTATTTGTGTGTCTATTTTATTTGTTTATTTGATTTGTCACATTAAAGTGTCAAGCTGTGATGCTGAACAGCAAATAAATTTATTTTACAAATTAAAACAAAATTGTGGTATGTGTAATTTCTTGTGTGAAACAAATACTAGATTTATGTGTACTTACTGACCAGGGTATTTTTGAACATTTGTGGAAGTGTGGTGGAAGTTTCCCATGTGTAACCCTCTCCATGGCCATTCCCATGTTCCTATCCAACTTTTCCCTGCTAATTAGTTTGTGTCAGCACATGTGCAGAGCAACTTAATAGGTGAGAAAGCAGTTTGTGTGCAGGTGAGGTAGCTCCTACAGTAGTAGGTAAAAGCAGGTCCAGAACAATGCTTTCCTCATGGAGTGGGTGAGGCAGACAAACAAGGGTGAAAAGGTACATTTGTGTAGGAATGCATATGTGTCCTCCCTAAAAAAAGATGTGTGAATGGGCCAAACATGATAAATTAGCTTGTGAACAAACATGCATACCTTTTAAAATATATATGATTTGACAGTGTCATAAGCAGATGTAGGAATCCTTTGTTAGAGAGATGAGAGTGCAATAATGTGATTGGTGGCATCTTACATCCAGAGTGTAGTGAAATCCAAATCATAGCAGATGAGATAGTGGTACAGGTCATAATTTTGGGTACTATACAAAGATTGTGTGGAAAATAGTGGTCATGGGCTTCAAACATTGCAGAAACATCCTTTGTAGGTGTTAGATGTGGTTTATGTTCTTGTATCCTAAATACAAAACCTATGTTAGTATTAGAGTGAACACGTTGACACATGTCGACTTGTGTAGATTGAGTGTGCTACTGCGTAAAGTCTATGAAAGCAGGTAGTGAATGTGTCTGTTTATCAAATACCTACCTTAGCGTATAAAAAGATTCTTACCTTAAATTAAACAAACCTTTAAATGTGGAGAAGTATAGAAACATAAGCTTCCAATGTGTTTGCGTGCTGCATGTGTGGCTTGCAGGCAGTGAAATCATGGTTTGGAGTTAATAGACTGCAGCATTGCTTATTACATTCAGGTGTATGTGTTTGAGTACTAATCAGCGTTAATTAGCCAACTCAGGCGCACGCTGGCAAGCGGTATCTGTAGGGGTGGTTTTAGCTGGCGGTTGGCGGCCGCCTGTTTGATGTCCGAAACGAACGGTGCCTTAGTCGATCGTGCGGTAGTAGCACCGCTCATTTTTGGTGCACACCCCCGTGTACGCCCATATTTACGCCCATTTTCCCTCATTATTTCGGCCGCTCCCATCAACACGCCCCTATGCCGCCCCATTACCCGTACGCTCGCGTACAGGTTTTTTCGCACGTTGAGACACCGGCCGTAAGCGTTGTGGAGTGCTCGCGCCGGCGCATTAGCGTATTTGCACATGCGCAGATCGTGAAAAACCCCGGGACGTACGCGTACGGCCCGGCCACTCCAACCAGAATAAGGCCCTCAATCTGGTGACCACATTAAAGCTTTGAAACTTCGTACAGTCTCCGAGTGACGCCTTATTGCCATCTCTTCTATATATATATATATATATATATATATATATATATACAAGTTGGTATTTCTGCGCAATGTCACAAATGCATGAATAAATAGCAGGCTGAATCTCTGTATATTATGGTATGGTGCGGCTCACTCCTATGGGCTGGTCAGGCCCCAGATAGCAGTATGTAGGAACAGAGAAAGAAGGAGCGCACAGCGTGAGCGAAAGTTTATAAAATATTTACTGCAATACCCAGCAAATTTGCTCTTAATGAAAACAGCTGATGTTTATCAAGTATCACACTGTGTGGCTGAATACTCATTGCAAAACCAATAGAAAAGGGGATACTGCTATCTCTGTTCCCCCTTTTCTATTGGTTTTGCAATGAGTATTCAGCCACACAGTGTGATACTTGATAAACATCAGCTGTTCTCATTAAGAGCAAATTTGCTGGGTATTTAAACACCAACCATACCTACCATGGACACGCCTCCCGACGAAGTCCAATGACGAAACGCGTTGGGGCGTTTCCATCTGATGCTGAGATCACTGGCCTTCCATCTGTTTTGTGCTGGTACTATCTGCTGTTTCCCGCTGTGAAAGTCTGGTCCCCGCTGCTGCTACATCTGAGCCGGAGTGACCGCTGCATGCTAGATACATGCTAGACGGTGTGACTGGAGTCCCCAGTGCCTGCCCCGCTACCTGTCGAGAGTATTGACATTGCACTAACATCGTGTTGGATCGACTGGTGTCCCCAGTGCCCGCACTGCGACGTGCTCTAGGAGCGGTGAATATGCTACAACTTCATGCGGTTTTATTTATTCTGTTATGTATGTGAGCTTTCTTTTACCGAGTTACAGTAAATATTTTATAAACTTTCGCTCACGCTGTGTTTATATATATATACAGATAGATAGATAGATAGATAGATAGATAGATAGATAGATAGAGAGAGAGAGTGCTCCAAAATGCGTGTATCAATTTAAAAAACTTTTATTCCAACATACATGGGTACAAATGGTCAGAAGTCACATAGCACAGTATGAGGCACAATTCCCGCAATCCTGCTGTTATGGTTTTGGGTGTGAACCCACTGCCGTGACCAATGTTTAGGACATCCCACAGGGAGTCCTACTCTGACTCTGTTGCCTAAACACAAAGATGACTGGTACCTGTTGGGCTAGATGCTCACCTATAATAGCTGCATTTGTTGGGACAAATTAAGTCCGCCCCAACCCCGGTGCCACCAGGACTTGCAGGTGACAAAGTACCAGCAATCTTTGTGCAAGAGACAAAAGGTAAACTAACTAAGGGGCCTAACTGAACAATTAAGGTGCATGCATACGGATAGATTTGGGCAACGATTCAATTTCTTTAAAAATTTCCTCTGAACTCCTGCACAAACGATTTGGTGTCAAATGATAAACAATTCAGCAAACGATTACACATGAACAATTGATCTTTAACGATGGTGGAGGGAGAGGGAGCCAGTCAATCAGCCTTACCAAATCGTTCATCGTGCATACACATGAAACGATTGGTACACATCGCTAATGATTGGCCATTGATATTTCTGCATGCAGGAAAGATCAGCGATCTCTACCAACGACCGGCGGGTACGCGCATCGTCCGATATATCGTTCATACACACGGAACAATTTGAGCAATTGGACGTTTCAATCCGTCGGGAAGACCCAGATCGGTACTTATGTAATATTGGGTGCCCGATTTTTTCATCGCATCGCATGCAATATAGTGGCATACAATTCATGCAATGCGATTTTCATTGTAAAGACGCGATTTTTAATTGTATAGTCACCCATGGGTGATTTCATACCCCCACTAGCCAACTACACATGGAGTTGAGTTTATATAGTGTGGTGAGCGCAGTGAGCCACCGAGCCCGAAGCATGGCGAGCGCAGCGTGCCCCACGAGGGGAAGCAGAATACATGTGAAGTAATCCGCTCGCCACGCTTCAGGCTCGGTGGTTCGCTGCGCTCGCCAATCTATATTAAATCAACTCCTTGCGTAGTTGAATAGTGGGGGTATGAAATCACCCATGGTTGACTATACAATTAAAAATCGGGTCTTTACAATGAAAAATCGCATCGCATGCCTTAAGTAGGGGCATGAGATGAAAAAATCGGGCGCCCAGATAATACATAAGTACCCCCAGATCTTTTGCCAAATCTTTCTGTGTGTACGCACCTATAAACTGAAAGGCAAATTGCCGTAACTGACTAACGCAGCTAAAGGCGCCAGCGACCTAGTTGCTATACCACCGGCGATCAAGTCGCATACACAAGAACACCACACCATTAGCTCACCACAAAATGGCACAAACAACACAGAAAACACAGAGAACTGCCGTTAAGGGTAAAGTACTCTAACAGCACCAAATGAAAGTGAAGCACAAACGGTGCCTCCCACTCAGGTAGCACCTGAGGGGTAGTAACCAAAGACAGTAAATGGTCAAACCAGAAAATAAGGACTGTAACCAGGTCTCCTAAAGGAGAACTTACAGAACCAAAATGAGAGCAGCTGGGCTGGATGGGCCTCTAGGAAGCTGGACACCAAAATGGATGGAGCCAGGGAGCAGGCAAGCAGATAGCTCAGAAAAGAAGTTGCTGAGTAGAAATTCCAGGAAAGAACCTAGACCAACAGGAACCAGGAAGAAGCTGACCAGAGGCAGGTGGATAACTGTAGCAGAAGCTAGAACTATCAACAGCGGGGCTGTGCTGAACTGAATCCCTTAAAAAGGGGTCAAGTGACCAATCACCTGGGAAAGATCCAGCCCAGCCCCCAAGTCCTGATGCTGCCAGCTGAGGCTAAGATAATGAGCTAATTACCTGACAGTCTTGTCATAAAGGATTGAGTTGCAAAGGCACAGACTCACCACCGGAGGCCACCAGAGAGTCTATTACTAGAAACAGACTCAGAAGTTTACAGAAAATAACAAGCATAATCAAAGGAGGCATGACACTGGCAGCATACTGTAGATGTATCATGCAAAGCACAAACAGATTGAGCCAGGTACATTCTCTTCTTTTCTGCCAGTTTGAAAGCTAGACCATGGTCCTACACATTTCGTTATAAGTCCCTCTCTAATGTTCATTACTTTCCTGTGTGGGTCCCTGGTGATAGGAAATGAACCAGCACCCAATGCCAGCTGTACAGTTGGTCCTGTGTGATACGGTACCAAAAAGAACTATTGACAGGTTATTTTTGCCCAGTGTTAAAAATGACTTTAACATAATCAAAACACTATGCCTTAAATAGTCTTGTCGGACAACAAAGGCTTCAATATAAATCCTATGTGATTGCATCCCTAACTCCCAATTCAGAAAGTATATTACCGACATCAAATCAGTATTATCTGGAGAATTACATTTTTGTAGGCTTGCTTTATATAAGGGTGGTCTTCCAAATAAATACCCAAGTGCATATCATTACATAGTACACAACGAGCACAAACATCTTTCTACAAATTTGTTTTTAAAGAAAGGATTGTCATTCAGCAATAGGGTTAATATACTTTTCTGCTTCAGATTATCAGCTGTTAACTTGGTTTTAAACTTTACAAAACATGTGATCTACCTCACTGGACACCTATTGGTTGACAGATTGAACATTTTAAAACACCTGCACTTTAATTTTCAATAGATGTCAACAATGCCATATATGGAAGCGCAAACTATTCAAGGAGGTTAGTGTTTCAGGACACCTCTATAATACTGGGCTAAAATATATTAAAAGCAGGTCTGAGCTTCGAGTTCCCAGAATCTTACATTCTGACTTCATCAGTCACTTCATATTTGAAGTACAGTCACTTCAACTGCTTGCGCCAAAAAAGGTATTAGTTGATGCTTATGAATAGGATCCATACTTTTTGGCAAGAGCACTAAGGACCATGCCTTAGACATGACCATGCCTCACCATAAACATGTGTAATCTGTGGGTGTGAGCAGATGGAAAAAAGTATTAATGATTTAACAAGAAACGTGAAGGAGAGTCTGCCATTATCCAGAATCACTTCTTCTTCTCGGGTCTATAGTGCAATTTGCGGCCTGATGCTCATGGTGTGTACACATTGGGCGATCCCCAGTGCATTCGATATGAGTGGTAGCGGGGACCCAACATCAGCAAGCACATGCACACTTGCCGATGCCAGTGGCTGATGAAAAATGGCGTGGGGGGGGTGCGGGGGCCATAATGCAATCTGAAGCATGGTCCTCATTAACTATATGCTCCATTGTCTGTATATGCACAGAAGATGGAGCGGGTCATTAAAGACCTACAGTAGTGCACTTTGTTGGTGGTTGCATCCACACTGGGTGATAAAATTGCACAATATCGCTCATTTTATCGTCCAGTGTGTACAGAGCTTTAGTCAGATGCATTGGCGGTGCTGACTGGCATGTTACAAGGGTGTACAAACCTACAAATTGACAGAGAAAAAAACATGAAAAACTAATGTCGATTAATGTTTCAACTGTTTGCATGTAGACCGTTTGCTTATATCGACATTTTGTCTATGTCAACCTTCACCATGCCTTCCTTCTGGTTTTAACCTAGATATGGTTAACCCTTTATACCATTGGATCAGAGCATGGCTGGTTTTTCCTTCCTGAATGATAGTGAAGCAGAATCACATTGCACACAGAAATGACAATACATGATGTTGGACAAGATATAAAAAAAGATTGTAATGGCGCAGTATACTCCTATAGTGCAAAATTTCAGATTAATAAAAGCACATTCCCAAAGTATCCTAAATACATGGTGTATACGGTACTTTCAATGGGACATCTTCTAGAACCACATACAGTATATTAAGAAAGATGTGGTCTCACGCAGTGGGGGAAGTTGTGGGTGATGGACCCAGGTGCAAAAATATAATTTGAGCCCCTCTCCTCCACCTTAACCCAAGTTCACAATATGCAACACAGCAGTAGGTGAGAGGGAGAGACAAAGGGTGACAGGGAGAGGCAGGGGGAGGGTGAGAGGGGCAGCAGTGGGCCCGTTAGTCCTCAGAAGAAGACCCGGTGCCCTGCACCTGCTGTACCAATGGTAGTTCCGCCTCTGCTCTCACGAGCATTGCCCTCCACGCCCAGGGTCTTTTATCTTGTATTTTGTACATCAACTTCATATCTATTTGTTATCTTTTTATGTATAATTTATTTTCATGTAATTATTTATACATCACCTGCAATACCCAGAGTATCTCTCCGCTGTGTGCTGCCTGCGCTGCGCTTGGTCCTCAGCAGGTCCAGAAGCACAATCTAGCTTCTTCAATGCAGGAAGCCGGCGGCCAATTAAAATGCTGCACTGCCTTTTGAGCTCGTGTACCGTTAGCCAATCAGAGCGGCTGCCGGTACAAAATCTCTGATTGCCTCACCCGCCGCTTCTGCATTTTAATTGGCCGCCGGCGTCCTGCATTGAAGAAACCAGGCTGTGCTTTGGGACCTGCTGAGTCAGGCGGTAAGTGAAGGAGGGGGGGATGAGGGGGGGTGGTGGATGGGCACACTGACAGCTCCTCCACAGAGCCCGGGGGGGGGAGGATTGACTGGAAATCAGTCCCGGGCCCCAAAATTCTTGGTGGTGGCCCTGGAAGTGATGTCTATACTGTTTCAATTATCAATTATAACCATAATGGGGGAACTGGGGACGGATAGGTGCCCTACTATAGAAGTGACTGTGCAACCCTCCGTAACATTATAGCTCTAAGGAGATAGCTATAAGACACATTTGTGGCACAGGTCAGCAATGTATATATTATTGGCAACACTGCCCACCAATTTTACTTATATGCCAGTAATATATGCATTGCTGCCCCTGGACAGCAATGTATATATTACTAGCACCACTGCCCACCAGGGGTTAAAGTGAGACAGAATGGTGGAACTGCATTCCGTCTGCTCACTTTGCCCCGCTGTCTTTCCCTGCCTACTTCGCTAAAGGAGACAGCTGGGCAGAGCGGTGGAAAAAACAGATATCTATGAGGTCCATCCATCCGTGGCATGGCTATTTCAAATGATGCGCTTGTTCAGAGCTTAAGGCCCGGCAGCCAATCAAGAGCCACTGATGCCTGGTTGGCTGCCGGGCCGCGAGTTACAATTGTCTCATGAGGCGCGAGCTGGCGCCACGGACAGATGGACCTGCTCTAGCCGGTTTTCCCACCGTTCTTCCCGTTACCCCTGGCACGGAGTGTACGGAGTGTGGCATATTGTGTAATGGGCATTACGGTATGTGGTATAATTTGTAATGGCCATTACGGAGTACATAGGGCCAGATTCTCTAAGCTTCAAAAGTGATAAAATGGAGAGTGATAAACAGCCAGCCAATCAGCTCCTATCTGCCATGTCACAGACTGTGTTTGAAAATGTCAGGTAGGAGCTGATTGGCTGGCTGTTTATCACACTCTATTTTATCACTTTTGAAGCTTAGAGAATCTGGCCCATAGTCCCTTGTCCCACAAAGCCATGCCTTAAACTTTTTGCAGGCCAGCAATGTATATGTTACCGCCACCTCTGCCCCCTCCCCCCCCTAATGTATATTTTGTTAAGGCGTAACGTATATATTGCTGGCGTAAGTGAATGGATTTCTCCCTACGTGCATGGCTGCAAGTGAAATGTTTGCCGTGCACATGGGTGGGATCTTGCCCGGTCAGGGCGGCTCCGGGTGGAGTTTACCTGTGCTGGGCTCCGAATATACGCAGCCCAGCAATAAATCAGCTCTGAATCAGGCACCAAGAACAGGAATAAAATGGCCCCGGCTCCCACCCTTGGAATTCAAACACCGCCCATTATGTAAATAGCCTTATAATGAAAGATTTTCAGCAAAGTCATTCTCCTCCTGAAAATCTCTTGCTTTTTGAGGAAAATAGCTCAGCGTGTATGCACTACTTTGGTGAAAGATATATCTATCAAAGATTTTGGCAAAGTCTTTTGAAATGAAAATCTACTAGTGTGTATGGGCCTTTAGTATATCTCACCGCCAGTGATTATTATCACTTTCAGGGATTCCTCATTTTGCTCAGTAAAATCCTAAGCAGTGTGGCTAAAATGGCAGCCAAAACCCGGGTCCTTTACTGGTAGATGGCTCAATGTTAGTAATTAATGACCAAAATAGCTACAACAGAGATCTTGCTGCTATGATCTCTGTATTTCATGCATATCTAGCTTCTTATTATGGTCATAGTTAAATGTTTAAAAAATTGCCCCCACCCCCACCCACCTGACTCACCGCACCCTTAGAAATAAGCCAGCGAGTCCTACTTCTTGCATCTTAGTCCTTACCTTGAAAAATAAGGTGCATGATGAACATGGTAAATATCAGTCTCCACGGATAGGCTGACATTACAGTAAATGACCAAAATGTCATGATATTTAATGGTAATCCATTACCTCGTTCATAAGGTGAAGATATTGCACTTCTTTACAAATATACTGAGGAGGAAGAAAAATAAAATTACTAAATGATGGTGTTATTTACATTGCAAAATTCAATTATATTTATTTTAGCATAATATTCAAAATCATATGTTGGTGACTCAACAACTACTAAAATAATAATTATAATAATAACAATAATAATACTGTTATCTATATAGCACTTTACTCCCAATAGGACTCAAAGTGCTTTATATTTGAATTATAACTAACACATGTATTTATTATTTATTAACAGTTTCCTATATAGTGCAACATATTCCATTGCGCTTTACAATAGGAACAATCTGGCTATTTACAGACAGTCAAAAGGTACAATATAAACCTAATGTAAGTATTAATAGACTGCAGAAGAGAGCTAAGCATTTAGTAGAATATAGACCTCAAACTGTGCAAGAATTGGGTTACAAACGATCAAAGAAGCAAAAGCTAAAAGCTTGAATCCCCAATGTAGCAAGAAAGATTCTACCAACTGCTAATAATCCTCTATCCACAGATTGCAGTAAGTGAGTGGGGCACTTAGCAATGAAGGATTTGACCAATCAGCATCAGGTCAGTCTTACTTAGGGATGGCCATCAGTCGGGTAACCATCGATGGTCACCATTTATGTTACCATTGGTGGTTAACCTTGATAATATGAATGGAGGAATGGCGATGCCAGGTGGAAGAAAAGAAGGGGACATGGAGGATGAAGGGAAAACTGAGGAGGGAGGAATGGTGCAGTGAATATAAAGAAGACTGGAGCTACATGGAGTGTATGGCAGACAGTAATGGGAAGAGTAGATAAATAGAGGCTGGGTGGAGTAAAAAGAACGAGACACAGAGAAACTGGGGGATGCCAAGGGGAGTGGAAAGCTGCATAGGATATGAAGAAGGGAAAAATGTAATATGCGGTAAGATGAATGGTCACATCAAGGGTAATCTAGGGAGAGTCCAGAGAAGTGCCAATTTGAGAGAGGAGGAAAGAAATTGGTGTGTCATTAAATGTTTACAGCCCTAAGACTTGATGCTGAGCTACACTGATGCTACTGTAGCTGTCAACATAGGCGAATCTAGGGGGTGGTCCGGGGGTGCACAGGACCACCCATTATTTTGTGGCTGATAGATGGGGCTTTCCAACGAGCCCAGCCCCGTGTCTCTAGCACCCTGGGAACCGGAGGTACTGCCAGGCAAAGCTGGAAAGTTTTCCCTATAGGATAACATGGGACCCGCTAATTCCGACCCCCACCCAGTTCAACGGCTGCCAGTTCCCCCTTCAGCATCACTGAAGCTCGAGGTTGATCTCAGTCGAACCCAAATTGCTGGGCCTTCAATCTGATACCAGGCTGGATCCATATGGGTTAATTGGTTCCAGGGATATTGAGGTTAAACCGTTTTTTTTTTTTCATTTCTTAAATGTAATTTCATGACTGTTTATGTTCTTTGAGGGCAGATTTCTTTGGAACCAAACAGCCCAGTTTCACGGAACCAAAATCATTCGAAGCCAATTCAAAAGGTCTTCAATATGATACTGGTCTCATGTAAATGGGTCAGTTAGTTCCGAAGATATAGCTGGTTGGTTAAAGGGGGGTAGGGAGAGGGGAGAGGTTGTCTCTCCCCCTCACACCAGAAAATGCAGGGACTAGGCTGGTGTATAAGGGGTCAGCCTGGGAATGTCCCTGCATGATCCTGGGACCATATTCCCGGGTAAATCCCTGCATTTTCTGTTGTGAAAGGGGTACCTGCAGTGCTCTGAATAGCCAGGTAGCCCCCTGCTCTCTGCCCAGCTGTCAATGACTGTCACCCCTGCAGCTTCCGCTCCAATTCTTCTCCCCACTTCTCACCTCAGCCCGCCCCCCCTTTAATCATGTGGTCCCGGCTCCCGGCGTTCTCCCCATAGAAGCAGCTGCACCGCTCTCCATCTCTCCCTGCAGCAGCAGCGAAGTCTCATATAAAAATTTACAGTAGGTGGCACTTTTGGGGGCATTGCTTAAGGGACGCTACAAGTGGCGGTATGTGTTTAACTTAATGTGTAAGGGGCATTACGGTGTGCAGCATCATGTGTAAGCAGCATTATGTGTGCAGCATCATGTGTAAGGGACATTATGTGTGCAGCATCATGTGTAATGGGTACTATGGTGCGCGGCATCATGTGTAATGGGTACTATGGTGTGCGGCATCATGTGTAATGGGTACTATGGTGTGCGGCATCATGTGTAATGGGTACTATGGTGCCATCAAGCAAGAACCCCCTAGCAATGAGCAAGTATGTAAGCAGCACTTATGTGGCACAATGTGTAATGGGCATTATGGTGTGTGGCCTTATGTGTAATTGGCATTACGGCGTGTGGCTTTATGTGTAATGGGTATTACGGAGTTTGCTAAAATGTGTAATGGGCATTACTGTGTATGGTCTAAAGTGTAATACCACACCCCTTTTTGTGATGCCACGCCTCCTTTCCATGAGGCCATGCCCCTTTTTGCCACGTGGCTACGCCGTGCAAAGGTCCCCCTGCTATTGTGTCTAGTTCTGGGACCACCCATTACCATAATTCTAGATTCGCCTATGGCTGTCAACGGTGATGCTGCTGCAGCGCCGCTGCAGCAGCGATGTGCCAGCGCCTGGAGCAGGGCTGCCCGGACACTTCCGCCCTGCGGCGCAGGGTCCCGCAACACGTCACTTCCACCCAGCCAGGGGACGCCAATGCAGGGGCTGTGCAGGACCTGTCGCCCCCGGGGATTGCCTATCAAAGGGGGGCCGCGCGCTCGGCCACCTGCAGTAAATAGCTAATCACTGAGGGCTGGTCTGATGGCAGGGACTGATTGGCCACAGCATCCCTTTAAAGGGATCTGGCCCAGCACAGCCCCGATTAGTCATGGGCAAGACGATTCATTGGAATGAGTTGAGCCGCACGGCTCAGCTCAGCTCAGTGTGTTGAGACAGTGACTCGGCTCTCGAGTCACTACTCATATGATATTACAGGCACAGGGAGACAGTGCACGGCTCACAGCACACTCGTGGAGTAGCAGAGGCTCTGTCCCTCAGTGTGTGCTGTGTGCCGGCAGACAGGAAGTTAGTCAGTGGCTGGGCTCATGACTCGTGGTGTGAAATTGCAGGCACAGAGAGACAGTGCAGGGCTCCCAGCATAGACTTAACTTGAACTCAGCTGTTACTGCACTCTCCTTTCTCCTTTTAAGCCTGACGATTCAGAGAGGAGGGGCTGAGCTTACCATGCTATAATGCTGCTGCTGCTGTCTCGGCTCTTGCCACAGTGACTAAGTCGAACCATGTATTCAGCTTAATGGTTCGAGTCACTGAGTCGAGGCAGCGATTCACTAGCCATCTCTAGCCCGATGGTGATATTGCTTCCAGCAGTGTGTCCTGGCCGCACTGGGGTGCCCCCATCTGTGCCGTATAATTCCATGTGTGCAGTGGCGTAGCTACGTTTTGTGTGCCCGCCGTCAGGGGGGGGACGCCCCCCACCCCGTCGCCGCCCCGCCAAGCACCCCTACCCCGCCGCCCATGCAAACCCCCCTCAATCCCCCACAGCCTTACCTATCGCGTTGGTCCCGGCGGCTCCGTTCTTCTGCTGAGGACCACCAGAAAATGGCCGCCCCCATATAGCAGACAGTTTCAGAGAACTGTGTGCTATATGGGGGCGGCCATTTTGTGGTGGTCCTCAGCAGAAGAACGGAGCCGCCGGGACCAGCGCGATAGGTAAGTCTGCGGGGGATTGAGGGGGGGTTTAACTATAGCACCGCAGCCCCCGGCGCCCCCGGCACCCCACATGCACAACGCCCCTGCGGTGGCGGGGGCTGCGGTGCTATAGTTACGCCGCTGCATGTGTGCTGTACAGGTCAGGGGTGCCACCATCTGTGCCGTATAATTCCTGGGGTAAGCCAAGTCTGCCGTATAATTCATGGGGTGCTGCCAAGTGTGCTGTATTAGTCCAGGGGGGATGCTAAGCGTGCCATATCAGTCCAGGGGTGATGCTAGGTGTGCCATATCAGACTAGGGGGGATGCTAAGTGTGCCATATCAGTCCAGGGGTGATGCTAAATGTGCTGTATCAGTCCAGGGGTGATGCTACCTGTGCCATATCAGTCCAGGGGTAATTCTAGGTGTGCAGTATAAGCCTAGAGGGTATGCTAAGTGTGCCATATCAGTCTAGTGTTTGTGCCGCACACTTGTGTGGCTTATCATAGTTATCCAGCTACCTCGGTGCAACCTTTTGCCCTAAAAACAATATTGTAAGGTGTGAGCTGTTCAGAATAGACTGGAAATGAGTGGAAATGAATGTTATTAAGGTTAATATAGCGTAGGAGCAAAAAAAAAAAAATTCTGCGATTTTAGCCGTTTTTAAGCTTTTTTAACAAAAAAATCAGAACCCAAAACCCAAGAAATCCAAACACAAAACACTTAGGAGGTGTTTTGGCAAAACCCATTAGAACCTAAAACCTCAAGGTAATCAGAACCCAAAACCCAAAACCCGAAAAGTGGCCGGTGCACATCCCTACTTAATGTATGATTACCATTACGTTTCTTATCAGTAGAGACAGGATTATATGCATTTGCATATTTGCATATGCATTTGCATATTTTGCCCATTCTCACTGGTTATTGCATATTTTACCTAAAATCTAGTGATGGTGCATATTTTAGGCCCCTCCCTCTTCCCACCCGCGAGTCACAGCACTGCTCTGCCCTGCTGCTACTAGTCAGGTAGTGGTAGAGTGTGCAGGCTGGGGCAATATGTGCGCAGAGTGGGGAACCTTGGATGTACGATATGTCTGACACTGCTCTAGGCTGCCAATCCATGTTGATAAAAGTCAGTCGGGGTTGATGCCATTACAAAGCTCCTGAACCTTTGCCTGCCCCTGGCCTGGGACTTTACACCAAGAGACAGACTTCTGCAGCAGAGGAGGCGGGCGGAAGGGTTGTGACATCACGCGCCGTGGAGGAAATGCCGTGTCACAGTGAGTATGCGGCGCAGGGAGGAAGCCTTCCACTGCGCTGCCCTCACACGCTATGCTGACATTTGATCCATCGACGCTGGAGATGAGGGTCCCTGTAGTTGATGCAAGAAGAGCTTTGGACGCTGCAGACTGCTGTAGCAGCCAGGAAGAAAAAAAATCCTGGGTACAGCACTAGATATCTGCAGATGCTGTGGGCCTATTTTTGAGGGTTATTAGCAACTAATTGTATGCTGATTTTTAAATAAATAAGTTAAAAATTACTATTTTATTATTTAATGTAGCATATTTTAACACTTTTCATGCATATTTTAAGTATTTTTCATGCATATTTGCATGCATATTTCAAGCTTTTTATGTTGCATATAATCCTCTCTCTACTTATCAGTTAGCCTGTTTAAAACAGGTGATGGCAATCATACATTAAGAGGGACAACCAGGAACAGAGCATTGCATCCCTCCTGGAATGGGTCATGTTGTACTACCTGTTGTTATGCGGGAGAAGTGTGCTTATAACTTCCTCATGTATTACTGCGCATATGTGAGTACAGTGCCTGTTGGCATTGCTATTTGGAAGTGCAAGAGCAATGTAGGAATGGTCAGTGGAATTGACCTTTCCGACACCTGCAGCTATCGATTTGACAGCTGCATGTGTCTTTTCTCCTTGGCAGGCACAGTAGTGGCCGTTGTGGCCACAGGATACGTATGGGAGATCTTGCGATAATAGCAATATCTTGCACATGCCCAGAGGACCTGACTGGAGGAGAGACACAGAGTATCACCACTTAGCTGATACGCTGTGTACAGTGGCGGTCCCTACAGAGTGCACTGCCCAGTGCCTATGCTATGATGACAGGCACCAGGACTGGTGCATTCACAGTGCAAACCTCTGTATTGCACATGCGGCCCACTTCTATGGGCTGCTTTGGCAAGAGCCCATAGAAGGAATCATGGTCCAGGCGCCTGTACAATACAAATGACAGGCACCGCCCCGGTGCACGTGTGCAGTATCAATATAGGTACAGTGCATGCGCAATCGTCGATTTTGCACGGCAGCTTGCAGAAAGTCATCCCAGAAGGAGGGAACACCTCCCGATGGGACTGCCTTAATGACTGGCAGGTCAAACTTCCAATAGGAAGTCACTGCCAGCCACAGTGAAGCCAGTGCAGTCTCACAGACTGCATCTGGCTTCACTTCAGTGGCAGATTTTATCTGGGGGGGGGCTGCAGCCCTGCAGACCATAGGTAAAAACCGCCACTGTCTGTGTGTTCTACAAGGGATCACCGGAGTGAGGAGATTTCACTCACCTGCTCCGCCAAATAAGATATATATTCCTGCTTTGAGTCAGTAAAAAGGTGAAGCTGCAAGTGTGGGTTTAATACAGTGGTCAGGGAACTCGGTCCTCATTACCCCATGCAGTGCATGTTTTGCAGGTCTCCTCACAGAATCACAAGTGAAATAATTAACTCCACCTGCGGACCTTATAAAATGTGTCTGTGAGTAATTAGTACACCTGTGCACCTGCTGGGTTACCAGCAAAACATGCACTGCATGGGGTAATGAGCCACTGGTTTAATACATCTACTCCTCAACATCGAACACGTGACATCATGTTGTGTAGGTTATAGAACACACATATAGGTCCGGATTCTGGTTTACTCAGTAAGCTGCAAATCCCCGCCCCACGCCATATCCCCTCGCAACCATGTGAGGGAATGTGTCAGGAAGACACATCCCCTCGCACGTCCCGCTTGAGGAGAACTCTAATGATTTCTTCAGGCCATGTTAATATAAGTAAGTGGAGACTGACTTACATTGCGGCCATTTCACCGAAGACAGGGCGGCTGACGTCATGTGACGTCAGCTGCCCAACCCCGACACACCTCCTCTCGCCTGAATTCCCATGGGAACGTCCTGCGTTTTCATGGGGATGCCCGGCCCCGCCGCCCCATGCCCGCACTGCCCAGTGCGAACGGCCCGGTGACTATGTAACTATGTAAGTCGCCAAGTCCATTCGCCCAGGGACCCTGCACATGCACATAAAACCTTATGCACATGCGCAGAAAGTAAACATCGCTCCCCCATGCGAACGCCCAGGGGAGCGTATGAACTAGACTGACCCCTGCAATATCACACAAGCAGAATTTATCTGTATTTGGCATAAAATAACAGTGAGGTCTATTAATTTGTGATAGGCACCAACATATGTTATCCTTCGCTGTGAAGATCCTCCTAAAGATACAATTCATTATGTAGAATGATGGCTTTAGTTGATTAGTGCTAAACAAAGCTGTATTAAGGGGGAGAGCACACAGGGAACATATGCCATGAGGCACCTTTCTCAGGTGGACCCCCAGCCTTTCAATGCAGCTGCAGAACTGCACTACAAGTACAAGCTGAAGGAATAGAAAAGGAGATGGGAGGAGACTGGGGGCGGGGTTACATGTCACTGGCAGCATGGGAGAGAGAAGGGAGTGGCAGCTGCAGACAGTGAATCCCAGAGTGGTGATGATGGCTAGCCAGCCTGTAAGGTAAGAGGGAGTGTTCTTTGCTATTTGTCTGCCTGTATGTATGTATGTATGTATGTACAGTATGTATGTGACTGCAATTATGTTTATATGTGTATGACTGGATGTGTGAAACTGTATTTGTGTGAAATTGCTGTGGTTTATGGAACCTAATGGATTTTAGGTAGTGATATCCACTATTTGTGGCTAAACCCTGTCTCTCTGGGCATGTATAAAGTAATGTGTTGCCGATCAGAGCAACAATTGAAGTGCTCTTATAAACAACAATTACTTTGGGCACACAAAAAAACTGGGTGAAACTTCACCTGTCAGGGCAAATATGAGGATTGGGCCAATCAGGGATTGGCTGAATACACTACTGGTGTATGTATGGGCATCTTTACACATACTGCTGCAGAGCTGGGAAGCATCTTGTGATCAGGGGCGCCAACAGCTCTGCCAGGCCTCAGTAAAATATGAGGGCGTGGCCATGCACCTGCTCAGGGAGAGAGAGGATAGGTTGCTGCTGCAGCTGCTTCTCTCCAGCTCAGCAAACAGCACACAGGGCCAGATGTACAACTAAGCTTGGAAAGTGATAAACAGCCAGCCAATCAGCTCCTAACTGCCATGTCACAGGCTGTGTTTGAAAAGAGACAGGGATGAGATGATTGGTTAGTTGTTTATCACACTCCATTTTATCACTTTTCAAGGCTTAGTAGATCTCGCTCTGAGCAGCATGTGCTGAGCTGGAGAGAGAGGCTGCTGCAGTGGCAGTTAGTTCACTCTCTCCCTGTGACCGACTCTCTGCAACAGGGAAATGATATAGCAGAACCGGGCCCCTCCATCAAACATGGGCCCCTGTAAAAAGTACTACACAATTTTTTTGTGTTGCCTTTGAGAGCTTCGTACTGTATAATTCAGTGCAAGACTAGTTATGTATATTGCACATTAAGGAGGTTATTCCACCAGACGCCGCCCGCTTAGGGTGACCAACTCATCCCTTTAATCCGGGACACATATTAATTACACAGGTTCTGTGGCAGTTTAAAACCAGGTGAAAGCCAGCCACAGAACCTGTGTAATTAATATGTGTCCCAGATTAAAGGGATGAGTTGGTCACCCTAAGCGGGCAGCGATCTCCCGCACGACTGCGAATGGATGTTTTGCAACATCCATTTGCAGCCTTGGGTGCGGGGAAGAAATCATTTGATGGTCGGCAACCATCGAATGATTGCTCCAGCACTCGCAGATTTGAGATGCCTCTGTGGTGTCTCTGATCTGGGGGAGCCCTCTGCGGGAAGTGGGCGGGCAGCTGACATCTGCTGACATCAGCTGCCCGCACCCGCGTCACCGGCCTATTACCATGGGAACGCTCAGCGTTTTCATGAGAGTTCCCATGGGCTAATCCCCCAGCCTGCCGCACCACGCCTCCCTTCTGCACTCTTCATTTATTGGCATGCCTGCTTGCACACAGCAGCTGCATAAATTAAATTAGAATCACCCCTTATGGCTAAGGTTGATAGGGTTGGAAGGTAAACACAAGCATTAGGTCAATAATTGCTAGGTCGACAGTCAAAATGTCGACATGGATTTTTCATGGGAGCCAACACTTGCCGACAGGCGGTATTTCATGCCCTACAATCCACTAGGGTGTGGAGGGATAATAGAATAGTGTGCCGAGCGCAGCAAGCCTTGTGAGGGGAAGCAGTGCACTTTGAAAACCCATGTCGACCTTTTGGCTGTCGACCTAGCCATTGTCGACCTAATGCCAACCATGTGGACCTTAGCCATGTTGACCTATTTCATGTGTTGACCTAAGCCATGTCGACCTTCAGTGGTCAACCCAATACATGTCGACCTAATATTAATCGACCCATTGACGCATACCCTTCCACAGATAGAAGCAGATTAATATGTTGGGGCAAATTTGTTACTGCAGCAGCCAGATGAAGACTGCAGGGTTCCTGCACCCCTTCTCCCTCCCACTGGCTGAACTGGCATTTGGCAGGGTGTGTGCTCTGGGGGCTGCCCAGGGCTCTACTCAGTCATACGGTGACAGGAGCCAGCAGCAGCAGCTGGGGGAGAGTGGTCTCTCTGCCTACTGCCTGCATTTTCTCATCCTGCTTGGCCTTGACTCTATTTATTATCATTGTAATGTCATAGATACACCCTTTTTTACAAAAAATTTGCACAGCACCCATTATTTTATTTCAATTTTGGATGTGTTTATACCACATGGCACTGGCCACCCCCATACAGTACTGGTCACATCTCCTCTGCTTTTTAAAAAATGTGGCTATTAAATAACGAGACTGATGCTATCATTTACATTTAATTATATTAAGTACATTTTAACTCCATTCTCCTTCAGCCTCCAAATACAACTACATTCCTATTTTCCATTGGTCAAAGCCTTACTGTAGCTCATTATCTACTGTATCAGCTGTATCAACAGCTCCATTTTCTTCTTTACCTCAGTAATTATGCAAAATTGGTTCCCTTGAGTACAGATTTAGCTTTGAGAAAGAAGAAGTCACAAAATGCAAGGACTTGTGAGTATGGAGGGTGTTCTAGCACTGCAATCTGTTTCTTGGCCAAAACCTGCTTCACACAGGGGGCAGGATGTTCTAACATCCGCAGCCCTCTAACACCCCCCTTCGCTGGGAACTGCATTGTTAATAATCGCATATGCTCTAACAAATGCGATTATTAACGCAAGGGACAGCTCTTTCGATAAGAGCTGTCCCTTGTGATGCGGCCACGGCGCTGGACTTCCGGGTCTGAGACCCGGAAGGTCCGCCTGCGCATGCGCAGAGTGCCAGAGCCGGCCACAGGGCATGTTGGGAGGGATCCGTGACGGATCCCTCACACAGCGCTGCTATAAAAAGCCCATAGGCTTCTGCAGGGAATCGCCAGCTTTTGCGCTGACACTGCGGAGGAGGGTTAGAGAATACATAAATGCGGTAAAAAGCCTGATAACGGGGGTTTTACCGCATTTCTGGTTTAGAGCATCCCGCCCAGAGAGTTTGTGGGCTGGTGCAATTGTCCTGATGGAGGATGAAACCATACAGGCTCTTTCTTCTTATTATTTCCCACAAAACTTCTACAACATTTTAGAAGCAATGTTGGTTCACTGTTGTGCCGTCTGATAGTCTGTAATGATGTTTTTCAATGCATGGACTGACGTTTTGTCTGGAAGATCCATGTTCCATCTCAGGTAAATTCTATCTAAAAAAATGGGAATCTGTTTGAATTTGTTCCAAAATGTCTGTACAAATTCACTTTCTATTGTCTAAATTTTTCCACATTTTCGTATTTTTGATACACGTCATTCATTTTTCCACATTTTCATATTTTTGATGTGTAAAGCCTTTCACGTCATTTATGAATTTCGATATCCTCATGATCAACACTAAGGACGAGATGCAGCAAGAGGCCAAACCTCCAAAAATGCTGTTCTCTGAGATTTGGCCATGCTCCGCATATGCATTAAGCCCGGGAATGCGATTCATGCCGGGGCTTGGATGCGGTAGTCAATGCCATCTTCAGATCGGCATTGCCCTAAAGAAGCCTTTGGGCTTCTATTGTGTCCCCTGCTGTGAGGGATCCAACGGGATCCCTCCCAGCACCCCCCCCACACACACACACACACAGTGTGCGCGCCACTAGATGCATGCACAGGTCAAACTCCAGGTCCTAAACCCAGAAGTCCTAGAATCGCAAAGGATGGCTCTTACCGCAGTACGGTGGGTGTTTTTTTTTTTGTTTGTTTGTTTTCTCCATTTTAAATACACATTTTAAAGTTAACATCGTGCTCTACTTTTGATTATGACGCACAGGAAAAACACAACTTCTTTGACCACTGTGTGACAGAAAACTACAGTATCTGCAAGAGAGGTGAAACTTGCAAAACCATTTTGTGATAGTCCAATGTCAGGGTTTCCCCACTCCCTTTTAACTCACGCAGTACAGTTCTCTTTTACAAGTAGAGGCTCATTATTTAATACCTCGTAGGTGATTTTAACCTCAGACCAGTATATTATACCACGTTCACATCGCATATGCCGTTCAGACCTGGCACTCACATTAAACCCTGGTTACCCATTATTATTCTTCCCAACATAACCCATTCCAGGAGGGACAACATGCAATGCTCCTGGAAGTCCTTGCCAGTGGCAATTGGTGAGGTGGAACTGCACTACTGTCCAAAATTCAAATAGGGAAGCCTCACCTGCCAGTGATTCCCTGACTGTGGAGTTTGGGGTGGCAGTTGGTGCATCTCCCCTATCTGAATTTTGGACTGTGCTACAGCCCTGCAACTCTGCAACTGCCCTTGGCATGCAAGACCAGGAACAGAGCAATGTGTCGCTCCTGGAATGGGTCATGTTGGGAGGTATGTATTATACACAGGATGACCTAGGTTCAACCCAACTAATTACCCAGGTATAACTGCCTGGTTCGTCAACTGAGGTTATAAGATTTGGTGCATTCACCCCACACCAACACCGCAATTACCTGGGTTTTAGGTGCAGTGTGAAAGGGGTACTACAGACACTGGTCAGAGGGATCAGAGAGATGGTTGAATCTGGTGTGGGAAGAACACCATCATTGGCAGAAATGTTGCCCTCCAGAGAAATGTATCTAAATTCTCCCATCCATACTTGGGGATGTACAGAGCAGCTCACCTAACCAAGCCCTCCACCCCTTACTATAAGAGGTAAAAACACTACCCTTAGGGCCTTATTCAGGTTGGTTTGCTAGGCAGCATACATTCGCCCGGCTCTCTAATTTCGATGCTCACTTGCAATCGGTCTCATAAGCAATTCTAGAGAATCACTAGAGGATGTTGACATGGTGTTGTTATTAAGGATGTTAAAACTCCATTGGTCCCCTATCAGACCTTGAGGTCACAAAAGGAAGTTACTGCTCTGTTTAAAACATTTGCTTAACAAAAATAAAAACTGTAAATAAATACATTTGAAAATGTGTTTGTGAATTATGGTCAATCGAGGATTAGAAGAGCCTAACTACCCTTGTTTTATTTTGCAATATATAGGAAGGATATGCATAAACAAAATGAGTGTCTTCAGCTATTGGTTGCCCCAGACCCATAGGGAAAGCACACTCCATTACCTGGGCCACTTGGAGAGCGATAACATTTTTTGATCTGTTACCAGATCATTTTTTGAGTGCTTCACATTTATGATACAGCCAGATTACTTGTTTCATGTCCTGACTGTCGGAAGACAGCTGCTAGGCTCCTGCCTCTGGAATCCATTATTTCAATTCTTACAGAGCCCTTTTCTAAAGCCGGGTACATATTAATAGATATATCTGCAAATTAATTGATCTGCAGATATATCTACAGACGGGGGCAGCATGTTCTCCATTCACACTGCCTGATCCGCCAGGACTGACATCAGAAGTGGGTGTGTGCATTCGCATGTGCCCTCCCACTGAGCTGTCAATCACCGATGGCTTCCAGTGCGTCTGTACGGGTGTTCATGAATCACCTGTACACACAGCATGATGCACCAATATTTCTCTAGATATATCGGGCATCAGCTGTGTTGCAGAACGCCGCCATTCACAAATATATCGCTCACACAAACTGTCTGATGGTGTATCAATATATCTGCTATTCAGTTGAACAGACGATTTATCGGCCCGTGTGTACACACCTTTAGTGTTGGAAATTAATATTGCTGGTCGTAGATTAAGATTCCAGATAATGTTATAGGCTTCCTCAGCCAGGCTACAAATTGGTAAACTTCTAGACTACATCTGCTGAAAATTGCTCCCAAATGATGTACAGTAATTCTCCTAGTACTAGGGGTTCTCAGGTAAATATACAGCAGATCAGGTAAGGTTATCGGTATACCATCCACAGAATAACAACCTACTGTAGTTAAGTAATTGTACTTTAAAAGCAGAGCTGGGAAGATTTATTCAAATAGCACTAAAGTAGAATACACTAGAACTGATGATTGTCCTGTATTCTCTGTCACCTATGCGATGCTCCAGGCTTCAACAGTCTTTTCAAGCTGTTATATGGCAGGAAGCCTCAGGGTATCGTTTGCTGCTGAGAGAATCATAAGAGGACCAATCCTTTAGGGATGAAAATTGTATAGTTTGTCTTGAATATGTTCAACCACCTGGATTTGGAAGGTCAGTTGCTGAGGGAAAATATAAAGTATATATAACAAACATAAGAGCAATGATATATCTTGTTTGTTCCCTGCCCACCTGTCCAAAATGTATTATGCCAAACAAATTGTGTACAAGGAAAGTTTCTGAGTTCACTGACAATTTATCAACCAGTTATTCATTCTTTATCAACCTTGTACATACTGTGGCGGCTGTGAGCGGTTGAAAGGAGCAATACTTAAATTGCTCTTTAGGACACCATCAAGTGACCACCAGCGCAAAAAAATTCCTCTTGAATTCCCACCATAGGGGTGAGGAGCAGCATTTTCCTTTTATTTTATAGGATGTGTTATACAGACTGTCAGGTTTTTGAACCTTGGTGGAGCCTTGCAAGTAAATTATGATTTTAATGATAATAGTGTTCATTCTAGCACCCTCCCCTTGTAAAATCCCTGCAGTTCCTCCTTCCTGCCTGGGGTTTCGCTGTCTGCAGCGTTAGTTTAAAGTCTGGTTGGTATCTTAATGCTGAGATACCAACACGACTATTATAGAGAAAACACAGCAGAGAGTGACACCCCAGGCAGGAAGAAGGAACTGCAAGGATTTTTCAAAGTGCAGGGTGCTAGAATGAACACTAATGATAAGGACTAAAGATTAGTAAAATAATAAACAATTTGCCACGGAATTGTATCTATGAAACTTTGCAGCTCTAAGAAATGGCCTATTTGCAATAAAACTTGAATTTTGCTAAATTTCTACATGCAGGGATGACTAAATCAGAGCATATACTATAAAACTCCTAAAAGCATGTAATGTCAATTACTATTTTTCAAATGCAGCAAATATACAAATATATATATATATATATATATATATATATATATATATATATATATATATATATATATATATATAACCTTTACAATATTATGTTATTTACCAGTATTTTAAATCGTGAAACAGAACAGTGATATATGTTAAATCTCCAGTAGCACACTAGAGCATGGAGAATATTGAGGTTTTCATTCTTTTAGCACCATCTAGTGGCAAAATCGTATAATGCCTAACAATGTCTTGTTGATGCATGTGATATATTTTTACTATTATTAATCTGTATTTTATGGCACAACAAGGGATCTGAAGCACCTAATTACAAAGTACATAAACGAAAAAAACAAATAAACAGGAGACAGCTACTTACAGTTGAAGACAATAAAGGACAAGCACAGGTTATATAAATATACAGTAGCTGTATCAGCAGACAACACTGAACTAAGTGTCAGGGTGGCTGAAAACCGCCGGATTTGGTGCCACTGAATATGGTTAAGTAAAAGAAGGAAAAGCTCATGAGGTCAAAGGGTGAGAGTTTACATTTTTTTTTTTTTTTTTACAATAGATTTTTATTGAAAATGGTCAAATATAACATCTTGACAGTAGCAATATGTATAGTAAGTTACAGTGCAATATACACGATTGAGAAAGCTTTTTTTGAGGAGTTAGCAAGAACATAAGGAGACACTCAAAATTGGTATAACGCTAGTTACTATTCAACGTGACCATTGATTTTGTGTTTTATGATCAATGCAGATTTAATACAAAACCATGAAACTGAGTAAAGGGGAATGAAATGGAGGAGTAGAGCAAAGGGGAGGGAGGGGTGCTGAGGAAAAGAAGAGAGCGAAGCAGATATGCATATGCATAGACACATTTAAAGCTTTGTACACATGCACATATCTGTATATGAACAGCTATTTATTTAAATGGATAAAAAGAGTCGATATGTAAGTGCAGCAGAACGATATGACAAGGAAACAGGCAAATGAGAGATAGAAAGGAAATGAGGAAGGAGAAGAAGGAGAAGAAACCTCTCAGCGGAGCCCGGGTAGTGGTACAACACGAAAGAGATACCATGGAGACCATATTTTGTGGAACCTGGCTACAGTATTATTCCGGAGACTAGTGATATATTCCATTTCGGCTATGTAGTTAATCCTTGTTATCAAGGCATTCAAGGAAGGTGCATTAGTATCCTTCCAGTGTTTAGCTATTAGAGATTTAGCTGCCATGCAAATATGCATGATAAGTTTGTCCTGATGTTTAGGGAGGTCGGGGATAGGGGCATGGAGTAAGGCGATAGAGGGGGAGAGATCGAGCCTTAGTCCCGTACATTGTCTAATCAAGTTTTCAACCAGATTCCAGAATGGGCGAAGAGAAGTGCAGGTCCACCATGTGTGGAAAAAGGAACCCACTTGGCCACATAGCCTCCAGCATTGGTTCGATGTAGCGGGGAATATGGCATGTAGTCTGGTTGGCACTAAGTACCATCGGGTGTAAACCTTGTAACACGTTTCTTTAATTGCTACGCTTAGGGAGGATTTGGCTATACGCAATCTGATTTCTTCCCACTGCTCGTCTTCCAATGGTTGGGATAGATCTGCTTCCCAGGCAAGCTCATGTGGTTCGCGAAGTGGTGGGTCGGGGGCCAAAATTGAGTGGTAGATTGTAGAAATGTTCCCTTTGCTGCAACTAGAGGATAGGCATAGCCTTTCAAATGAAGAGGGCTGTCTCATTGTGGTAGATCTCGTTTGAGAATTGAGAAAGCTTTGTATTTGGATATATTGAAAGTTAAACGAGTGAGGTATTCCAAAGCGTTCTCTGCATTCTTCAAACGAGGACGGGGCATTTTGGCCGCGGAGATGGATAAATCTGGTAACTCCGCGTGATTGCCATGGATCTGCCATAGTGCGATCAATTCCCGGGAGAAATGCCGGGTGGCCCCAGATTGGGGTCAGCGGAGATGGGTGAGGAGATAATTTGTGGCTAGCTGATGTTTTGTCCCATAGGCGGATTGTAAAATTTACCGTGGGTATGAGATATGCCGAGGGGGGTCTGCATGATCTAGGGAGCCACAAGAGATACTCTAGTCTGTTTCCCTGAAGTAGGGCATTTTCAATATCCACCCATTTCTTAGTGTCTTGTGGTGAGTGCCAGGAAATAATATGGTTAAGTTGGCAGGCTACGTAGTATGCATATAAATTAGGATATCCCAATCCGCCCAGAGCGGTCTGCTTGTTTAAGATCGAGCGCCGTATTCTCGGTTTACGATTGGCCCAGACAAATTTGTGACACAGTTTTTGGAGCGAAATAAAGGTTGATCTTGGTACTGAAATTGGAATTGTTTGGAATAAGTATAGGATGCGTGGGAGTAGGTTCATTTTGAGAGCGTTTATTCTGCCTATCCAGGAAATGTACAATCGATTCCAGTTATTCATGTCTTGTGTAAGTATCTTAATAATGGGGTCAAAGTTAGCTTTATAGAGAGCGGAATAGGTTTAGGTGATGTTTATGCCGAGATATTTGATGGATTGTGGCCTCCAGAGAAAGGGGAAGGATGAGGTGAGGGAAGCATATGTTTGGGACGGGATATTGAACGCCATCGCTTCAGATTTAGTGTGGTTAACTTTATAGCCTGAGAGGGAACCATATAGACTAAGTTCTGATTGGAGATTGGGGAGGGATATCAGTGGATTAGAGAGGGTTAAGAGAACGTCGTCCGCAAAAAGCGATATCTTGTACGGATTATGTCCGATGGTGATACCTCCTATGTCGGTGTTAGCACGGATTCGAGCTGCAAGGGGCTCGATGCACAGGGCGAATATCAGGGGTGAGAGGGGACAGCCTTGGCGTGTGCCATTATTCAACTGAAACCTTGAGGAGTTGAGACCATTAGTCGCTACTGTCGATGAGGGCTGCAGGTAGAGGGCTTGAATGGCCGTGAGAAAGTGACCTTGAAGGCCAAAGGCGGAGAGCGTCGTAAATAGGAAGGGCCAGGAGATACGGTCGAACGCCTTTTCGGCGTCGAGTGCTAAAGCGACTGCTGGAATTTTGGAGGAGTTGATGTGGTGTATCAGGTTGATAGTGCGTCTAGTGTTATCAGAGGCCTGTCTGCCCGGGATGAAACCTACTTGATCTGGGTCTACCAGAGAGGCCAAAACTGAATTTAGACGTGAAGCCAGTATCTTAGCAAAAAGCTTAAGATCTGTATTAATGAGCGAGATGGGCCTGTAGTTAGAACAAGATGTAGGATCCCTGCCGGGTTTCGGGATGACAATGATACGGGAAGTCATGGAATCTTTGTGGAAGGGGGCTCCCTTCATGATTTTGTTGAAAAGGGAGACCATGTGCGGAATGAGTTGTGGTGCAAAGGTTTTATAGTAGATCATCGGATAACCGTCGGGGCCAGGGGCTTTAGACGGTTTTTGGGACTTCAGAGCCGCCTCTAATTCTTCTGACGTAATATCGGCATTTAAAATCAAATTTGCTGAGTCATCTATGTGGGGGAGGTCGCATGAGTCTAGATATTGACGGATCTTATGAATTTGGTTGGCGGGATCTGGAGGGGTCTCCAGGTTATATAGAGCTTTATAGTAGTCTAGAAAAGTATTGTTAATTCTCTTAGGGTCAAATGTCGGGTTACCTGAGGGGTCTTTAATAGAATGTATTGTTTGGTTCGCTTTTTTTGCGCGTAATTTGTTAGCCAGAAGGGTGTGGGCCTTGTTACTTTTGTCGTAGAATGATTGGTTGGCCCAGCGTAAAGAGCGTTCTACTTTTTCTGCTAAGAGGGATTGTAATTCGGCTCGTGTGTTTGAGAGTTTCGTCAGGATTTGCTGAGAGTGGGTGCGTTTATGTTCCCTGTCTAGTTCTATTAAGGATGCATTAAGAGTTTGGATACGTTTTTCTTGTTCTTTTTTCCGTCTAGATAGGTATTGAATGATAGTCCCCCTTATGACCGCCTTATGGGCTTCCCATACTGTCGATTCACTACAGTCGTCTTGTAGATTATGAGCGAAATATTCCTGAATAGTAGATTTAATTAACTCTTGAAACTGTGGTATCTTCAACACGGTCTCGTTGAGTCTCCATGGGGGTTTACTGGTGGACATTTCGTATATATCAAAGGAAGTGACTAATGCAGAGTGGTCAGTCCAGGTAAGGGGGACTTTTGATGCGCTTTGGGCAGACTGGGATAAGGAGGAGCACCCTAGAAACATATCTAAACGTGAATAAACATTGTGTGGCTTAGAGAAAAAAGTATAGTCTCTGGTAGTGGGATGAAGACATCTCCATATATCATACAGAACCGCCCCGGCAATGCAGTTACGTAACGTGGAGGAGTTTGGGATTTGATTTCCTTGTACAGGGCCAGATTTATCCATAGGGGTGAGAACCGTATTAAAATCCCCTCCTATAAGTGTCTTGCCTTGTCTAAACATTTCAAGTACCCGGAAGAATTTCCTAAAGAACTTGGCTTGTCCAGTGTTAGGGGCGTATATATTGGCCAGTGTAACCTCTTCATGACCAAGTTTGCCTCTGATTATAAGATATCGGCCTTCACTATCACATTTAGACATTTGGAATTGGAAGGGGATAGAATTTCTAATGAGAATTGCTACACCACATCGCTTAGTTGAGTTATTCGAGTACCATGCCAGAGGAAAGAATTTAGATGTCAGGGAGGGGTGAGAGCTACCTTTTAAATGCGTCTCTTGTAGGAATACTACATCGCTTCGTAGCGTCTTTAGTGATCTGTGCAGATGGGAGCGTTTCTGAGGTGTGTTAAGGCCTTTAGCATTTATGGATACACACTGCAAAGGCATGATACCAGTAGATCAGAGTTTAGCTTAGGTGATTAATTGGTATACGACCCCAGACCCCGATGAGAGGGGAAAGAAAGGAGAGAGAGAGAGAAGAGAAGAGAAGAAAAAAAATAAGCAAAAGGGGGGGGGGGGGGTGAAGGGAAAAATAATACAGAGAAAAATATAAATAAAAATAAGTAGACAAGATGCTCTGGTAAACCAGGGAAATTGTCTACTAAGGTTGAGCTCTATTCCAAACTGAGCTCACTGGTGGGAAATATATAAATAATTAACAGCCCGCAGGGTTTTTAAGCCCAGCAGGTAAAAGCACAACAGTTATCCCAATGTGTGGAGGAGGGTGGCCCGCCAGCTAGGCTCGGCTCCCCTGCCCCCCACCACTGAATTTAAACATAAGCAAGTAGAAAATACTTAACTCCAAACAGAGCCCAGAGACCCAACAGGTAGAGGAGTGTAACGAAAGTCGCGGTGCTGGCCGGTATGCAGACGTGGAGCGTTAAGTAGTAACCACATTGTACCGCATAGATTACGTCCAACACACCGGGCAGGGCCGCGAAAGTAGAAACCTAATATATAACGTTAACATCTTAGTACTAAATTGTAGAATTTGGCTCGCTGATATTCAATCAGCCGGAATGGTGAAACGAGTTTATCTAGAGATTAAGCTATAACATTAACTTTCAGAGATGTACCATACCCAAGAGCAGTCCGATGCAGTGTAACCTAGGAGAGAAAAATGTTTCTACTAGCGGGCTGGATTCAACATATATTAGTAAGGAGCGGTCCGATGAAAGAAGGATCAACCTGGGGATGAGGCTTTAGAAGTTGCTGGGTCCGTTCCAGTCGGAGGTACTAACTGGAGCTTACGTAACAGGCGGTGACCTTCCTCAGGGGAACGGATGGTTTGAATCTTTCCCTCAATGTCCACTATTAAACGAAAGGGGAAACCCCAGCGATATTTGTATCCATTGTCCCGTAGCACTGAAGTGACAATACGTAGGTCTCGTCTTTTAGCGATAGTCACTGGGGACAGATCTTGGTAGATCTGGATGCGAGCACCCTCGAATAGGATGGATGAGGAGTTTCTGCTTGCCATTGTGATGTCATTTTTTATTTTGAAGGAGAGGAACCGAAGAATAACGTCCCTGGGTGGGTCTGAGTCCTTTGGTTTAGGTCTTAATGCGCGATGTGCCCTCTCTATTTGGATCATCGGGTCAGTAAGGGATGGTACCAGAGAGATGAAGAGCCGTTTGAGGTATGGTTCAAGTTCAGGTGTAGAAATCGTTTCCGGGATATTGCGGATACGCAAGTTGTTACGTCTTTCGCGATTTTCACTATCTTCCAGTTTCTCTTTAAGAAGGTCCATTTCACCGTACAGATGGTACATGTCTTCACCCACTTTGTTCTGGAATTCTAGATGTTTTTCTAATTGTATTTCTACCGATGTAGTACGAGATTCTAAGGCGGATATGTCTGATTTTAGTTCGCCAATGGCTGATTGGAGAGCTGAAGTGAACGAGTCCTTTAAGTCCATTATCATATTTTGGATAGATTGGATATCTTCTTTAGTAGATGGGGCATCTTTGGGGTCCATCTTTTGTGAGGGTGAAGAGGACGGTAGTGGCGAATCGGGTGTTGGTTTCTCTTTACGTGAAAAGTGTTTAGATATATCGTGTGGAGCACCTTTTTTGGCCCGCGTGTTCGCCCTGCTCATAATAACTCTTAGATTTATGTTTTTTTTTTTGTTGTTGTTGTCCTGAAATAGGTCTCTTTGGGCTTAATATGATTTCCAAAAGTGGGGGGGATGGGGAGCGCGTTGCCTTCAGATCACATCATGTAAGGGGTCTGTGCCCAGGGTGAATGGGAGAAGCTAGCAGCACGGGTGTTCAGGAGCCAATTCTAGGTTATGGTATAAAGATTAATTGGCACTGTGGGGGGAGGAGCATCAGAGGTTTAACTGTAAGACAAGAATGCTGTGGGGCTTGATACACAGAGCGGTGCCAGCGTTTATAATGCAGGGTTTGACAGCAGAGCAGAGCTGTCATATATATTAAAAATCCCTGTTCCAGGAAACCAGCTGAAGCCACCTCCAATATGGCTGCTGGGCACTGTGTGGCAGTCAAGATCAGGGGAGAATGCCACCTCCAAGATGGCCGCCGCCGAGCAGCTTTAAGCGTTCCCACAGTGGGCACAGGGGTTTTCAGCAGGCCCAATTCAGGTCTCACAGGTGTCCCCAGCGGTCTTCAGGTGTGTCCCAGTCCCAGGTTGCCCTGGGGGTACAGCTACAAAGCGGGGGGGGACGCAGTTTCGCCCGCTTGTGAAATTCAAGATGGCCGCCGGCAGCTCTCACTCGGCGCAGGTCCCCGTCGCAGGGATCCCTGAGGCTCACCTTAAGTATATTGGGGTGCTGCTGGTGGTCCAGGGGGTCCGCGCCGGTGTGGGGATGCCTGTGCTTGTCTTGGGGTGTTTTTTACCCGCTGTGGTAGCGATCGCGGGCGTCGCGCCGTCCTGGAGCTCGAATCCCGGCCTGAAACAAAAATTTAGTCCCCGGCTTCCGGTCGGTGGTAGGCCGCAGCCTGCAGGATCAGTTAAAACTGCTCCCCGGCTCCGCGGCGCACACCGCCAGGCTTCTCTGGGTGTAGGGGAGATGGGTCTGCCCTGCTGTGGGCGTTATAGTGGCTATTGTGGCTGATATTGGGGCCCAACAATGCAGGTTAGTGGGAGCTGTGTGAATACCTGTCTGCTCGGCTTCACGGCCAAGCCACGCCCCGAGAGTTTACATTTTACTTCATCTGTACACATGTTTTAAATTTTTAAACCAAAAAAAACAAAAACAATAATGCAATGTCAAAACATAGTGGCATAACTCATGGAGGCATTTTTGCTCCACCCTCTGGCAGATGTGATGGTGTCATCGGGCCACACACACCTGCAATACAATACCACTTTTGCTTGCAATTTACAGTGGTGGCCGTGGTTTATGAATTGCATCATCTTCCCAGACTGCCAACTTCATTTAGTAAGTGAAGGGCTAGGTGGCAGGTAGCGGCTGGCACTTGGAGACTTGTCCATTCTTCCTGGTGGCTGTGAGCAAGCCATGGCTGTTCCGGGAGAATAGGCAAGTAAATTCTGGGTACGAGGTGATGGGGTAGCTGTGGGGGCATGGAGGTAGCGCCTAGAGATCATGCTTCTGGGTGCCCTGTTCCAAGATTTGTTACTGATCTGTATGAAATCCAGAGTCTCAATAATCATGAATGCACAATTTTACAACCACATGCCTCTTCTGCATTGTAGTACTGTTTCTTCCAGCTTTATGCACTGCAGTCTGCTACTTCCTAGGTGCAGTGACGTCGTAGTGCTCAGTACTCATGCTTAGGATCTGCAGTTCCTCTTTGGATCACTGGATTTTTCAGTGACACAATAGTCTTACAAGTCAAACTACTGTAAGGCATGTAATGTGTTAGTATGATGGCAAAATGTATAGTCACGTGTTAAGGCATATAAAGAAGGAGGGATTATACCCTATAAAAGGGTTTGCTGGGGCTCTGAATGCATTTAGTAGGGCATGTGCATCAGGTAGCATAAACAATGAAGAAGAATGCAGAGAGTGTGATGCCTACTTGCAAACTTTTTAAGACTCTGTAGGTAACTTCAGGGAGGTGGGGCCAGGCTACACATCATAAGGCCCCTCCCAATAGAGGTTAGCCATAATTCCCATTGTGATCACCCAGTCCTGTTCATTGCACTAGGAAGTAAATAGGATGCAGGAGATCAAACTACTCTTCCAGGGGTGCAGGAGACTACTCAAAAATCAGGAGTGTCCAGGAGAGTAGGCAAGTTTGGATTTGATGTTACACAAAGGTGCATAAATATTGTGCAGTAGACTCTAGCACATGGGTCTTCAAACTGTGGCCCTCCAGATGTTGTGAAACTACAAATCCCAGCATGCCTTGCCCCAGTTTTAACACTCCCTTATAGCAAAACTGAGGCAAGGCATGCTGGGATTTGTAGTTTCACAACATCTGGAGGGCCACAGTTTGAAGACCCATGCTCTAGCACAGTGATTTTCAACCTTTTTACCTTGCGGCACACTAAATACGATTTTAAAATTGCCAAGGCACACCATGAGATCCCCACAGGAAAAAAACAAACCTATTGGCCCCCTATATAAAATAAATCACACTGGTCCCCACAGGTAACAAAAATAAAATACATTGGCTCTTTAAATGAAAAGAAAAGACCAGTAAATAACAGTTGAACTGGTGGTGGCTGTAAACTGGTTTGGGCATCTCTAGATCTGGGGGCACACTTGGGAACAGCTCAAGGCACACTAGTGTGCCACGGCACAGTGGTTGAAAAACACTGCTCTAGCACTACTCAGCACTTTTCAAGAGAGGGGAGAGGGCCTGCTTGGAGACAACATATGGGTCCCCTCCTTTTTTTGGACAATTGCATTACACTCTAGTCAGGATTCTTTGGGCAGTATTCAATGAGAAAAATGATCCGTGTTTTATGGCGAATTTGTGCTTTTCTCGCCTTGGACGGAGACTTTTGCTCTCGAAAAGCGAGCAACCCTATTCAACGTGCACTTCTCGCCATCTTTCTAAGTGATTTTCGCCGTGTCTCTCCGTGTAGCAATTCTCCATCTTTTAATGGAGAAGTGGAATATGAACTTTTACAATAAAAGGTTTTTTGTTTAAATTTTGGTGTAAAAAAATCAGGAATTTTATTCTGAGAAGGGGCATGCTATTTTTATTCATGTGCTTATAGCACATGAATATATATTTAATAAAAAAAAAATATATATATATTTTTTATATAGAGCAGCCAGCAGGGGGCCGGGAGCCGAGCCGCGCCGCTCATTAGATATTCATATATTCACTGCACCCGATCATTACATATGCACGATCGGGTGCAGTGAATACCCGGCCCCCTGTTGGCTCTCATACGTTCTGGGGGGGGGCAGCCTGTGCTGCCTGGCTCCCGGGGAGCCCACCTCCCCCCCACATACGTTCTGGGGCAGGCAGGGAGACTTCCATCTCCTTGCCTGCCGCCGTCCTCAGGCTCCCTGCGGCGTCACCTCATACGCCGGATTGGCTGATACTCGCCGCGAGAGGCGGCGAGTATCAGTCACATTGAATAATATCTAAAGTGCCGTGGCGGAGAATCTACAAACATGGAGAATCTCCGCAAAAACACGGCGAGTGCATGGCGAGCGAAAAAAAACGCTCGCCATGCACGGAGAATATTTTCATTGAATACGGCCCTTTAAATGCCCAATTATTTCTTATTTCCTGAACATGAACCACGGTGCCCTGGAGTATCAACATATTTTTCAAAGCACCCCGGTGCAAAAGCTTCATATTGATAAATAAAAAAATAAATTATATATATATATATATATATATATATATATATATATATTGAATTAAATTGTGCCTACCTGTCATCCTTGGGATCAGTTATGTGGTGGTTTAGAGTTGTGCTTTTGATTGTCCCCATGTTTTATGATTAGCTGCCACTAGCACTAGTTTTGTCTTTCACTTTGACCATAAATAATTTGATTTGATCCTAGACCACCAACCTGACGCACCCCTGTAAGAGCCTTGCGGGACCCCAGGGCACTAGTTT
The DNA here is from genome assembly GCF_055691185.1 of Crinia signifera. Lineage (NCBI taxonomy): Eukaryota > Metazoa > Chordata > Amphibia > Anura > Myobatrachidae > Crinia > Crinia signifera. The sequence continues at coordinate 127,329,798 of NC_139224.1, forward strand.
GAGAACCAGTGGCTATCCTTTTAAACAGCATTATTTTTTCTGCCAAGAAATTCCCATTTTTGTTTGTTGACACATGGGATCCTGGATAGGTTCCAGGACCCATGTGTTATCGCTGCTCTGAAGGGATGTTTATCAGTGACTGTACTTAGCGTTAAAGTCCCTTTTAAATGCTGGGATCTGGGAGTCAGAATCAGGGCTAACATAATAGCCCTGGCAAATCTAATAACAGTGATAAATTACAGCGTGAAAAAAGGGTGCTTCTAAATAAGAGCCTTAAGGGTAACTTGTGTCATTTGCATGGGTACAGAATGCAGCTGATTGGGTAATACTCGGTTAGGCATAATTGGGTTCTGTTGGCGCAAAAGGATCTGGACCTGCCTAATAAATAATAATAACATGGCGATAGCAGTGGTACTTAATTTATAAAAATCTCCTGTTTTCTAGATTCAATTGTCATGCAGTTTATTCTGTTTTTAAATATTTTATTGTTTATAACCTTTTCATTTTCTATAAAAGTGAATCCGTCCAGGCAGCAGTGGAGAATGAACAGTGTTCTGCATTTGGACAACAGTGCATTTTGGCTGCAACCTCAACAGCCAGCCAGGAGGATGTAAGTTATATTCATTTTTTATTTTACAAAAAGTCTGTATTGTATGTTAGGGGCTGTGAAGTAGGCATTGGGGGAACAAGGGGTGAGAGGCTGTAGTTGTGCTGGGTTGCCTCGAAATCTTGCACTAGCACTAGACATTCTGGGGAAAATCTACTAAGCTGGCATTTTTCAATGTTAGCCGAATTCTCCTTATGAATACATCTTATGAATTGTAATTTTTTTTATTTTTTTTTTGGGGGGGGGGGGGGGTGTTTACGAATGAAAATGCATTTAATAAGCTGCAGAGTTTCCAGCATTGTATTTTCCAATGACGTTAGGATTCGTATTTTGATTCATGTTTGCATATACGTTCATCATTCACATCGATTCACATATAATGTCACGGGTCAGGGTTTTGTGGACTCTGATGCGACCTCTGTAGTCCAGTGAGGGTTGCTGGGTGGTTACCTGAAGGAGTCAAAGGTATAGGTACTCGTGTGGCAAATGTCGGGATAGTTGCTCCCACCTGATAGTGGAGGTACTGGTATGGCAGAATCAGATGGTACAGAGTGATAGGACCGGTTGGGCTGGAGGTGTAGATCCAGAAATGATTGCATGAGTCTGTAATATGCTGGATCCTGGAATGTACTGGATCTGGACCAAATACTTTCAGATACCTTGGATCACCATTATGGCATTGAACATGGTGGTGTGAAATGCTATGTAACAAATTTTTATTCAGAATGTTCCTACGAGAAATCGGGTCCATAATGCCCTGGTGGTCCTACCAACATACCTGAGGCCATAGCTGGAGGTAAGGAGGTAGACCACATAGTTGGCATCGCCATTAATAAACTCTTTAATGGGTTTAGACACTCTGTCAGCCACAATCTCTAATGTCCTGTTTTGGATATGATTGCAAGTAATACAAGTGTTTCGGCTACATTTAAAGCAGCCCTGTGTCTTAGTTGGTAGCCACATTAGAGATGGGCCTTTGGCTAGTGTTTGTTGTACCTCTCTCAGGGCACTGGGAGCCAAAGGGGATTTAAATTACTTATTTTGCTTGAAAGCAAAAGAGGGATAGTCTGGTAATATACCCCGTAAATGTGGATCCTGGTGAAGTATATTGACATTTTTTGGTACAATTCTCTTGATATCAACAGATTGGCAATTGTATATAGAAACAAAAGGTGTATTATTGCTTTCATAATTGGGTGTCTTTTTGGGACAGCCCTCCAATAGGGCATTCCTATCTGCCACCCTGGCAGTTTGTGCTGCTTCATTTACCAATTTGGCGCGGTAACCCCCAATCTAAAAGGGAATGTGACAGTGCTAAGGCCTGTCCCTCAAACACATGTTGGTCTGAACAAATACATTTTATATGTAGCATCTGGCCCTTCGGTATGTTATTAATCCAGGCCGGAGGGTGGGAACTATCATTGGAGATAGGCATTGGTGTTGACCTCTTTCCGATAAGTCACAGGATGGACTTCCGCCACTTGGGTTTGTACCCTTCTTCCACCACTGTGCATTTGGAGTTCCGGAGGGCTTACCACTCTGCCTGCACACTAATTGGCTAAATATGATGACAAGCTAATTCCCCTCCTTGATTGGCATCCTATATACAATTTTTACCCAATTTTAGTTTATTCCAATTCATCTGTACATACAGTATATTTATATATTCAGATTAAACTATATAATGATGCCATGGGTATGTCTGGTTTTACCTAGGTAAATTGATTGTTTCTGCCATTTGACTCATTCAGCTGGTCACATGTCATAGTGGTCATTATTTGACTATTATATTTTTTATTTACTGTCTTTTGTGCTTATTGTTTTAGGATTGTCTGTATATTAAGCAGTTATTTATAGCCATCTGGTCTGTCTCCGAGTTCTTTATATTGTTTCTGATATTTGACAAGTGAATTACTTTGTAATGAGGTCACAGTTTATTGATTGAAAATAGGGTATTAAAGCCTGAACTGGGCTCCAACAAGTCACCTTCATAAAGTTAACACTAGAGGTAACGAAACACATTGGTGCATATATTGGGACCCAAATACAAATCTCTGGGATACTTACCTGCTCAATTATCTGGACACTCGCTTTGCTTCTTTTCCCTTTGGAGCATTTACATCCTTAGACATTAGCCGTACACTGGTGAGGACTCAATGGATGCCATACAGCCCCCCCAATTGGGACTGCAAAACTCCTACGGCACCAAGTGGACTTATCCAACTGGACTCCTTAAATTGGGAAACCTTTCATCGTTCCAGTGCAGGTTATATCAATACCCATCTCCCACAAGGGTCCCAAGCCTTGCTTTTACTCAATTTAACTTTCTCTTTCTGTGAACTAATTTATGTTTTTTTATTATTTCATATAACAAACCTGTTTCAACATTACTGCATGTTAACAATCCTGCACTGATAGGAATTTAGTTACAATGTCAGTATGAGGGTATAGATAGAGATAGATATGCAGTGGAAATGGACTGATGTACGGTGACATGCTATACTGCTACTTCGCCCACTGCTTTCATTGTATGGCCAAAATGACTGAATTGTGCTGTTGCATTCCTCTTTTCTCTTTGCCTATATTGCAGACTGAACAATCTTCCTCCCGCCATGCACCAAGCTCCAGGATCTGGGTCTGGTGGAGGACCCTCTGTAACCCAATCCATACACTCCTCTGGAGAGTACCACAAATGTTCCACAGATCAGGGCTTACAGCACCCAGGAGCCCTAATTCTGATCATAGAGCATCACCCCTCAGTGACAATCAGATTCAGGTAATTATGATGAGTTATTAAGAAAGTCATTTTGCAGTGTTTCATAACATGAGGTTTGATCACCTTGACTGTGAGTGAAAATTGGATTAGGAAGCGCTTACATTTGTTTGAATGAAAAAAACTACTTTTATGAAACTCCTGCACAATTACAGAAGACCACTAGAGCCAGAAAAGTATTTTACCTATGAAAACTGCCTGCTGTTCGCTTGGTGTTTTATACACACAGGTACTTAGGATGCCAACAGGTCTTGCACCTCCAGGTAGTAGAGGCTTACATCATTGGCATCAAATCACAGGATATCACTATAGAAGTAATGCAGGATATTTCCAAAATGGAAGCAAAATAATTGTTTCAGTAATAACAGGTTTCTCCAAAAGGCATTAAAAGAAAAAGTAATCAGAATATTTGAAGAGTAATATTCAAATCTGGATAAGCCGCAGGTACTTTCCACAGTCAGGGAAATAAACGCAATTCCTCTTAGTACAAATGTATATTGTTTTATGCAAAGCACAGATAGTATCCACAGTAAGAGAAATGAACACCGTTCAAAACAGCAACTACTTAAGAAGTAGCAATAATAGGATATAGTGGTGTCAGACAAGTGTCACAGATAATATATACAAAGATTAGCACTTAGCTGAGAAGACTAGGGACCTGATTCATGTTGGCTTGCTAGACAGCGTATATTCGCTGCGTAGCGAGCACCTTAATGCAGACTCCCCAAATGGCCACCCCCCCTGCACACAAATCCCTATGCTAGCATGCAAGGGGATCTGTTTGTTAGCACATCCCCTCACATGCGGCCGCTAGCAGATAGTGGAGGTACTGGTATGGCAGAATCAGATGGTACAGAGTGATAGGACCGGTTGGGCTGGAGGTGTAGATCCAGAAATGATTGCATGAGTCTGTAATATGCTGGATCCTGGAATGTACTGGATCTGGACCAAATACTTTCAGATACCTTGGATCACCATTATGGCATTGAACATGGTGGTGTGAAATGCTATGTAACAAATTTTTATTCAGAATGTTCCTACGAGAAATCGGGTCCATAATGCCCTGGTGGTCCTACCAACATACCTGAGGCCATAGCTGGAGGTAAGGAGGTAGACCACATAGTTGGCATCGCCATTAATAAACTCTTTAATGGGTTTAGACACTCTGTCAGCCACAATCTCTAATGTCCTGTTTTGGATATGATTGCAAGTAATACAAGTGTTTCGGCTACATTTAAAGCAGCCCTGTGTCTTAGTTGGTAGCCACATTAGAGATGGGCCTTTGGCTAGTGTTTGTTGTACCTCTCTCAGGGCACTGGGAGCCAAAGGGGATTTAAATTACTTATTTTGCTTGAAAGCAAAAGAGGGATAGTCTGGTAATATACCCCGTAAATGTGGATCCTGGTGAAGTATATTGACATTTTTTGGTACAATTCTCTTGATATCAACAGATTGGCAATTGTATATAGAAACAAAAGGTGTATTATTGCTTTCATAATTGGGTGTCTTTTTGGGACAGCCCTCCAATAGGGCATTCCTATCTGCCACCCTGGCAGTTTGTGCTGCTTCATTTACCAATTTGGCGCGGTAACCCCCAATCTAAAAGGGAATGTGACAGTGCTAAGGCCTGTCCCTCAAACACATGTTGGTCTGAACAAATACATTTTATATGTAGCATCTGGCCCTTCGGTATGTTATTAATCCAGGCCGGAGGGTGGGAACTATCATTGGAGATAGGCATTGGTGTTGACCTCTTTCCGATAAGTCACAGGATGGACTTCCGCCACTTGGGTTTGTACCCTTCTTCCACCACTGTGCATTTGGAGTTCCGGAGGGCTTACCACTCTGCCTGCACACTAATTGGCTAAATATGATGACAAGCTAATTCCCCTCCTTGATTGGCATCCTATATACAATTTTTACCCAATTTTAGTTTATTCCAATTCATCTGTACATACAGTATATTTATATATTCAGATTAAACTATATAATGATGCCATGGGTATGTCTGGTTTTACCTAGGTAAATTGATTGTTTCTGCCATTTGACTCATTCAGCTGGTCACATGTCATAGTGGTCATTATTTGACTATTATATTTTTTATTTACTGTCTTTTGTGCTTATTGTTTTAGGATTGTCTGTATATTAAGCAGTTATTTATAGCCATCTGGTCTGTCTCCGAGTTCTTTATATTGTTTCTGATATTTGACAAGTGAATTACTTTGTAATGAGGTCACAGTTTATTGATTGAAAATAGGGTATTAAAGCCTGAACTGGGCTCCAACAAGTCACCTTCATAAAGTTAACACTAGAGGTAACGAAACACATTGGTGCATATATTGGGACCCAAATACAAATCTCTGGGATACTTACCTGCTCAATTATCTGGACACTCGCTTTGCTTCTTTTCCCTTTGGAGCATTTACATCCTTAGACATTAGCCGTACACTGGTGAGGACTCAATGGATGCCATACAGCCCCCCCAATTGGGACTGCAAAACTCCTACGGCACCAAGTGGACTTATCCAACTGGACTCCTTAAATTGGGAAACCTTTCATCGTTCCAGTGCAGGTTATATCAATACCCATCTCCCACAAGGGTCCCAAGCCTTGCTTTTACTCAATTTAACTTTCTCTTTCTGTGAACTAATTTATGTTTTTTTATTATTTCATATAACAAACCTGTTTCAACATTACTGCATGTTAACAATCCTGCACTGATAGGAATTTAGTTACAATGTCAGTATGAGGGTATAGATAGAGATAGATATGCAGTGGAAATGGACTGATGTACGGTGACATGCTATACTGCTACTTCGCCCACTGCTTTCATTGTATGGCCAAAATGACTGAATTGTGCTGTTGCATTCCTCTTTTCTCTTTGCCTATATTGCAGACTGAACAATCTTCCTCCCGCCATGCACCAAGCTCCAGGATCTGGGTCTGGTGGAGGACCCTCTGTAACCCAATCCATACACTCCTCTGGAGAGTACCACAAATGTTCCACAGATCAGGGCTTACAGCACCCAGGAGCCCTAATTCTGATCATAGAGCATCACCCCTCAGTGACAATCAGATTCAGGTAATTATGATGAGTTATTAAGAAAGTCATTTTGCAGTGTTTCATAACATGAGGTTTGATCACCTTGACTGTGAGTGAAAATTGGATTAGGAAGCGCTTACATTTGTTTGAATGAAAAAAACTACTTTTATGAAACTCCTGCACAATTACAGAAGACCACTAGAGCCAGAAAAGTATTTTACCTATGAAAACTGCCTGCTGTTCGCTTGGTGTTTTATACACACAGGTACTTAGGATGCCAACAGGTCTTGCACCTCCAGGTAGTAGAGGCTTACATCATTGGCATCAAATCACAGGATATCACTATAGAAGTAATGCAGGATATTTCCAAAATGGAAGCAAAATAATTGTTTCAGTAATAACAGGTTTCTCCAAAAGGCATTAAAAGAAAAAGTAATCAGAATATTTGAAGAGTAATATTCAAATCTGGATAAGCCGCAGGTACTTTCCACAGTCAGGGAAATAAACGCAATTCCTCTTAGTACAAATGTATATTGTTTTATGCAAAGCACAGATAGTATCCACAGTAAGAGAAATGAACACCGTTCAAAACAGCAACTACTTAAGAAGTAGCAATAATAGGATATAGTGGTGTCAGACAAGTGTCACAGATAATATATACAAAGATTAGCACTTAGCTGAGAAGACTAGGGACCTGATTCATGTTGGCTTGCTAGACAGCGTATATTCGCTGCGTAGCGAGCACCTTAATGCAGACTCCCCAAATGGCCACCCCCCCTGCACACAAATCCCTATGCTAGCATGCAAGGGGATCTGTTTGTTAGCACATCCCCTCACATGCGGCCGCTAGCAGGAGAAATAATTCGATTACCACTCACCATTAAATGATTTATACTGCCATCGGTAATATAAGTCATTACAGCCGCTATCTGCTGAAAAGGGGGCGGGCGCTGACCTCATGTGACATCAGCTGCCTGCCCCAGTGTTTTTATGGGGACACCCATGTGAAGTTCCCCCACTATTGGAATGGGGCCAAATTTGGTCCCTTCCGAGCAAGCCTGAATCAGTCTGTAAGGGAGGTCTCCAATTAGCCAGGGTCACTTTTTGATAAAAACAGCCTGATTTTTGTCCAATGGTCATTATCAGGCTGCCCAATTATAGCCTGTTTTTATTAGGCAAAAAATGACCCACTATAATAAGATAACACATAGGTCCTGGGATAAGATCCTGATCACATGTGTTGTTGTGGCTCCAAGGGCTGCTTAGTGGGGATTATGCTTTGGGTGCCAGTTATCGATGCAAATTGGATAGCCCCTCATGAACAATGGTAAATTACCACTGCAAATAGGATACCCCCATTAAGCGGAAGGCAAGGGCAGGGTATCAGCAACAAGACTCCATTATATCAGCAGCAAGGAACTAATACAAAATGACTAAGCTCCTGGAAGAAACTATCACCAGTACAGGACTTACTGCCTTATAATAAAAACATGGAACAACCACATTATTGCTAAGAAAGCAGTCAATGATTAACAGGGCTGCCGTCAGGGATTGTGAGGCCCGGGACTGACAAAATCCATTTCACATATATTAAAGGGCTTGGTTCACATCTATGGAATCTACACCAACATTTGCCCTCTTGCCAAACAAATTTTATGGTCTCAACTCATCGCTGCCAACTTCCTCTCATTCAGTGGCGTAGCTACGTTTTGGGAGCCCCCCCGCCGTTAGGGGGGGCACCCCCCCCCCGCCGCCGCCCCGCCAAGCACCCCTACCCCCCTGCCCTGCTGCCCCACCGCCCATGCAAACCCCCACCCAATCCCCCACAGCCTTACCTATCGCGCTGGTCCCGGCGGCTCCGTTCTTCTGCTGAGGACCACCACAAAATGGCCGCCCCCATACAGCAGACAGTTTCAGAGAACTGTGTGCTATATGTGCTATATGGGGGCAGCCATTTTGTGGTGGTCCTCAGCAGAAGAACAGAGCCACCGGGACCAGCGAGATAGGTAAGTCTGCGGGGGATTGGGGGGGGGGGTTTAACTATACCGTTATAAGTTACGCCGCTGCTCTCATTGGAGCAGGTAGTGGTCCCGTGCTACAAAACTACAAAATAAGCAGCTCTTATAATTGTAGGTAATTAGTATATAGAAAAAAGAGTGCTAAATTAATAAATAATAAAGGGATAGGTTAAATGTACTAATGGATATATATATATATATATATATATATATATATATATAAAATTGAGGATGGATTAAATATATTGTAAATGATTTGAGTGGTACCTGTGGAATAAAAATGATTAATAGCAATGTTTACACCCTTTTCGGGATTAATTAATTATGTGCAGAATAGACCAGTACAGCTATCCCTACCCTGAATGAGCTCTGTGATGGATGACGGTGCTGCGGGGTATGTGCAGGGCGGTTAATTGTAGAGCCGCTTTGTTGATAGCCGCTGTAGTGCACCGCCGTGACCGGAAGTTGACCGCAGTCATAGTGATGAGTTGAGAGCTGATGTGTGGGGCAGCGTGCCGGTCTTCTCCTAGGGTCCAACGCGTTCATGCGTCCTGCGCACTTTATCAAGGATAAAGTGCAGAAATAGTAGCAAGATTTTATCGCAGAATGGCCTTGCGCATGCGTACTGCAAACGATACGCATGCACAGTGTATCAATAATCATCCACTGTGTAAATTCACAGCCGTGCAATCAGGTCTGAATCATTTCGATGATGGAAGTAAATTATTAAGAAAGTAAGCAGCAGTTTTGTGGTATAATCTCCACCATTTTATGACTTGCAGAACTTTCAGAAGGATCTGGCCAATCTGAAGCTGATATTAGAGCATAAGAGAGAGTTTGCAGAACAGGTCACCATGAAAGCAGAAGACATAAGATTGCAACTAGAAATGGAAGATATAAGATCACAGTTAAAGAAAGAAAGAACAGAGACTCGTAGACTAGAATCATTGCTGAACGAGAGCAAACGGAAGGCACAAGAAATTGAGAAAGAGCTTGTAATGGCTAGGAAGATACTAAAAAGCCAGAACAGATTTCAAAAACAATTTGGCAAAATGGTTTGCCGACTGAAGATGAAAGACCAAATCATTGAGAGACTACATCAGGAAATAGCTAAGCTCCAGAAAAGAATGTGAGAAAGCGAAACAAAATGACACAAAACAGTTTGATCCGTTGTCACTAAGTTTTACTTGTTTATTATTAATAAATAGTATAATTAGAAATAGTTCCACTCTTCTGTAAATATTGTTAAATTAATAAAGTAGTTTGCTGATATAGACTTACAGACTAGTTATTTGATTATTCAAAACAAAGTGGGTTTGTGATGAGGTGGACCTTAGGAGAAATGGTCCTGCAGGACCTTGTGCTAGGCAACCTCAGGAGAAATAATATTCATGTGAATGGTGCTGCCTATGTAGATCATGTATACTAGATTTACATCCGTCCGCACATAATCTAAGAAATAAATCTTAAATTATAGATACCAACATAACATGCATTGTAGACTTAGGTGGTGTCAATCGCAGGGTTGGTGGTGCTCCCAGAACAAGTTCAGGAAAAACAGTATTTGGGGGGGTTTCTGCAAATTTACTTTTATTAAGTATGCCTTAAAACAAGTAGTGCTTAATATAGAAAAATACAAAGGTACACATGAAGTGAGTTCTTTGTTGTCATCAAAAGCATAAAGAGTATATACAGTGGGAGCTACTGCCATCTATCTCTATAACAGTATTAAGTCAGTAATTTGATTACTCTGCTAATCCCCTACTCTATTGTTCTATGTATTGTATTGCAGCTGAGAACAATAGGATAGCCATGGCTAGCCATCCTGAGCCATGGCCAATGGAAGACAGATGAGACAGGCTCCTACTGTATACTCCGATTCACAAAACAAATATCAAACAAAGGGTTGTACAATCTCCCCTTTGATTTCCCAGTTCATTTGTCTTTGACCAACTATACCATAAAGATATATTGGTTAGTCCGTCCAGTTTGCGAAGATATTACTGAGAAGTGAAATATAAGGAGAAACCCCTGTTCAAATATTGGGGTAATTTCTGGCTTTTATTCCCAACAAAATTTCCCTTTCCTTCTGTTTTAAATAAGAGATGTAGACAGGTCTAAATGACATACAATTTGCCAGCTGAACCTATATTTCTTGTGGTATTCTGTCACTGTTGCTACTGTTTCAAAATTACATAACAAAGGCCCTTATTCTGATCGGTGCGTACTTTCCCGAATTCTTACGTAGCGGTCCGCACGCCACACTGTGCGGACATTGTCCGTAGAAACGCCCCCCGAGCCTCCGCATTCGGACGGACTCACTCTTTAAGAAGAGGGCGTGTGTACAGACGACATACAAACCTTGCGTGTGCGGTGCACACGAACAGATTCTGCACGGTCTTACAGCGTATGCACGGTCTTACCGCGTCAGAACGTACGGGAACCTGGCCGTACGCACCGATGCGGTGTATTTACGCTCAAATCAACACTATTCTCATAAGACCCAAATCTGTACCATGACCCGCTTATGCAATTAGGCAACCTCATTAAAAAGGGATTGTTTCTAATGGTCATCTATTATTTATCTAATTGATAATGAAACACTTGACTACCACTTTAGATTAACCCTTTCATCATGCTAAGTGCACAACGTTTTTTCTTGCCCCTTTACGCACATGTATTATCTATGCATGTTTTTACCTTTTGCACCTTACATAACTAAACACCATTATTTAAAGTTATATACTTATAGTTATATTTATACTGTAAAATAAAACAATAACACACAGACCACTTCGAACTTTCAACATAAATATTTATTATACAATAACAACAACGTAAAAATGTTAAAAATTTACAGCAGCAGGTCACATACTGCCTCCACCTCTGCGGCCATAACGAGAAGGTGCTGCCGCAGCCTGAGTAGGCCCCCTCTTAAGCCCTCGCCTTCTTGCCTCTGGGGATCTGTGGGCATGTTAAAGGGGGAACAACATTAATTATGCTATTCAGGTTTACCTTGTACAGTCAATCCTAAGTACCTACAGCATGATAATTCATACATACAAACAATTACATAGGCAATACTGTTTGTAATGGTAAAAATAAAAATGGGCCCACACACACACACTGGCTTACACTACTGAATATGTGACTGATAAAAATCTCCTGCCTTAACACTCACCAATCTACTAGAAAGCTACATCCAATACAACATGCCACATTTTGCCATACATATATACCTGCATGTCACTGCTTAATAGCTAAACTGCATGATAGATAGATACATAGATGGATACATAGATGGATGGATGGATGGATGGATGGATGGATAGATACATGGATGGATGGATGGATAGATACATGGATGGATGGATGGATGGATGGATGGATAGATGGATGGATACCACATTTAAAGGCTAGCCTAGTCCCTCTACCCCTTACTTCCTGAATCATTGTCACATTGCCAGATAGGTGAAAGTGCAGCACTAATCCGCTTCCTTACACCAAACAATTTCTAAAGTCAATCCATCCTACAAAATAGCTTTGCAAAATACATGGCAACAACACGGGCCAACTGGCTAGAGGGGGGTCCAGGGGAAATGCCCACTTGTCACTCCATTATAAATCACGCCTGACCATACTCCATTGATGTTTTATTTGTGCTTGTATAGAAAGGCCCTTCATAAATAAACATTTATCACCTACGTGAGCCTCCAGATTAAACGTTTTTTGCTTGGCCCTATAACCCCTAAGTGTGTCTGTTGTAACCCACTTTTGTTAATTAATTAATAATAGAGTAAAACACACTAGATTCACCAGTGGTAGCTAACAAATAGTACTAACACCAATTATTAATGATGCCTTATGTTTACCTACCAATTCCTTCTTCCTCCACCACCTCACATGCCTCCTCCTCGTCCAATCCCTCCGAGGCCACCTCCTCCTCGGCCCCTTCTTCAATGGCCTCCTGAAGGCCCACTCCTCCTCCGCCACTTCTTCTGTGGCCTCCTCCTCCGCCACTTCTTCTGTGGCCTCCTCCTCCGCCACTTCTTCTGTGGCCTCCTACTCCGCCACTTCTTCTGTGGCCTCCTCCTCCGCCACTTCTCCAGGGGCCTCCTCCTCCTGGCCCTGCTCACGGGCCCGTCTTGCACGGTCACATGCTGTAAGGAAAATCCAAATGCAGAGTGTTAAATAAGGCACATGATTTGTTCATTCATCATGCATCCAAAAAAATGACATATTAGACCCACATTACAGCATGTCAAACATGAAGTACCACACAGATAGTGTATGCCATGTTTAACTCATGATCAACCAGGTTACCTTATTGCCAAAAAAAAGGTCATGGAAGCATTAATGTACAATTGGCCATTTAATGTGTAAACACTTACATCATGCTATGCTGGCCCTTATTTCCTGGAGCTTTTCTGGCTGCCGGCGCCTCAGATCAGACCATCGCCGCTCCAGCTGGGCGATGGTCCTGCGCACCTGGGTGCGTGCGAATATGCGCCTGCGGGCAGCGGCATACGCCTTACGCTTCTGGCGGTTGGTTACGAAGGGCCCCGCACGCCCCAGCCTGGTCTCCATAATGGACACCAGTGCCCTCAGCTCCGCGGCAGAGAAGGGTGCTGCTCTACCATAGGCCGCCATCTTAGCAATGGCACAATTCAAGCAATCATGTCCTGTAATTGGTTGTTCAGAGTGATATTTGGTATTAACTTTATTGTTCATTTTGTCATTAACAGCGTGTATGCGCCACAACAGACGGCGAACCCATTGCATCGCCAAACCACACTTGCTGTACCTTTGCATAGTTGAGCAGACCATGCCATTACTTAGTATATCCTAAACAGACAGGGTGAAAGAAGTTTGCAACCCATTATATATAATCTATTACATTCACCAAACATGGGTGAAAACAACAGGTGAAATAGTCTGCATCACTAGCCATTTACACCTAACTCTACAAGGTACTAAACAGCTTTATTATAGTGAAAGCTATACAGCAGAAACATAACAAATAGTGCAAGACCTTTTCCCAATATTATGCCATGGTGCCATGTGTACACTTACCTTCTACTGGCCCACACTAGAGATGTGGAATGAAATGTACCTAGCATCAAGCCAGTATTTGGACACCTTTCACATGTGATTTGGATGCAAGCACTGATTACTATTGCCTGAGTGGTGGACTGGATTTACATATGGAATGGTTAGTGTCATTTGTAGTACCAAACAAGTGCACAGTACAAATGGACATTCACATATACATTTCATGTCTGGCCACAGTTTTAGTTGGTCATTGGTGTACAAATCTGCAATTAGCTACAAAATCAGACTTACTAAGTTTGCCAGGTTTTTTTTTTTTTCGCTGGTAGGGGCGTGGCCTATCTACGCTGCCGTACGGAACGCGGCCGTACGGAACGCAGGGTGTCGCTGATGTACGCCAATTGCAGAAATAGGATATAAAGGTGTGCTTGAAAACTGCAATGTTGTTGCAAACATGGCTGGCTCACAATCTGACCAGGAGTGCCAGGATCTTTTGGAATGCATGGACTCCATCACCTCCTATGTGCCCCTAAGCACAGACCAGCCAGGGGCAGATGAGCAGGCTGCTGGGCCATCCACATCAGCCCAAGCAGCAGCTGGCCCATCTTCTGGCTCAGCAGAATCATTGGGAACACAACAGGTGGCTTCCCAACAGAGTAGCCTGGCCAGCACTTCAAGTACAGCGACAGGTGGCCGTGGCCATGGGCGTGGCCGAAATAGGCCAACGGAGGAACCAAGCAGCAGAAACAATGCATTCGAAGCGCAGGAGCTTGACATCCTGGTACCCCGCGCACGGGATTGGATCGAGTGTCCACAGGACAGGTTGACACACACAAGGAGATGGAAGATTTGGGAGGACATAACTGCGGAGATTAATGCGGTGGCTCCACAAGTTCGTGAGACGGAGCACGTTAAGAAGAGGCAAGTTCATGTTTAGAAGACCAGTAATGTTTAAAATAGATGTTAGATGGAGTTGGGAAATGGCCGGTCACGTTGCTTGGAGCCACAGACATATTTGCCATGTCATGTAATCGATAGTTATTGTAGGGTGAGTGTGAATGTATCCTCTAAGGGTTGTTTTTATATTTTCAATGATTGTAAGTTGTGTGTAATGAAGCACATGTTGTAATCTGTTGGAGATTGCAATGGTTGCTTCAGCAAACATGAGGAGTGACATGTAGTAATATGTAAACTTTGATTGCAGGTGGCACGACTTCAAAACCAACCTCAAGAAGAAATTGACCAAGCGGTGGGAACACAGCCACACCTCTGGGGCTGGCCCCATGCCAGGAAAACTGAAGCTCACCCCCCTGGAGGAGATGGCAGAGTGCTGCATTGCAGTAGAGGAGGTCCGGGGGGTGAGCACCATGGATAGCGAGTCCCCAGTGGAAGTCTTTGCTTCTTTTGTTGAATGTAATTATTTGCCATGGCATAAGTAGTTGCTCCCAATTTTATTGGAATGTGTTGTAATTGTAATTTTCTCTTTCAGCAGCATCCCCACCGCTTGGTGAAGAATCTCTTGATGTGGCGGAGTCTGTGCCACCTGCCACCAGTGCCAGGCACGTGCAGCAGCAGCAGGCACCGGCCGAGGCCGAATACGACAGGTGGGGGCAGGTGCTTGGCCACATTCAGCAGCAGGGAGACTTGGCATCAGAGCGGAAACGTAGGACCGAGGAGGTCATGCAGGGTTTGGTCAGCACCCGGCAGACAATAGCTGGAAGCCTGCAGGCTATGGCTGAGGCCCATCAGGCCATGGCTGCAAGCCTGCAGGTGCTGGCAGATCAAGCCCTGCGCCAAAATGATCTCCTCCTCCACCATAATGATCTTATGGTGGAGCTAGTTTCCAGCAATAGGGTCCTAATGTCATCCGTTTCTGGTGCATTCCCACCAGCAGCACTCCCTGCTGGCAGAGGGGGAACACCATCCCCCCCTTACCAGCATCTGCTCCACCTGGGCCACCATCCGACCGTGACCGTGGCCGAAGAGTTGCTGCACGTGGCAAGGAGCCTACCAGGGCCAAACGTGCCCGCAAATGAACTTGTGTCCGCATTAATCTCCACCCTTATGTCTTCCCAAATCTTTCATTGAGCTGTGTGTGTCAGCTTCCTGTGTCCAATCCCGTGCAGAGGGTACCCACATTTGCCCTCGTTTCAAATGTCATGTTTGGTTCCCCTGTTGGCCTCTTTCGGCTACCATTACTGTCTGCTGTACTTGAAGTGTTGGTGCTATAATTTTGTTGTGAAGCCACCTGATGTTTTCCTAATGATTCTGCTGTGGTTCTGTATGTCACAAATTCATTGATTTTTTATATATTATTTTTGTACAGTCCTGGCATGGTACCTTTTATTTTGTTACGGTTTCCATTTTTTTTTATTTTATTGTAATAAATGAATATTTGTATCCCCAAATGTGTGGTTTAATTGTTACATGTAGAAGTGACATGTCTATTTGTATTAGTGATAGTAAGTTCTGTCCATTGGTTGCAGTGTAAAAGTGTGTGAAAAGTGCAGCATATATGTGTGTGTTTAGTAATGGTCCATTTAAGCTGCAATGGTTCCAATTGAAGCAGAGACAAGCGTGTAATTAATGAGTAATGAGTAAAGGAGTGGATTGTATTGTGTTCAGCTGACATTGGTTGTACTGATGAGGCGTTCCGATTGCCTAGCGCATGAACGAGTGGTGTCCGCAAAGCAATACTTGCTTATGGACACCACATATTTCTTGCCTTTTTGTTCTCGTGCATTCGGTGTGCTGTCCGAATGCACGCCTACCAAAATAAGTGCACTCCCTCGTGTCCGCCCATGTTTCCGCCCAGTTTAGCCCACTTTGAAAGTACGCCCCTGTGTAGTTCTGAATGACGCCCATAATACGCCCTATTTCCCGAGTGATTGCGGTGCACATTTCTGTACGGTATTACTGAGTACAAGTACGGAGACCTTGCGTGGCACATGCGCATAGCGTTCCCCACGCATGCGCAGACGGCTAAAAAACGCCATCCGAAAGTATTCGGAAATGTACGCATCGACCAGAATAAGGCCCAAAGTGAGAAGTGCTTGTTCTCAAAATGGGCAAAACCATGTACACTGCAGGTGTAGCAGATGTAACTTGTGCAGAGAGAGTTGGATTTGGGTGGTTATGTGCAGGGCAAATACTGATTGCTTTATTTATTTTATTTATGCTGCAATTTAGATGTCAGTTTCAACACACCCCACCAAAATCTAACTCTCTCTGCACATGTTACATCTGCCTCACCTACACTGCACATGTTTTGCTCATTTTGAGAACAAATTTGCCCTGCGATCAAGTCTGAATTAGGCCCATAGTATGTAAGTTAAGTAAGTTTTATTTATATACAGTAGTGCACTTTCTCCAACAGGACTCAAGGTGCTGAACAGGCGTAGAGTGATAAACAGATTCTAGAATCCTGTGCACAGCAGATACATTACTGCTTTTTTTTTATGGAAAATGTAGGTTACATAAAAGATACATTAATAGGCCTATTATGTTTGAATTTTTTTTATATATGTACACATATTACCCACAGTAGTAACACAGCTTACAGACATAATGCCTAGCAGGAGCAGTGCCGCTTTCTCACAAAATGGCAACAGTAGCAACGGTCCTTACACATAATGCCCACAGTAGCAGCACTGCTTGCTCACATGATGCCCACAGCAGCAATGCTGCTTACACATAATACCCGCAGAAGCAGCGCCACTCACACACATAATGCTTGCACTAGTAGTGGCACTTATACATAGTGCCCACAGTAGTAGTGTCCCTTACACAATACATACAGTACCAGCTCCACATAATACACACACACCACACACATTCTCTCTCACTTTTTCACTCACTGTCCCTCCACTTACACAACAAAGACTGACTGCCAGATCTCCTCCTCTCCCTCTGACAGACAGAATCCCTGGACTCATGTAGCCCCAACCCCATAGCCATGGTAGCCCCGCCCCCTTTTCAGGACCTGCCCCAATGTGCCGCTCACAGTGCAGCTCAGCAGGGATGTACAGTATAGTGCCTCTCATGCCCAGCACATCCCTGCTTTGTATCATCTGCACTAGGTCTGTCTGGCAGTATTTACTACAAACACCAGTTCTTTGCCTCAATCATAACTACTTCCCACTCACTCTCATCATCATCATCATCATCATCAAAGGAAGATAAAATGTCAAACTTGTTAGTGTAGACAATTTCCACTGCTTTCTTTTTCCTGCCCTTATTGTCAGCCTGAAATTATCCCTGCCCCTCCTCAACATGAACTTGTCTTCTACCACAATCTTCTAGGTGTCTCAGTAACTCTTGAAACTGGAAAACCTCCACCATTGTATTGTCACGACTGGGACTGATTTCCACTGCCTCCCCGTCCACAGCTCTGTCATGATTATTTGCTGCACAAAGATTGCACTTGACCTTATCGCAATCATAGAAGCCTTGCCCTATCTGAGCACATGTTGCAACGGTGCAATCGTTAATAAAATGGTAAAAGACACCACATTTGTGACATTTACTGGGCTGCTCTGGGTATAAACATTGAAGACAGCCAATGTGAGCAGCAGGTGGAATGTGCTTTGATTCAGCCCCTACTTAGTGCAACCTCACAAGGTTGAACAGGCTCCACCCCAGATCCGCTAAGTATAATCCAAATCCAGCAAAGACAATACTCTGCAGAACCTGGACAACAATACACAGTATCTGAGGAAGGCAATGTCTCATTGCACCCCAAAACTATAACTTTAAACCTATTCTACCAGTAAGGCTCTTTGGTCTTATTCTTCTCCCATTGGTGATCAAATGCTTGTAAGCCATTCAGAGATAGAAAGCTAAGATTGAAGTCAGGAGTTCTCACCAGATGAATGCATGATAAAACCCAACAAGAATACCATATCCAGGAACTCTGCCTTTGAAGGTGCCTTTCCTTCCCCTACCCATCTTAACTGGACCCCATTATTTCATGAGTTGACAACCACTTACCCCAAACTAAGGACCAGTATTAGCCTGATCCGCACCTGTCAAATCTCTGACATATGAGACTGATCCCGGTCTAACCATCACTGAAGGAACATCAGGGAGATAATTGGGTGCCTGAACATTTATAGTTGTATTATCCCCTGCACCAGCATTACCAGCCACCGTAGTAGCTGCTAAAGCTCATGTGTATGGGTCAGGAGGTAGAAAGCTGTCTAGGTCAACAGTCAAAAGGTCAACCACTATTGGTTGAACTTTAAAACAAGTTGGATCTGTTTTTTCAGAAATGGCCGCGGATTGTTGAATTCGCTTCCGTTTCTCGACAATCCACAGGCATTTTCGCCGACACACCCACTTTTTGACACTCGACAAGTGGAACATTGAATTCTGCCTGTTGAGTCTCTGTTGAGCAGAGCGAAAACGGGCCAGGATTCCAACTGTCTGAACATTCCAACAGTCGGAATCCAAGATTGAATACTGCGGCGCCCGGCCATTTTGTTAAAGCAGAAATCATTTACACAGAAAAACCAAGTTGATTTTGCAAGTTGATTTTGCCATGTAATTTATTGCCGCTTTCAATCTCCCACATTCTGATTTTCACACCCTATTACATCTGGCTCATAGTGTAAACCATAGTACTGTTTTTTGACAAAATTATGTGTAAAATGTTGTTAATGGACATATTTTCCTATTAAGAAAACCTCTAATTTTTGCAATGTAAACTAAAATATACCTTAACTCCCACTGAGAACACCATGAACTTAACATGGTTATAGCAAAAAGTTGTGGACCCTGGTTTGTAACCTGCATAAACCAATTTTCATCCAACTGTAAATAAAGCACATCTAGATGCAGTGGCGGAACTTGTGTGTGGTGAGTCCAGGTTCAAAATTCGAATTTGGGCCCTCCTTCTCCACCCTAACCCAAGTTCACAATATGCAACACAGCAGTGGGTGACAGGGAGAGGCAGAGGGTGACAGGAAGAGTGACAGGTGCAGGAGTGGGCCCTTTAGTCCTCAGGGGTCACGGTGCACTGCATCTGCTGCACCAATGGTAGTTCTGCCTCTGTCCAAATGTATTGTGAGCAGTTACAGGGCTGGTCCAGGGCATGGATGACCTATGCAGGGAGGAGGGAGCCAGATTGGAAACTGGTGAGAAAACTTTGCCTCTCCCTGTCCCTGTCACCCACTGCCGTGTTGCATATTGTTAACTTGGGTTGGGGCGCAATTGGGGCTCACCACCAAGTTCCGCTACTGTGCTCAGCCTATCTAATACAAGCGACACCCTGGTGAATATGAATATGACAGATTAGTGCTGTCGACACCAATTCGGCTAGTTAGATTCAGCTAATGTGGCCTGAACTATACATTTATTTGTGTATCTGACATAACTCCAGATACACACATGTTTTCTTTAGTTATGATTTAAGTTTAGCACATACTGTATGTAGCCACGATTTACATCCACACGATATGTCACTTTCAGAAAAGTATATTTTATGTAGCTTATATAGCTAAAATGATGTTGGAGCCACATAACAATATACAGTATGGAAAAATACATTTATACAAATCAACTTAAATTTAAAGTTGGGAAATGTGTGACTCATTGTGCAGTGCTTCACATGATCTGGACATCGCTGGTACAAGGGCAGGGGTCAGGGAACTTTTTTACCTTTTACCCCAAAATATATTTATAGACACAGACGTTACCCCCTTGATTTGAAAGTAAGGTAATCATATAATTGTGATACACACTGTACCCCCAGAAATTAATGATGTATCCTGCTAGTACGGTACACAGTCTGGCAGCCATTGATAATGATGATTACCATGTATGGCTGTGTTTGTACCCCACACAGACATACATGGTACAGGTCGAGTATCCCGTATCCGAATATCCGTTATCCGAATTATTCCGAAATACGGACATTCCAGAAAGTGAAAAAAAAATTTTTTTTTGCTAAAAACTCACTGGGGACATATGTAACAGCATCACTGGGGACATGATATGTAACTGGCACTATATATGTGCAAGACAATGATTGCTTGGCATTCAAATTCAGTGCTGAGATAGTACACACATTTTGTTTCACGTTTTGAAACCTTGTTTTTTGAACAATTAAAATATGTTTGTGTGTATTTTATGTGGTAATAAAATATATTTGTGTGTATATTATGTGTTTATACAGCATAAATGCAAGATACTTCAAAATACATCATTGAAATATTAAAATATTCCGAAATACGGAATAATCCGTTATCCAAAATTCTCCTGGTCCCGAGCATTTTGGATACGGGATACTCAACCTGTAATAATAATC
This sequence comes from Crinia signifera, assembly GCF_055691185.1. Classification (NCBI taxonomy): domain Eukaryota; kingdom Metazoa; phylum Chordata; class Amphibia; order Anura; family Myobatrachidae; genus Crinia; species Crinia signifera. The sequence goes on from NC_139224.1 coordinate 127,350,594, forward strand.
ATCATCAATGGCCGCCAGGATGTGTGTGGTATAGCCATTGATAATGTGACGCCCAGGCAACTATTAGTAACAGTATTTCAAGATGATAAAGTGACATCTGTGCATTTTTTTCCCTAGACTAGCGATAGGTATACCTAGACAGGAGCCTATAACCAGGCAAAGAAACTTGGCACCCCAGCGGCAGTACAGACTGCGCACTGCCAAGGTGGTGCAGCAACTAGTCTACTTTAGTGAAGAAGTGGGCGCACTTGGAAGCGGGGCCCGGGGCATCACGCAGGAAAGCATGTTATACACAAGGGCATGACACACTGCACTACGGTACTGTAACACACAGCTGGGCATGCATATAGAATCTATATATAGATTCTATATGCAATGAAAGGATATTCCTGGGGGTAATAGACGGTCACGCTACTGAGACAGAGCCTGGATGTGTCTCGGCAGCGGGACCATCCATTACCCCCAGGAATTTAATTTTTACCCCATTTGGGGTAATTTACCCCTGTTCCTTGACCACTGCAATAGTGGATGCCAGGGGTGTCGTTGCTATGGAGCCCAGAAGTTGGACGCAGATTATTATACCAATTTCTCAGATATAGGGCTAGATTCTGTAAGCTTCAAAAGTGATAAACAGCCAGCCAATCAGCTCCTACCTTCCATGTCACAGACTGTGTTTGAAAAATGTCAGACAGGATCTGATTGGCTGGCTGTTTATCACTCTCCATTTTATCACTTTTGAAGCTTAGAGAATCTGGCCCATATACCTTTATTAACTGGATTTGGTCTGCATTTTTATACACAATTTGTGATGAGCATTAAATGATAATATCAAAGCATTTATATAAAAATTTTTATTTGTGACAAATTTGATTAAAAAATAAATTATACCGTACATGGATCTTTATTAAAATTACCAGATTTATAACAATGGCAAATACCAGAAACATTTGGTTGCTCTCATTATGATCTCATACCTGAGAGATTATTTCCCTTGAAATTTGGCTATTTTCCTTTGCACAGTTTTAAGACAATGCAGCGTCTGCCAGCTCACGTCACTGTCTCCTAGATGACCGTCTGCTGGAGAGGAGGAATCCTGAATGTATTTACTAGAGATGATAAATAGATTGCTTAGCAGGTACCTAATCCAAGTGCTAGTAGTTCAAACTGTCCAGGGATATCCTTATATCCTTAATAAACAAAATTGAAGAGACTGATTGGGCATAGACATAGTGCAATATAAACTAATGATATGGACCATATAGACCAGGGGTGGCCAAACCTGTCCTCAAGATCTACCAACGGTGCATGTTTTCCAGGCAACCTACCCGTGGATCTATAGTAGTAATGAATGCAGCATGTTTTAAAATGTGAGTTAGTAGTGACTACAGCTGTGCACCAGCTAGGTAACCTGGAAAACGTGGACCGTTGGTAGATCTCGAGGACCAGTTTGGCCACCCCTGATATAGACCATATTGGTAAACAACATAGCAGGTATCACATTGTGTGTAAACAGCTTGGCCACCCAGCGAGGTCGGTATACCAAGAATAGATAGACTGTACGCAGGGCCGGTGCAAGGCACCAGAGCGCCCCAGGCAAGTTGGGGTGGGGGCGCCCCGGTGTCTGCCGCCCTGGTACCTGTCCTGCGGCGCTGTAAAGCTGGCGGTGGTGGCGGCAGTGGGGGGTCCCTGCAGTCAATAAGAAATAATGAGCGCTATCCGCCGGGCTATGTGGAAGCGCTTCTGTTTTGGAAACACTGGCCGCACGGCGCACGCTGATTGGCTGAATCTCAGCCAATCAGCGTGCGGCCAGTGTTTCCAAAATTTTTCTATTTTATGCCCTATATTGTTGGGCAATTGCCGCTATTATTATTGGATATAGCGGGGGTGCTATCCTGACCAACTGGGGGTCAGTGATCAAAAAAAGGGAAGGAGAAAAAAGGCAGTTGTCGGTGGATGCACTCCAATCAGAAAGAATTTTTTAAATTTTATTTTAATAAACTTTGGATTTTAAAAATGTGGGGACTCCAATTGTCTTTATTTTATTTGGTATTGACAAGGAGTTACCCACCACTTTGCGAAATAAGAGGTTTAAAAATCAAGACATACATACACATATACAGTGACGAAAGTAAAGATTGGTGTTGGAAAGAATTTTTAAAACGTGTAGGCAGACTTAAATAGGAGGATGAAGAGTGTGATGTTCAGGGAATGTTCCCTTGGGGCGTATGCCTTGATGATTGTATGTCACACTGTTGGAAGGACTGGGTACATTTTATTATTGGCCTCAATAGGCTAGGAAGTGTATAGGCAATAAATATATTTTTCACAATTAATTTTTCTGTACACTTTTCCACTGGTCACTGCTGACCTCTGCTGGTGACTGAGTGTGTGGTTGCTGGCAAGTTGCCTGAAAAGTTGCAATCTTTAAACAGTATGATTATACATTGTTGCAGACACACTTTAAACTTCTGCCAAGTGCACCTAAATACAACCCTTTATTTTGAAGTGTTTTCATCAATTTCCTTACTATTAATGTGAGACTCACTGGTCGTTAGTATACCAGCCAATCATTCCCAACCTGTTAAGTTTGGGGCTGCGTTTGAAACATGACAGTTAGGAGCTGATTGGCTGTTACATTATCACTTCATCAGGCTTAATAAACCTGCTCCTGTAAAGCCCCATACACACGGGGGAGATATATTGCTCAGCCATATATTGCTAGCAATATATTGCTCAGTTTCTCCTTTTCATCAGCGACCAGAGATGGAACTTCTGCCGGCGTCTATTTTTGTCATTATTTTGGCTGTCAACATTGTGGTCATTTTGGTGTTTTCTTCCTTTCTGTTGTTGAACTACACATCCCAGCATGCCCTGCAACAGTTTTAGCATGGCCACTTAGCAAAACTCTAGCAGTACATGCTGGGATGTGTAGTTCAATAACAGCTAGAGGGCCGAAGGTTCCCCATCCCTGATTTATACCATAACCGTGGCACACCACCAGAGTTTGTAGAGACATTCAATCTAATGTATATAGCGGATATCAGCTGCTGTGAGCCAGCAGCAGATCACATAACAGAGAACCTTCAGCTAGACCAGCTGCAGCTGGCTGAGGTGGACAGTTAGGGGAGTGTGAGGAGTCTCCTTAGGGCAGTGGTTATGAAGCAGGAATTTACACAGGCTAAACGCCACCTCAGAACACATCATGACTACTTATACCCAAATAGAGGCGGGACCAAAGGCAGTCAATAGTTAGCAGTGAAAAGAGCAAGAGGTAGGAGCTGAAGACGCGGCCTAGGCGGGCTGATGAAAGTGAATAGACACCTCTGGGAATTATACAAAAAAGAAAGAAAAGGTTTTTAAGCAGCGCTAACACTTAGAGACAGTCAAAAATTTCATAAATTAACAGTTTATTACACAATTAAAAATTACGTCAATAAAAACATATTAACTTTATTAAAGAGTATAGGGCAAATATATGGGCAAAGTGTTTGATTGGACAAAGAAGGTGGGGGGACCAAAGTTATATAACCTGCACTGATCCGTTGGAGTTAGTCCCGATGAAATGCAGTCCAGATTGGAATTTATCCCGGGTGTCGCTGGAGGGATCGGTCCTGAGAGATGTTTGATGTAACAGGACCAATCTTAAACTCCAACTAGTATTGCGATGAACTGTCCCGATAGTGGTCTGTGGCATCCAAGCTGGGTGTTGATGGTATTACCAATGGTGATCAGATGTATGAGCAGGAGGTGGTCCAAGGTGGCAATCAAAGGTCCAAAGAGGGGGGGGGGGGCACAACGCGTTTTGCTGGGACTAAATGTCACCTTGATAAAGCTGGCATTTCGTCTCAGCGAAACGCGTTGGGTACATTCCAATCTGGACTGCATTCTATCGGGACTCGCTCCAACGGATCAGTGCAGGTTATATAACTTTGGTCCCCCCACCTTCTTGTACCAATCAAACACTTTAACTTGATTAAAGAGTATAGGGCGAATATATGGGCAAAGTGTTTGATTGGACCAAGAAGGTGGGGGGACCAAAGTTATATAACCTGCACTGATCCGTTGGAGTTAGTCCCGATGAAATGTAGTCCAGATTGGAATTTATCCCGGGTGTCGCTGGAGGGATCGGTCCTGAGAGATGTTTGATGTAACAGGACCAATCTTAAACCTCAACCAGTATTGCGATGAACTGTCCTGATAGTGGTCTGTGGCATCCAAGCTGGGTGTTGATGGTATTACCAATGGTGATCAGATGAATGAGCAGGAGGTGGTCCAAGGTGGCAATCAAAGGTCCGAAGAGGGGGGGGGGGGGGGACAACATGTTTTGCTGGGACTAAGGGGGATATTTAATAAAGGATATTTGTAAAAAAAATAGGTGTATTCTTATCCAGAAATACTTATTTTTGACATTTACTATCCCGAAAATGCGGCAATTCGTATTCGTATTGATGTGCTATCAATACGAATACGAATATCCGTATTTTCGGGATAGTAAATGTCAAAAATAAGTGTATTTCTGGAATCAAATACACCTATTTTTTACAAATTTCCTTTAGTAAATTTCCCCCTAAATAACACCTTGATAAAGCTGGCATTTAGTCCCAGCGAAACGCGTTGGGCACATTCCAAGCTGGACTGCATTCCATCGGGACTCGCTCCAACGGATCAGTGCAGGTTATATAACTTTGGTCCCCCCACCTTCTTGTACCAATCAAACACTTTGCCCATATATTCGCCCTATATTCTTTAATCAAGTTAATATGTTTTTACTGATGTAATTTTTAATTGTGTAAAAAATTGTTAATTTATGAAATTTTGGATTGTCTCTCACTGTTAACGCTGCTTAAAAACCTTTTCTCTCTTTTTTGTATATTCTAAGGGTTTGACCACTCCCTTATACAAGCAGCTGCTATAGGAAAGCAATCTTGGTACTAGCGCTCAATTTTCAACCCAGGTTGAATCACTTTCACCTCTGGGAATTAAGGTGGATTAGGTCCGGTCAGGAATGTAGACCGCTATTGATTACCCAACTACCAGCTTCAGAGCCTTACCTCAATGCATGTCATCAAGTTGGCAACCCTGGCACTCTACTCATATGCATCACAAGTTACACCTAGAAAGGGGTATGATTTACCTACAACTGAATTAACAACAATTACTCGACCGACACAGTTATACAGGCAGGGCATAAATACCTTTGGTCAATATCCCGACACATACATAATACTGACTGTTATACCGGCAGGGTGTAAATACCTACGGTCAATATCCCGACACATGCATAATACTGTATGTGTACTGCATCCCCTTGCTGTGCGCGCCATGCTTTGGCTGCTATTATATTCTCCCTCTATGCCCACTGGGATGGCAAAGTATGAACAAGACGGTTTTGAAAAATAAAACCAGGAAAAACTGTATTCGGTATTATTTTTGTCATTATTTTGGCTGTCGACATTGTGGTCATTTTAATGTTTTCTTCCTTTCTGTGTTTTACTTGTCGTTATATTGATGTTGTCAGTGTTTCTATTGTCAGTGTTGTGTATATGTCGGTCTATTGGCATTTGGTTGTGATGATTCTGTCAATCTGTATTCTATACGTCTGCAACTTAACTACAAACCCTAGAAAGAGACCTCAGCAATGAGAGAAAGTGACAGTATAGACCAGGCATGTCCAAACTATGGCCCTCCAGCTGTTGCGAAACTACAGGTCCCATCATACCTTGCCAGTTTTGCTATTAAGGAATGCTAAAACTATGGCAAGGCATGCTGGGATGTGTAGTTTCACAACAGCTGGAGGGCCAGTTTGGACATGCCTGGTATAGACTGCTGCTTATAGGGACAGCTCACAAATCAATAAATTTGCAGCACCCAGCAATCAGATATATGCTGCCCAGCAAGAGTGAAATCGCTCCCAGTGCAAGACTAGCTTACGAAAATATTGCAGCACTACGATTAGCTGCAAAACCATTCCCAAGCCACTTACCATATATATTATTTTTCCACTGCAATGCAGTCTGTACATAGCCCAGGATTTACTCGGTGGCTTTGATACAAACAGGCTGATGTCACATGACTTCCCCTAAAATGACTGAGCACACCTGCGTTTTCCCTGACACTCCCAGAAAACGGCCAGTTACCACCCCCCAAATACAGTCTTTATGTTAATCAACTTGCACACGGGCAGCAATTAAAGAAAAGTAGCAGGTTTTTATTGAAGCATGGCCTCGCGCATGCGTACTACGATCCATAGGCAAGCACAGTCTACCTGTAATCGCTAGGCCTACGAATTTCCAGCTTGCAATCAGGTCTGAATTAGGCACACTCTAAGTGCAATATAAAATCCTTTACACAATGGTGCATAGATATTTCCTTTTTTATAACATACTGTGCCAGGGACAGATGTACTAAGCTTGAAAAGTGATAAAAATAGGATTTGGGGTATCTACCGGTAAATCATTTTCTCGTAGTCCATATGGGATACTGGGTTCAATACTACAGGGATAAAGATCCTCCGCAGTAGAGACAGGCACATTAAAACTTTCAGTGTGGGTGCACTGGCTCCTCCCCTCTATCTCCCTCCACTAGTCCCTCCACTAGTCAGTTAATGAAAAACTGTGCCGAAGGAGAGCTATGTGAGGAGGTATGTGAAAAAATAATGTGGTGACATTCTCACAGCACACCCAAACAAAAAAAATAAGAAAAGAGGTGAATCATAACAACTTTTGAGTTCACCAATAACTGTTGAATAAAGTCAATATATGACAAGGCAACAAGCTCTAACATTGTAAGGAACAGTGTCTTACAGCAGGAATGCTGCACAGAGGTGGGCTCCCAGTATCCCATATGGACTACGAGAAAAGGATTTACTGGTAGGTACCCTAAATCCTATTTTCTCTACCGTCCAATGGGTTCAATACTATGGGGAGGTCCCAAAGCTAAAGAACGGGCAGGTATGTGCGGAGTCTGCTGTAGAACCGCTTGTCCAAACTGGGAATCCTCCCTGGCCAGAGTGTCAAATCTGTAAAACCATACAGATGTGTGATGACCTGACCAAGTTGCAGCCCTGCAAAGCTGCAGGGCCGAGACCCCCCGGGCAGCCGCCCAAGAAGTCCCTACGGATCTGGTTGAATGGGCCTTTAATGAAGGTGGAAGATACAAACCAGCCTTTGCATATGCCTGTTGAATCATGCATCAAATCCAACGTGCAATGGTCCGCGTAGAAGCAGAAGAGCCCGTCTTCTGCGCATCATAAAGCACAAAAAGACCATCAGTCTTACGGATTCTGGCTGTGCGCTTAGCATACACCTTTAGAGTGTAGAAAAAAGATGGAATATACTGCGCTCACCTGTGAGGCACTTGTGGTGTGTGTGAGACTAGCATTCTAGAGACAAGTTAATGAATAAATAAATGAAGATAGAGAGATGGTGTAAAAGTACAAGGGAATTTATTATTTGTCACAATAAAGTAAAATAATGTGGCAGTGGGAGAATGTATGGAGTCCTGATTAAACAGGAATAGGCCAGCGGGGTATCACTCCACGAGACCTATTGTTGAGGTATAAGTCTGACCTATGTAGGTCCCTTTATAACCATAGGTCCCTTATAGGAACCTATGTCACTGCGTGGGTGACCGCAGCGGTCTGTACTGGGCAAAGGGGTCGGGGAATGGACTCCTGCAATGTTATATAGTTAATAACCACAACAGGTTGAGGTAAAAAGGTGAGTGAATCCTGTGGATCTCTGTAATAGTCACGTATTGCAGAACTGTACAGGAATGAATGAATGTCCAGTAGCGTATTCTGTAACAAATGTTGCCGGCGTGGAGGGCAGTGAGCGCCGTCCCGCTATGTACTCTTACCGGATTAAGTTCAGGTGCTGCCGCTGTGATATTGCTGCTTGGTGCACGGGTGAACACACAGCCGTGCGCTGTCACCCGGCTCCACAGCTCTGTCTGCCGTGACTTCCGGGTTCCGCTCTCGTGAGATCGCGGCTCCCTTGGTCAGGCTTACAGTGTGCTGCGGGCTCTGACTCCCGGCTGGGAGGAGGCTGCGGCAGAGGGGGGTGATGATGGGAGGTGTGTTGCTGACGTCCTGGATGTGGATTAGGTGTCCCAACACGTTTCAGCCACTAGGGCCTTTGCCAATACCCCGCTGGCCTATTCCTGTTTAATCGGGACTCCATACATTCTCCCACTGCCACATTATTTTACTTTATTGTGACAAATAATAAATTCCATTGTACTTTTACACCATCTCTCTATCTTCATTTATTCATTAATTAACTTGTCTCTAGACTGCTAGTCTCACACACACCACAAGTGCCTCACAGGTGAGCGCAGTATATTCCATCTTTTTTCTATATACTGTACTACATAGGGTGGTCAGGACCCACCCGATATACCGCAGCTCCCTACACATTCCAATTAGACCTCCATATAGTCATATCAGTAGGACGCACACATACTGTAACTTGAGCGCTTCCTACCTACCATCTATTACCTTTAGAGTGTGAACCACATCCAAGGAAAGAGGTATATCCGGATGTGTCACGCTTGAAGGAACAACAATCGGTTGGTTGAGGTGTAACACAACCTTCGGTAGGAAGGAATAGGTTGGAATAGTATCCCTGACCTTGTTCCTGCCTTGGAACCGGTAGAATTACCCGTGACTGAAGGAGCTTGTGAATAGCTCCCTGAAGGAGAATCCGATCCTCCATTGAGGCTGGAAGGGCCGACCTGAAATATCTTCGGGGAGGGGGCTTGGCGAACTCCAGCCTGTAGCCTAGTGAAATAAGACTCCTGGCCCAGGAATCTAGGCACGAGGCATCCCACACGTGGCTGAAGTGCGACAGTCATTCTCCCACCTTGAGAATTTCTCGTGGTGGGTGGACCCCGTCATGCAGCAGGCTTGGAGGAAGCTGAGGCATTTGTACGGTCCTGGTGACCTGAGGGGTTAGGTTTCCTAAACTTGCCTCTTGTGCCTCTGTTGGCATTGGAGGCACCCCATGCCTTGTGGCGAAACTTAGACGCATGAAAGGACGGCTGGGAGGGTGCGTGAAAGTGCGTTTTACAACAGTGGGTGCTGACAGGAGGAAAGTGGATTTACCTGCCGTAGCCTTGGAAATCCAGTCATCCAGCTCACTTCCAAAGAGCCTGTCACCTGTGAAAGGGATACTTTCCACACTTTTCTTAAAATCCACATCAGCAACCCACTGACACAACCACAGTGCCCGCCGGGCTGACACAGCCATGGCCGAATTGCGCACGTGTATTACGCCCAGGGGCGTAACTACAATAGGTGCAGGGGGTGCAGCTGCTATGGGGCCCAGAGCTGAGAGGGGCCCACTTTGCCTGTCAAAGTATCATGTGCTGTATACATATTTCAGCATTAGGTGATAAATAGGGGCCCTTACAAACTTTTGCTATGGGGCCCACATGTATCTAGTTACGCCACTGATTACGCCCAATTCTTTCTGTGCCTCACAAAGCACCCTTGCCGTGTCCTGAATGGGATTGTCACCTATCTGAGCCACGGACATGGTTCACACAAATCCAGGAGGGTTTGTTAGGGGACAAGTATAATTGGCCTTAGCCATCCAACAGCTGGCCAGTACTGGGCGTTGGGAAGCCCCGCTAGCTGTGTACATGGACTTGAGCATAGCTTCAAGTCGTCTATCCGCACCGTCCTTGAGAGGGGATACACCCGGGACTGGTAGCCGTACTTTCTTTGAAAGGTGGTAAACAGACGAGTCCACCACAGGTGGCTCCTCCCACTTCTTTCTTCCCGCAGGATCAAAAAGGTATGCATTAGCAAACCGCTTTGAGAGCTGGAACCTCTTTTCAGGGTTCTGCCAGGCACTTTTAAATGCATTCTCTAACTCTGCTTGCTCAGGAAAATACACTGGCTGTCTTTTCTGGGTCACAAGGAAAGGATCCCCTTCAGCGGGTTCCTCCAAAGGAAGTTCTAAAACTTCCCTAATGGCTCTAATTAAGGGCTCAGACCGATGTGCCAGAGCCTGTTCCTGAACAGTATCCTGTTCAATCCCCTCCTCCCCTTCATCTAGGATGTCGTCTACCGCCCCTCATCATCCTCCTCAGTATCAGGGGCCATTGCTGCAGCAGGCCTCTTTTGAGGTTGTGCAGGTGGAGGGGTGAGGATATCAACCCTTGCAGACAGAATGGCCAGTTCCCTCTGCGTCTGCTGAGTGTTTGTAGACAGCTGAGAAGCAACAGAGTCCTGCAGTGTTTTAATAATGCTGGCCCAAGCAGGCTCTTGACTATATGCCTGCAACCCCCCCAGCAAGTTGTGGGGGTACCCCACTGACCTGAGTGGCCACACCACTAGGCTGTGGTAACATACAAGGTTCACAGGTATGAATTTTGTGCTTCACACCATGCAGGTTAATTTCCTTACCATGATAAGGCTGCACCTACAAACCCAACAGTAGCACACACACAACAATTCAATCAGCCTGTAGCTATACACAGTATGTAGATATCAGTTACACTCTATGTGTTAGTGACTACTGCAGTGTGTTTGTGCTTAACTAGCCAGTGGGGTAGAAATCAGAGCAAAATGGGGGACCAGTACACCCTAAACCTTAGCTCACAGATTAGGGAGAGAGCTGGTAGCATAACACAGTGATATACAGTGTAATATATACAAAGCTAGATAACACTGCAGCGCTAAATCGCTTTTCAACTTGCTGTCTCTAATGCTGACAAGGATCTGGATCCACCACACCACCGAGGAGCTGTAATGGCGACCTCTGGAAGCATGCAGAAACAGGAAGCAGAGACAGCGTGCGCCCAGAAGAGCCTGGTCCTGCTCTGAGCAAAGCCCTGGCCCCTGTACACGGAGCTGGCGCTTCGCAATCTTTACACTGGCAATAAGCATTTTTAAGTGTAAAAAACAGCAATGGGTATGCCTGGTGATGATGGTGTGTGTGTGTCGTGAGGGCTGCCGCCATCTTGCCGCACAGAGCAGTGTTGGGGTGTCCCCTTGTGGGACCCCCAACCAGTACTCACCACAGATGACTTCAGACCTGTCAGGGGTGTGCTGCAGCTGGGGGGCTTGCTCGCTACAGCGCAATGCTGTGCAGTGACAAGCCCCACACAGGACGGATCTCCTGCAGCAGGGTTAGCTCTGCACCTGAAGAGGCCGGAGACTGACCCGTCCCCTGACTCCTACGTAGCAGGACAGTTGCTTGGTCAAAGCAGCGCCCCAAAATAATAAAATAAAATGTAGAAAAAACTCTGGAGCATACAGAAGCACTGCCTCTCCTGAGGCACATTTTTCTAAACTGACTAGTGGAGGGAGATAGAGGGGAGGAGCCAGTGCACCCACACTGAAAGTTTTAATGTGCCTGTCTCTCCTGCGGAGGATCTCTATCCCCATAGTAATGAACCCAATATCCCATTGGACGGTAGAGAAATGTAGTTACAGTATAAATGACCAATCCGCTCCCAACTGCCATGTCACAGGCGGTGCTTGAAAAATGACAGGTGCTGATCGGTTGGTGGCTCATCAATCTCCATTTTACCACTTTTCACAGCTTAGTACATCTCGGCCAAAATGTAGTAAAATAATAATAATAATAATAAAGATTTATAGATCAATATAGAATAGGGAAAAATATTTTGTAAGAAACTTATTTAAAAAAAGTATTAGCAGTCTGTCATATATTGTTAAATAAAACATATTAGGCATGCACATAAATGTACACTAGATGGTGCTGTTGTATAATGATAAGAACAAATGTGATCACAATTACGTACAACATATTTAATTCCGTTGTAACTGTAGAAGCCAGCCCTTACGTCAGTTTTGAATACCAGTTGCAGTCAGTCAGTTATACCCTAATCATTTTATTATGTGTTAGTAACATCAGTGAAAAGAACTTTCCAAAGTTAAGGATTTTAAATGCCCAAAACTGTAATGTTCAGAGAGAATCATGGCACTTTGGGAATCATAAAGTACAACATACGGTCTTTTCGTTTGAGCTACAGTCAGCATTCGGTCATGCTCGTTAGTTAGTGGGTTTATGGGGGAGATGTATTATTCCTGGAGAAGAGATAAAGTACCAGCCAATAACCTGTGTTTGTAAATGACAGTTGGGAGTTGATTGGCTGGTGCTTTATCTCCTTTCACTTTATCTCCACTTCATTTCCAATTTATCTCTTCTCCAAGCTTAATACATCTACCCCATTATTTGCAGCCAATTCTTTTTGGGGGGTTAACCGCAAAGATTAAGTATCCCCCAATACTTAATATTTGGGGCACCAATCCCTGCTGTGCTTCCTCCTGCCACGCTTGCAGCCGCATCCCCCATAGCTTTTTATTGGGGATGTGATGCTGCCCAATGTATTGGACAGCATCACATCAGGACACAGGGCTACTGCCATTCTGAGGTGGCGGTAGCCCATTGCATCCTATGGACCATACGGTCAGCACATGTGCATACCCCCGGAGCCCTGTCCCTGCGTGCATAACATCCTATCCAAATCACATTGTATACGCAATACTTAGCAAATGGGCCCTTAAGTATTCCTTTATTATTTGTTCTCATCACTCCTCTTGCCTATCCATTTCCAGTAACTAAAGGGTAATATCAGTGAGTGTTAAAAGGTGTAGGGTGAAATTTAATAGGTAGAGTTATTCAGAAAGTGAGAAATTTGGTACGAAAACCACCATTTTTTTAAAGCAGCAATCCTTTACACTGCAAAACCAAACTGGTATTGCAGTGTAAATGATTGCCGCTTTAAATAAAAAAAAACCTGGAGATTACTTACCAAGTCTCTCACTTTCTGAATCTCTGATCATATTAAATTTGACCCATAGTATCTAAAGTTGTGGTACCCAAAGCTTTTTGAACCACGGCATCCTAAAGTATCGGAATATTTTTCACAGCACCCCTAGGCCAAAACTTGTTCATAAATTTAGTGTTTAGGTCATCCTTAGAATCAATTATGTAGTGAGGAACCAGATTTGCTTTTGTTTGACCACATACAGTAATTCACGATTGGCAGCCACCAACTCTGATTTTGCCCACAACTATTGTGAATTTGTCATAGACCACCCATCCAAGGCATCCCGAGACACCCCAGGGTGCATAGGCACACAGTTTGGGAACCACTGATCTAAAGGCTAATATCAGCGAGTGTTAAAAAGTGTAATCTAGTTTATTCTCTCCAAGTGACTTACAAGCAATTGCCCAATATTGAAAAATTATATTTAAATATAGCACCAAAGTAAATATATTCTATGTGCCGGGTAAGTATAAGATGCCATTTTATTAGTGCCTGTAGCTGAAAACATCACAAGCAGCTTTTGAGTGAGATAACCTGAGTAATAACATTTAAGCAGTAATCAACCACCAATATATGTATGCCGGCAAAGGGGTTTGTTCTAGGATCACAGCACTGATAATGCCGGCAGTCAGAAGACCTTCCCGACAGCCACCATCCCATCAGTTCTAGGCAAAACATTCTAACCTTCTCCCCTTAACCTTTCTTTTCCAAAGCCAAACCCTAAATTTCCCCATACCCAACATGCCCTCCCCTCACCCAATTATTAAGGGACAATGACTGTTAACATTCCAGCATTAGTATTCTGACAGGTGGCAGGATTCCGGCAGCAGTCTTCCATACATTGGCACCAAGATGTCAACCACAGTCAGTGGCCAAGGTATGAGACTGAACTAAATTGGTTAAGATTAGTGTGGTATATATTTATGAAAGGTTTCTTTACACTGAATTAAATTCTGTAGGGAAATTTGTTGACTAACGGTAGTTAGTTTACCTGTGGTTGCTCATTAGTGTAATATTTATTTCTATAATATGTATTCAATATCTTTCTTCTACTTTATCTTGTATTTGATATGTACAATGTGATATGGTATACCCAAAATATATACCATTGCCTTATGTAGGCGATACATCTACAGCCCAATTCCCTATTCAGCTCATGGCAACAGAACGAGCAGTGATTTTTTAAGAATTGGCATATTAAAAGATCACAACCAGCCAATCCGGATCATTTTCTGGATGTAATTGGCAAATCATGGATTTCCCCGATCCAAGCATTAGGAGAGCAGTGAATTTCCCCGATACACCAGTAATGTATGGACTACTTTTATGCTGTGTACACACAGTGAGATTTGACATTAGATTTTGACTATGTAGTCGAAAACGCATGATGTGCGCTCCCGTAACAGCACAAATCGAAACCCAGATAGACAGGGCAGCAATGACTGTACTATCTACATACAATCTGCATTAGATTTGCACTATATAGAGTTAGCAAAGATTGTATAGCACTCGAATCTTTAGTCGAATAGCAAAGGAATCTTACCATGTGTACACACCATTAGTCTGTTCTTGCATTTCAAAATAAAAAGTTAATGAAAAAAAATAAAAATACAAATAAATTAATACTCAAAAGAAGTCTATTGGAGCATTTTTGTGGTGATTTGTATCTCTGAATTTAAATAAAATATTTGAGGGAGGGGAAAAAACATCTGACATGACATTTTAGAAAATGCTGGGATACCGTCCAATCCCTGGCATTTTCCACAGCTTTGTACCAGAGTGCAATCAGCACAGCTGCTTTTACATGGGGTAAACCATAGGCCTCTCTTGTGCTGGCGATTTTACAGATGACAAAACTGCTGACTAAAATTAGTCACTTATCTGAAATACAGACAATAGGAATGAGCCACATTTTCCATAGCAGGTGGCATTTTGCGTTGGCATGGAAAAAAACAAAAAACCCTACAGAGTTCATTAAGATGACAGCATCCATAATCGTAAATGAGCAGACTAAAGAGTATGACGCAAGAGACATTAATTAAAATATATACACAATGTATAAATAAAACATTTAGTAACTTTTTTTTCCCACTTTTATTCAATCTAGTGATCATTTTACAGTAAAGGTGCCCATACACAGAGCGATAGCACCGTGCAATGCGATGCATGCTCCCGTGGGCATCGCACAGTACTAAAAGTATGTGCTGCACGTACTTTTGGTACTGCCTTCGGATCGCATGCATGCAATCCGATGCGATTTAGAACAAAATGCACGGGTGCCATCGCACCGTGTATGGGCACCTTTACACTCATGGCTAGAACAGGGAAGGTCCAATAGCTTGACATGGTTAGTGGGAAGAATCTCAACAGGTCTCAGTCTTCAACTGGAACGAAGACAGTAGCTGCTGAAAAATAGGACTAGGACAAAGTATCTGTTGTACTTCCAACATTACCCAATTCATAAGAAATTCAAAACAACTATTAAGATTAATACTTTAGGATTTGTAAAAAAAAAAAAAAAAAACAACTTACAAAATCAGAAAATTTGAAAAAGTCTTTATTTTTGTATTTAAACACATCTTTCTTCAACAAGCCGGTTCATTCAGCTCCTATTTACAGCAGTAGAGAGACTTTGGGGTACATGACACGGCACATCAGACATTCCACAAGCCTTATGAAGGTTTTCTGTGTAGTCTTCACTAAAGTGCATGACCCTAATGTGTCATATCTAATGCAGTGAACGGAGTCCTTTCATCATCACAAAACAACACATCCTTTCAGCATCCCGATTCGGCTAGATGCTGTAAATAAAAACTAGAAAAAAAAAAGCAGAGATACAAAATGCATATGAAATTAAGAAAAGGGCACTGCAGGACACTGCGGCATCCATCAATAGTGATACACTGCTGAAATATGTGCCAATTATTTAAGGATTACAATTTTATTATTATTTTCTGGTCAAGTGACCCAATGATACAGTATTTAATGTACGCCACTGTATCCATTATATTGTGCCCAGTTCAGCGCACATTTTATGTAAAGGTCATATAAAAAATAAAAAAAAAGAGTTGCTATAATCTCAGTGATTCAGACTCAAAAACAGAGTTTGGAAATGTCTCATTCCCCAACTGGCTCAAAGTAATTATAATGGTAAAATTACAGCCGGTGCATACAAATTTGAATGTCTAGCACTTGGATGTTCCACAGTGGGGCCCATCAACTGCTTCTCATTCTTAGGAGAATGTTATCTATACATGTTACAGGCCTCAAGGAAATGGCTATTTAAGTTTTTCAGGAACATCTAGACCAGGCTTGAACATGCTGTAGAACTACAAATACCAGAAATCTAGGATGTAGACCCACAACAGCTAGACAGCAGACTAGCAACCTAGAGATGACCTTCGTGTTCCATAACAAGAAATGCTAGTATATCTAATGGTCATATATATTAAGTATAATCAATACATGTTCCTGTACATAAAACCATATACTGTTTAGTGGCATAGCATCATTATACGCCCTTGCAATCTATGCAATAATATATTCCTTAATATAGATTATAACTCCCATAGAAGTTCAGATCAGTATAAAAGCTAAAGCACTTCCAATAGTCCTGCAATTTAAAAAAATAGATTATCGCATAGAATGAACAGAATATTGTGACGCCAAGTCTGGTCACGCTAGATGTGCAAGGAACGGGATCTGAATGTAGAGCTTATACCTGGAGCAGAGCTGCTGGTGACATCGCAGGTCTGCTAATACCAATGTTCTACAGCGAGTTCAAATATAGAAGGATTACAAAAAAATGGATTATGGCAGTATGGAGGGAGTTTGCATTGGATAAAGAACGCAATTGTGATATGCATAAGAGACTATAAACGATGCAATTTTTCGCTTAAGAATTCTTCCACGCTGTCTGTATTCCACTTGGTAATGCTGAGTTCTTCAGAGATGTTCCCATTGTCATCCAACAGCTTCAGTACAGGATCAGAGCCACGCACATACTAAAAGGTGCAGAGGAAACACATTCAGGCTATCGTAATAAGTAAACGTTATTTGTAGCTACATTAAGTTTACGTTCTACTACATCGCTATAAGCATGTGAAACGGAATGTCACATGGCATGCAGTCGAAAAACGCAAATTTGACCGAATGTGTTTTCATGGTAGCAACTAAAAAAATGAAATACTTGAAATAGCGAGTTACAGGACGTCATAGAACATTTGCCTACATCTATTCACTTTCACTAAAGTACATAGAACTAGAATTTAACATGTGGCACACAATGATTTTTAGATCTGTCTCTTTCTAGTTTTTAACAGGTGAACACTGCATTCTCAAGCTCTACACCCCCCAATCGGACAGCTTATCTGCACTGCTAACCCAACTTTCAATTAGATCAGAGAATAAGGATCTCTCCTTTCCGATAGTACTGTCATAATGGCTGTTCTCATGCTCTGCCCAATCACAAAAAATCAACTGAGGTTTATGTTCGGCCATATTCCAGCATATCATTGCCGCCATTAAACTTGGGCAAGGATTTGGAAGGCGGTAAGGAGGGTTATAAAACACAGAAATAACACTGTCATTTATCACTCCCATATTTTTGAAAAGCTACATAGAAGAGTGCAAAATAAATATTACGCAGATATGTTCACACATCTAGGCCACTTGTGCATTAAACCGCCCTTCTACTTGTACCATGACATGGTGTTACAATTCGTCATTCACAAAACAGTGTGAACAGGACACACAAGCAGCTTCTGCTGATTACAGCGATATGTGGCATGCCTATATTCGGTGTACAACCACAGCTGTATCTCCATATGGAGTGCTACGTTACAGTATTTTCCAGAAAAACACTAATCCCCTTTTCAGACATTTCTATCCCGGATCCTAAGCACCTGCAACTGTCCCAGACCACTAAAATCCTGGGAGTTAAATCCCGGGTAGTATTTCTGAAAAGGGGTATAACATAGCATTTCATTTTACAAGTAAGAACTGCAACAACAAAAATTTGCACGCAAAAATGCTTAATGACACAGAATTCACACAGAGCGCACAAGTCAAGTGTAGCACATAGAGGATTGATGTATGGTACAATATGCAATACAAGACAAGAAAACAACTAGTCTTCCTGCTTTCTAAATACTATACTACTAGGAGTAGTATAGTATTTAGAAAGCAGATTTAACCCTTTGAGTATTTGTCAAAATTGGTATGAAAATTGACAAGCAAAATTTTTATTCATCACAATGACCTGTACGGTTTATCTTTTATAGGAAATAGATTTTTTTTTTTTTTAACTTCATATAACAAATGTGAGCAACGCTGGCATTTTTAGCCGATATTTTGTGCATCTCTCACATGTTGGCACTCAAAGGGTTAACATAAAAAAAATGATACGGTATGTAGGGAAATAAAACCATACCTTGATCTGCAGGCCCTTGAAAAGCTTGGGCTTGTCACTCCTGACAAAAGCTGGAAACAGAATAAAAAAAATAAAAAAATTAAAGATGGAAAAAAAAAAAAAAGGACAAAGAAAATATGTCTGACGTTTCCAATCCTCAGTCCTCAAGGAACATTACAGTCAAGGGTTTAGTGACAGCCATGCTATGCTTGAGCACAGATTGTTAAATCAAAAACAACTAAGATACATGTTCTTAAGAATGGCTATTCTTAAAACCTGGACAGTTAGGGTGCTTTGAGGAGTGAGGTTGGGAACAGCTGTTGTAGGTGCTCATTGGAGTAGTCAACGGGTTCTCAAAGTCGATCCTCAGGACCCCACACAGTGCATGCTTTGCAGGTCTCCTCACACACCTGTGGATTTTTTAAAATGTGTCAATGAGTAATGAATGCACCTGTGCACCTGTTGGGTGACCTGGAAAACATGAACCCTGTGGGGTCTTGAGGACTCCGTTTGAGAGCCACTGGAGTAGTCCATCAACTTCATGACAAAACTCAATCATTTTTCATCACTACCAACTGGTATACTTACATTCAAGATGCATTATTTAAAAATATAATTAAGCCTTGGAACCTACCAATTACTGCTCAAATAACATGATAGCTTATAGTGCGCTCTCATTTACACTGTACTTGATAGCTTATAAAATGTATATGTGACTTCTGATGAGACCCTTTGTTTAGATGACACTGGGGCAGATGTATTAAGCATGGCGAAGAGATAAAGTAGAAGGAGATAACGCACCAGCCAATCAGCTGTGATTGAAATATGACAGTTGATTGGCTGGTGCGTTGACTACTTCCACTTTATCTCTTCTCCAGGCTTAATACATCTGCCCCACTATTCCAATAATGTTTAAAAACACGTCAAGTTTGCAGTTAGGATGAAATCAGTTCATGGGGTAAATGTAATAAGCCGGAACTGCAGGAGTCTGTCTGATAAAAGCCTAATCTTTAAAGCGGCAATCAATTACAAGGACAATCAGGTTGGTTATCCCTTGTAAAGGATTGCCACCTTAAAAATATGGGCATTGTCCCCACCATGTTACATTTACCCCCATGAGTCAAACCAGTAGACAGGATTAAGGCTAGTGTGTAAAGGAGGCAGATAATACTATAAAAAGATCATTAGTGTATCTTCAGAAATTTCTTACCTCCTGACATTCTTCAAATTTGTCAGAAAAAGGGATTTTTGTAAGAACTTACCGTTCGAATCCCTTTCTCTGATATGGTCCTGGTGACACAGCTCAACACTGGGATGTAGGAGGGTCCGAAGGAGCCAGGCACCTATCCTAAAGTTTTAGAGGGTAGGCTCCTCCCCTACTGCATCCCTGGACTCTTCAGTTCAATCTTTCAAAGCCACTGGAATACATTAACTCAGTACAAACGCCTGCACATATTATATGCACATTTTATAACAGAAACTGTTAACTTTTAACCATTTTAACATGAACATCATGAAACTTCTGGCATACTTACTGAGCGTAAGGGAGGGATCGCTGTGTCACCAGGACCATATCAGAGAAAGGGATTCGAACGGTAAGTTCTTACAAAAATCCCTTTTTCTCTTTCAATGGTCCTGGTGACACAGCTCAACACTGGGACGTTCCAGAGCCGGTCCTTTGGGAGGGTACGCTCAGGTCTGCAGCTCTCAGCACTGCTCGCCCGAATGATGCGTCCTCCGACGCGAACTCATGGAATCTATAGAATTTGGCAAATGTGTGAACAGATGACCAAGTGGCAGCTCTGCAAACCTGCTCAGCTGTGGCCCCATGTCGAACCGCCCAAGAGGTGGCAACTGACCTGGTGGTATGCGCATTTATTTTGGCCGGTACCGGTCTACCCACTTTAGTGTATGCAAATGCTATCACAGACCGCAACCACCTAGCAATAGTCTGCTTAGATGCAGGCCAACCAATTTTGTGTACGTCATACAATACCAACAATGTGTCAGTCTTCCTGACACTCTTCACTCTGTCCACATATATGCGTAACGCACGCACAACATCCAAAGTTCTCAACTTGTCCCTTTTCTTAGAACCCTCTGGGGGTTGAAACACAGGTAGAACTATCTCCTGATTTAAATGGAAGGTAGATACCACCTTCGGTAAAAACTGAGGCACTGTTCTTAAAACAGCCCTGTCATCATGAAAAATTAAGAAGGGAGATTTACATGACAAGGCTCCCAACTCTGAAACTCTTTTAGCAGATGCTACTGCTAACAAAAACACTAGCTTCCACGTGAGAAACTTAAAGTCAGCCGACCTTAAAGGTTCAAATGGTGCCTTTTGAAGGCATTCCAAAACCAGTGATAGATCCCAAGGTGCTACTGGTTGCTTGTATGGAGGTTTCAACCTGGATACTCCTTGTAAAAAGGTTTGAATTTCCGGCAAAATGGCTATCTTTTTCTGGAAATAGATGGACAAGGCCGAAATCTGCACCTTCAGTGACTGAAGGCTTAGACCCGATGAAAAACCATCTTGTAAGAATTCCATCATTCTTGATAGCTTAAAATGAGATGTATGAGCCTTTCTTCTCTCACACCATCGAATGTAAGTCTTCCAGACTCTATAATAATTTGCCGAAGATACAGCTTTTCTGGCTTTTATCATCGTCTGTACTACTGCCTCAGAAAACCC
Source organism: Crinia signifera (assembly GCF_055691185.1). Classification (NCBI taxonomy): domain Eukaryota; kingdom Metazoa; phylum Chordata; class Amphibia; order Anura; family Myobatrachidae; genus Crinia; species Crinia signifera. The sequence continues at coordinate 127,371,506 of NC_139224.1, forward strand.
TTTCCTTTTCAAAATGGTGGTTTCAATAGCCAGGCCGTCAAAATCCATCGATCTGAATCCAGGTGATTGAATGGGCCTTGTCTTAGAAGGTCTGGTCTCCGAGGTAGACGCCATGAGTCCACAGACAACCTCTGAAGCCTCGAGTACCAGGACCTCCTTGGCCAATCTGGGGCCACTAAGATCACTGGAACCTTCTGCCCCTGTATTTTTTTCAGAAGTCTCGGTAACATTGGTACTGGTGGGAATGCATAAAGGAGATCTCCCTGCCAGAGAATAGTCATGGCATCCACTGCCTCCGCTAGTGGATCCCTTGTTCTGGCATAGAACCTGGGCACTTGACGGTTGACCCTGGATGCCATCAGGTCCACATCCGGAGTTCCCCACATCGAAGTGATCTGGTGAAACACCTGAGGGTGTAAGCTCCATTCCCCTTCCTTGAGCTCCTCCCTGCTCAGGAAGTCGGCTTCTATATTCTCTATTCCTGGAATGAATATAGCCGATACAGCTGGAACATTCTGTTCCGCCCATAGGAAGATTCTGGACACCTCCCACATGGCCAATTTGCTGCGTGTACCTCCCTGGTGATTCAGATACGCCACAGCTGTGGCATTGTCGGTCTGAATCCTCAAAGGGAGGTTCTGTAACCTGTCTCCCACCAAGGAAATCACTTTCCAGACAGCTCTCAGCTCCAAGATGTTGATTGGTAACGCTGATTCCTCTGCCGTCCACAGGCCCTGAAGCCTGAGATCCAGGGCTACTGCCCCCCAGCCCCTGAGACTAGCGTCGGTAGTTACTACCAACCAGTCCCAGGTCTGTAATGACCGACCCCACTGAAGGGAATCTACTTCTGTCCACCATTTCAAGGATTCCCGAGTGTCCGAAGAAAGCACTATCATCTCGGATTTCATGGTCAAAGTGTTTCCTGACCAGGCTGACAAAATGTTCCATTGGAACCTCCGAGAGTGGAACCTGGCAAATTGAAGAGTCTCGAATGACGCCACCATTTTCCCCAGGAGCTTGAGGCACCTCCATACTGAAATGCTCTGAGCCCTGAGAATCTCCTGGACTAGGGTGACCAGATCCCTGGCCTTTACCTCCGGGAGGAATACCCGATGAAGATGGGTGTCCAGTATGACTCCCAAGAATTGGAGCCTTTGTGACGGTACCAACTGAGATTTTTGCAAATTTAAAATCCAGCCGTGAGCCTGCAAAAAACTGATGGCCTCTGCCAAGTGACTCTGCAGCATGGCTGCTGACTCTGCTTTGAACAGGAGATCGTCCAAATAGGGTATTACTGTGATTCCCCTGAGCCTCAGCACCGCCGCCATCACTGACATTATCTTTGTGAATACCCTTGGCGCGGTTGCTAGCCCAAAGGGTAACGCCCGGAATTGTAAATGCAGGTCTCCTATGGCAAACCTCAACAAGGTCTGATGCTCCGGGTGTATAGGGACGTGCAAATATGCGTCCTGGACATCCATGGACGCCAAAAATTCTCCCTGGTCCAGACTCAGGAGTACTGACCGTAGGGACTCCATTTTGAAATGGTCTACCCATAAATGAACATTTAGAGACTTCAAATTTAGTATTGGTCTGAAAGACCCGTCTGGTTTGGGCACCAGGAACAGCGTGGAGTAAAAGCCTTTCTTCCACTCTGCCCTGGGGACTGGTGTAACCACCCCTTTTTCCAAAAGGGAGTGAGCTGCTCTCACAAGAGCTGTACGAAGCCGTGCCTCCTTTGGTAAGGATGTGGGAATGAACCTCTTCGGAGGCGGCCCTCTGAAAGGGATTTTGTAACCCTGTGTTATAATATCTAACACCCAGGCATCCTGGCCTAGAGAAGCCCAAGCGTCCCTGAAGAGTGTGAGACGCCCCCCCACTTTTGTCACTGTCGGGCGAAGCCCCTGACAGTCATGCAGAGGGTTTATCCTCTCCTTTTGTGGCAGGCTTCTTGTGAAAAGAGCCAAATTTTGACTTTTGTGTCTTGCCTCTAGAGGACTGAAACCTTCCCCTGAAAGACTGTCCTCGAAAGGACGCACCACCTCTAGGGGAGGGCCGAAAGGACGGCTTGAAAGCAGAAAATCTGGACGTCTGCTTTGCTGAGGAGGCCGGCAGGAATGTACTTTTGCCGCCCGTGGCCTGTTTTATAATCTCCTCTAATTCGGTACCAAAGAGTACCTTTCCTTTGAAGGCTAATGTTTCCAGAGCCTTCTTGGACTCATTGTCTGCTTCCCAGGCTTTAAGCCAAAGCACTCTCCTGGCATTAATGGAGACTGTGGACACTCTGGTTGCCATTTTAATAGCTTCCTCCTCTGCTTCCACTGCATATTCTGCAGCTGCCTTATTCTTTTCTGCAAGGAGTAACGCACCAGGGTCAGCCTGCAGCATGGTGCATAATTCACCAGCCCACTCTATCATGGCCTTAGAGACCCAGGCTGAAGCAATAAGGGGCCGTAAGGTAAACCCCACCCCTTCAAAGATAGCCTTGAGGTTTCCCTCCAGCTTTTTATCCACAGAATCTTTAAAAGCTGCACCGCCTTGTACTGGTAATACAGTAGCCTTGGACAACCGTGCCACTGAAGCGTCCACCACTGGGACCTTTTCCCAGAGCTCCGCATGAGACTCTGGCATGGGGTACAGATTAAGGAATCGCTTAGGCATCTGAAGCCTCTTATCAGGAGTTTTCCAAGCCCCTTCTAACAATTCCTGTAACCCCTCATCTGAAGGAAAAGTAACAGCCTCCTTCCGCTGTCGCTTAAAAACACCTTTAACAGGAGTCTTATCCTCCACAGACAGCTTTAAAGCCTGCTTCACAGCTACAATGAGATCCTCTATACCAGCAGCAGAGTTCTCTTCCAAATCATCACCCTGATCCCAGGGGATGTCAGTATACTCTCCTTCCTCCTCATCTACCACAGTAGTCAAAGCATAAGACCTTCTAGGGGTCCCTGCCACATCATCCATTTTGTACAGCATTTCACTGAACCTGTTGATCCCCTTAGCAGTATCCTGCATCACCTGAATCAGCGCAGGATCTGCCTGGGTAAGAGGCAAGGAGCCAGACGACTGCTGAGATGATGGCATAGGTCTCTGATTCTACCAGCCCATCACTCTGCCTGTCCAAAAGCTGCACCAAAGCGTTAACTGACCTGCCTAGGGCCCTGGCCCACGCAGGTTCCATCTGCTCTGCCCTATGGGGTTCACTGCCCATGGGTCTCACATCAGCGCAAGTAATACATAAGCCCCCCTTGGCCATCTGCTCAGGGACAAACTTTTGTGTGCAAACATTGCACGCGCTCAGTGCACTAAGGGCTCCCTCCCCCAAAACCACAGCCTGATGCTCAGACATGATGCAAGTGATAAATGTATATCTATCAGTATACACAGTGCAAACAATGTACAAGCGTTTATACAGAGGCAATGCACCCAGTCACTTATCTGTCTGTTGGTTTCAACTGCGGGGAAGCGATGCCCAGGAAATCCAAGTCACTCTGCCAGGATCAGTAAGCCAGCTCAGCTCCGCTGCAAGCGTTCTGAAAGGCGCCAAAGTCAGAGTGAAGGAAGAGACCACAGGTCCCTGCTGCTGCGGGGTCCGTGACCTTTTGGCGCCAACCACCCCCAGCAAGCCGCTCCTCAGGTAGGATTTCCTAGTTCCAGTGTCTCCCCCTCAACTGGGGATCACTTGGAACATGCCTGTCACAACGCTGCTGTCCTCTCATCTAGGAGCTCAGCGTGTAAGCTCCGCATAAAATGGCCGCCGCCATCACGGAGCGCCTGTCCCCCATGATCCCCACCTAAATGTGGAGCCGGTTTCAGGGTACTCCGGAGCCCAGGCAGCCTTTTAGAAAAGGCTATAAGCGCTGCACAGGGAGACCAGACAGTGTCTCCCCTGTGCACAGTGAGCTGACAGGACGCGCTTCTGTCAGCTCCTGCTGCGCTAGCAGTGTGAGGATTCACTATGAGAATCCTCACACTGTGCCTACCTAGCTAGGGTAAAAGTTAATAAAACAATAAAAATCCCCTAACTACTCTAATTCTTCGGCTGCTCCTGCAGCCCTTTAGAATAGCACCCACTCCAGTGGGCACCTAACACGAACTGAAGAGTCCAGGGATGCAGTAGGGGAGGAGCCTACCCTCTAAAACTTTAGGATAGGTGCCTGGCTCCTTCGGACCCTCCTACATCCCAGTGTTGAGCTGTGTCACCAGGACCATTGAAAGAGAAAAACAATTATTCCAATTACCTAGTTCACACATTATTTATAACCAGATTATTATATAGTGCAGCAAGAGCCGTTGTGGTTTACGCCTGGAAACAGTGATACTGGATAGCTTTTGGATAGTCAAAAAGGTAGAAAAGCCCTGCTCGCAAGCTTACAATTTACATTATGGTATTGACTAGAACATATACGGTCAGTAATTTAAGGTATTTGTAATAAAAGAACAGAAAGCTATAGGAGGACATTTTAAATTTTAGCAGGACATTCCCAAATACAACAATGACATATAAAAAAGGTAAAATTACAAAAATTTAAAAAGTCAGCAAGAAATTCAAACAAGCAATAAAGTTTTATAGGGGGGGGACATTTTCCATATAACAAAAGCAAAAATCTAACCCTATATAACTTCCCAAGGGGCATATGTATTAATAATCGTGGCACGGATTATGAACACTCCATTTCATAGCATATTTTCATTTTTAATGAAGATATCCCAGCTATGCACATAGGAAAAGTTGCAGGGACAGCAGAAGAGCCCCTGGGAGTTATAGTCTGTATTTTAGAGCATGATTTCACACCCACGCTCAGTGTCAGATTCCAGAATCTGGCCCAGAGAGAGGATCATATGATCTCTCCTCTACAGCTACAATTCCGCCATAGCAGGCCTTGGCAACCTGTGGCTCTACAGCTGTTGTGAAACCACAAGTCCCAGCATGCCTGGCTACAGTTTGGCTAGGCATGTTCCATAGGCTAAAAGGATTTTACAACATATGAACATTGTGCAAATTAACATGGCCAATCCATGAAAATCTTAGCCAACATAGGTATCAGATCATAGTCCCCCTTGATAAGGGTGTGATATGGGGCTCCAACAGTGGGAATCCCAACAGTCACTATCCTGATGTCGGGATGACGACCGCCGGTGCTCCGACAGGGGGGTGAGCGCAGAGCGCAAAGACGCCCCTTGTGGGCTCACTGCGCTCACCAGGCTGCGGGACCGGTGGCTCGCCACAGGTTCTATTCTCCCTCTATGGGGGTTGTGGACCCCCATAAGGGAGAATAGCCCCTGTGAGTCGGGATCCCGATTACCGAGGCGTCATCCGGCACCCATTGATAATGGGTTCTGCGATCTGCAGTGCTAGTTAGCTTTTATTAGGAAATCTCCTGTATCATACCATTAGTACATAGCAATAAAATTCTGCAGAAATTAGTTTCTTAGGTTATAGAAAAAAGCTTGATAAAAATCGGCCGGTAAAATATTTAGGAAAGAAAGAAAAAAAAAATATATATATATATATAATATATATATATCATAGTTCTAATTTCCTTTTCAGTACCACCCTCCTGAGTGAGAACAATTAGAATAAAAATAAATTCATAAAATAATTGTATTCTCCTTACCCACAATGCAACACCTGTATACAATGCTGTAAAATCTTAGTGAAAAGGTTATTTGCGATTATCGGTTTTCATTGTGAAAGGCTCTGAACGTGAATGATTTAAGCGCAGACATAAACGTGATTGTCTGAAATACACAACAGCAGCTGTGGCACCCATTCTGCTTAATTCCAAAAACAGAAAAAAAAAAAAAAAAAAAAATTTAAATGGGAGCCAGCAGATGCAATAGTCATGAGGCTGAAACAAATGTTTCCAGCAAAACCACTGCAAGTCTCCAAAATGTACAATATGGAAATCAACAAATAATAGATTTCTGCAATTTAAGGGTTTGGTAATTGATAAGGACAATGGTTGGGGGTAGGGCAGGGAACAGAGTGAGACGTGCTAGGCTTTTATTACCGGGAAATGCATAAGATTTAGGCAAGCCTATTCCCTGATAAATTCTACATCTTAATAATCCCCTTTTGCTGCCAGGCAAAAAAATATGACTTATAGAGATACTAGACATTGGCATTCCTGTAAAATATTAAGTTTAGCTCCAACTGCTGTGGATACTAAATCCTAATGTACCTTATCAAGCAAATATTTACTACCCAATATTGGAATCCGCCAGAAGCTTGGCTGGAAACAGATTGGAGTCTGCAAGTACATAAATATTTTTTTTTAAGAACTTACCTTGGACTTGTGGGAACCTCCCTAATTTTCATCCGCAGACCTCTAGAATAGCTCCAGCATACATCTACAAAGTGATACAGAATGAGGTTAATTCTGCAAACAAACCTGCAGTTTAAAGCTGCAATGATCATGGTGAAAGTGGACTAGAATACAAGTGTAGCATCACAAATGAGGCATGAGGTCCCAGAAATACAGGCATGAGGCATCACAAATCTAGACAATCCATTAGGGGTGAGAGGGAGATCAATAAAATTCTTAATTACATGCAGTGGTAATAAACATCGAGAAGCACAGTTGAACACCTATATTTCAAGATATTAGAAACGGATTATCAACTATCCACTAACACCAGCACAGTTTTATTTAAATACTCCATTACATACAAACATTTACACACAGACATTTCCTGGTACAGGTAGAGCACCGATAATCCGGCACAGTCGGTTCCAGCAAGGTGCCGGATTACTGGATTATCTGTGCTGTACTTGTGACGAGTCTGCACCCTGCACCAGTTTTAACATCCACGGCTCTCTCCTGCAGTCCGTCTCCCCTTGTGACTCCCTATGTTAGTCATCAGTGCCGCTCCCCCCCCCCCCCGCGCCACACACAGCAACAGGACTCCCAATGTCAGCATCGCGCTTTTCATACCCGCAGCGCAACTTCCTCCCTCCCACTGCCCTCTAAACCTTCCCAAATCCTAACTGCCCACGGCACCTGATGTGTCCGGATTAAAAGAGGTTCCGGACCATCAGGTGCCGGAAAATCTGAGTTGTACCTGTACTTCCTTATCTTTGCGGTCACCGTTTACGCTACAGAATTTATGTACTCCATTGTCCCCTAGCGGGCTTGCTTTGCTCGCCACAACTTTACTAAAGGGGATGGTGGCGTGGACACAGGATTTGTAACAGTTTCCCTCACCAACAATCCGGCTAAGTAGCGGCTAACGTAACCGGTTGCCGCAAAGAAGAGGAAATACCCAAGTATAGGATGGTAACCGCCTCAGACATATAAAAGAGCTCGGAAAACAATTGGGCTTCCAATTTTTGTAAACAACGCCAACAGAATAAAAGTGCCACTGGGTTTAGTAAATGTAATCACTATTTGCTAAGAAATGTCCATAGGCAATATACAGATGTGTCAGCATACACCTAGCTTCACGTGACATGGTGCGAGGCGCCGGGCGGGAGTGGGCCACCACATCCTGCGCACTGGGATGAGTGGTTTGTTTCTGTTGCAGCAATAGCGTATTAGTCCCTCTACATCACCTTCTTGATGGCTTGCTCCACGGCATCATCTATTTTCTTATTATTCTTTCTAGCAATTCTCTAAATCTCAACTCATGCACCGTTCCATCCTAACTTTACACCTCACTTCATTAAAATCTCATTTGCATTTTGGACCGGCCATTTAATGGGTTGTAAGCACACAAAAAAAAATGTGAACTGCATGGATACCTGTTGGGGCTATGTATCACATGTCCAGTGTCTATGGATTATCCTGCATGGTAAGCCCCAGAAGGGTTTAACATATTGTCTGTGCAGATCCTGAGCTCAATGCAGAGCATTAGCCATGTGGTAAGCCCAAGGGATAACTGAATCTGCCCCTCTGTTTCCTTTAAGGCCCATACAGACTGGGTGACCGAGCTTAAAGCAGCTCCGTTTCCTTGTTTGAGCTTTCTGCTCAAAAGCCGCCCAGTGTGTAAGGAGCAGCAATGGGCGGTGATGCACACTCCATCATCATCGCCGTTGGCCGCCACACATCTACTGGTACGTGTTTCCCCGATAAGACAGTCTTATTTTATTTTTTTTGGAACAAAAAAACTAAATAAAAAAAAAAAAAAAAAAAAATGCACACCATAGGGCTTATTTTCGGGGTAGGACTCCTTTTAAATTAACATGCCCCCCATTCCTGCTTTTATCCCCACCATGCCCCCCATTCCTGCTTTTACAGAATACACATTATGCCCTTCAGTCCTGCCCCTCACCTTTCAGCACAACTCCCGCTTTCCCGTTTTTCAGCCTTTCCGCCGCTGCTTTCACTCTTCGCTCACCTGTGTACCATACGGAAGCCGCGTGGATGGTGCGAGGTGACATCATGCGCAATGCTTCCCTGGGACAGGGAGGCTTCAGCGGTACCAGGGCTGCTACCATACCGAAGCAGCCTCCATCATGCAGGGTGGGGTTGAGGGGGATAGCGGGGGCATTGTAACATATTTTAGTGCATGGACTCGGAAAAATGGGGATTTTGGTAGGGCTGGTTTTGGACCGTTGTCCAGAACTAAGGGTAGGGCTTATTTTTAGGGTAGGTCTTATCGCGGAAACATTGTATTACCAGCAGATTAGCGACTAGGTGAATGGCTTTCCATAGCATCCTTCTCAACCCCCATAAAAATCGCTCACAAGGGTGAAAATCGGCCAGTGTGTATGGACAGTCTCTTCTGTTTAGGTTGAGCATTTTTTCCTTGGTGGCAATTAAGGGCTCAAGTTAAAGTCATTTTAAGGGAGGCGATTACAGTCACTAACATACTGTACGTGGCATGCAGAAAATAAATTCAGATGAATTCATGTTGGAATGAACAGAGCTCATTATGCATCAAAGCGGAATTAGCAAATCGTAAAATCATTCCCGAAACTAGAGACTGTTCTAGTCCTGACTGGCTGCGAATGCATGTATGAGCCTAATAAGACTGCCAGACTCAGTCAGCAGCTGGGGAGAAGATGACTGCATCTGACAGTGTATGGGATCATTGCTCCAATCTTATTAATGGCACCCTGCTGGATCCAGCTTCACAGCAATAAATCTATTTACGGATATCCATGACACCCACCGGTTAGGAGCCCAGCAATAATAGCAGACTCATTTCCAGCTATTGTAATAGATCTAGGTTTGTACCGCACACGCAGAAAGTTACTATAGTCATTGCGCTACTGCTCCCGCCACATCATGCCTGAGAGTAGGTTACGACCATCGGTTCATCGCTGGCTGGGGAGATGTACTTCACTTGCAAATTAGTGATCGCAAAACATTGTCTATGGAATGTCAGCAAAGTGAAAACTGTCTGTTGCCTAATTTTAAGAGGATGCCTTAGTCATTATGAAACTACACTTGGCCCTCATGTGCAAAGGTCATCTTTGTTGAAATGTATTTCAGGGGACTTATGTTGCAATGAAATACAAAAGAATGTGACAGTCTACACATAAGGCTTTCTAGTTTCTGTAGACATAATCAAGTGTACTTGTGTCTTAACAAGAAAGGATTATATTCATGAAGCCAACAGCTGCGCTTTTTATGCAATTCAATCAGGTTCATTTAGAATGGTTGAAATAAACTATTCTGACTTAGCAGTGGCACACTTGGTGGATACGAGCAACATACAAGACCCAATTATAATTTTTTTAAATAAATAAATCTGGAAATGTACATCCTGTCTAAGCATCTACAAGAAGTGTAATTAGCATTTGTTTAGGCCTAGGACAACTAGGACAGTGTTCTGTATCTTAAATTTAACTTGTACAATACAATCATTCCCTCCTCCCCCCTATATTCTGCTTTCACAGTCATTACCACTTTACTGTATACTGATCGATCATGAACCATACGGGCTAATTAGTGTAGAATTCTATATACGTTATCCAAATCATGGCACCTCATCATAGAACCACAGGACTGCAGTTCATCACTCATCAATGTGAAAAGGAGTGTAGGGTAGACTGATTAGATAAAGGACAATTCTTATAACCAAGCTAGAAACGTTCTACCTGCCAAGTCCCCCCCCCCCCCCGCACGCGCGCGCACACACACACAAATCTCCTAGGAATGTATGTATTTTAGAGATTGTATAATCCAAATGATCTTTATAGATTTGTCCATAAAACATCTATCCTGCATTCGCTACAAGTCGCATTATATATAGCAAGTGAGATGTGACCCGGTAACGCAAAGATTCTTTGTATGCATCTTTCTCCATTGCAATGCCATATGCATAAGCAGCTTCTGCGGATTAAAATATGCAGCATGCCTATAATTTGTGTGACACTGCAGATGTATCGGCGTACAAAATGCTACATTACAGTGTTTTACATGTAGCATTTTTTAATATGCAGATGCAGCCACATGAACATACAACATGCCCAAAAAGTTGGCATGGGTGTATGGAGGCAAAATATTTGTACCACTTTGGGGGAGTGGCTTATGGCCCATTACATCACTCTAGGGTGGATCTAGTGCTATGGTTCAAGTGCCCAGCATGCTTCACTACCGCCTCCTTCTTAGTGGCAAGAGCCAGAGGTGCTGCAGGATAATCTCACAGTGGTTCCTGTCACCAAAGAGAAGAAGGCATTATTGGCTTAGACCCCTGGAAAGGTGTAATCTGGTTGCAGCCCACACCCCCTTTGTCATACCCCTGGTGCAATAAATGACTCAGGAAATATATCAAATTACCTGTGCTTGACTAAAGAAGTCCAGAGCATGTGACCCATTAGTGGTACTCGTAGGCTGGAGTTGAAAACCACTGAGGTAGATTCTTTGATAATATACTGCATTCTCCCATGTATAGGGGAACCTACCGATCTGCCACTTTGAAAGTTACGGATTATGCTTACGATAATTCCTTTTCTTCGGAGTACTTCATGGCAGCCACACAATGGGTTCATCCCTCTCTCCCCTCACAATTAGACAGGTAGTTTTTCCCTAGGACACGCCCCTCCTTTCACCAGTACATAGCCAGCACCTTCCCCCATGTCTCTAGTCTTTTGACTCGTCTCCGCCACCGATCCTAGGGAAAAACACAAACACGGGGGGGGGGGGGGGGGGGGGGGGGGATAATAATAAAGGGGGGGGGGATAATAATAAAGGCTGCCATGAAGTACTCCGAAGAAAAGGAATTATCGTAAGCATAATCCGTAACTTTCTTCTTCTTACTTCATGGCAGCCACACAATGGGATATACCAAAGCAGTAGGGTGGGCTACAATACCTTAAATCAAGGCCTGATGTAGAACTCTGCTCCCAAAGGACTCTTCAGTTACATCCAATGCATAATGCTTTGCAAAGGTATGTATGGACGACCATGTCGCAGCTTGGCATGTCTTTGACCGAGACGTTAGCCTCTCTTGCCCAGGAAGTTGCCATTGCCCTAGCCGAGTGTGCCTTTATGCCTTCTGGAACTTGTCGGCCAACTTTCTTGTAGGTGAAACAAATAACTTCTTTGAGCCACCTTCAAATAGTTTGTTTTGAAGGCGCAAATCCTTTCTTTGCTCCTTGCGGAATCACAAACAGTGAACTTGTTTTCCTGAAGCTTGCTGTACGATCCAAATAAATTTTGATTATTCTCACCATATCCAGTGTATGAAGATCTTTTTCTCTTCTAGTAGTTGGATTTGGAAAAAAACAAGGCAAAACAATATCTTGACTCATATGAAAAGATGAGACTACCTTCGGAAAAAATGAAGGTTTGGTTCTTAGGACTACCTTGTCCGGAAATAACTTAAGGTAGGGTTCACAACATAGCAACGCATGTAACTCCCCTACACGTCTTGCCGACGTAATAGCAACCATAAATACTACCTTCCACGTAAGAAATTTTAGCCCAGATCTCTCACATGGTTCAAATGGGTTCGCCATGAGACGTTTAGAACTAGATTGAGGTCCCACTGAGGAATCACTGGTCTAACTCTCGGACGGATTCTTTTTGCTGCTTGGAAAAACCTTTTTATCAACCCTTGGTCTGCTAACTTCTTATCCAGAAGAACGCTAAGAGCTGAGACTTGTACCTTCAGGGTTGCTATAGATAGGCCCTTATTGAAACCCTCACAGAGGAACTGTAGAACATGCGCCAGTCTAGCCTTGGGAAAAGGAAACCTATCTTCAGACCATCCAGCGAAGATCCTCCAGATTCTATAATATATATCAGAGGAAACCTTCTTTCTTGCTTGAAGCAGCATGTCTACTACGACTGTCGACAGGCCTTTATCTGTCAGTTGCTTCCTTTCAAACTCCATGCCGCTAAATGAAGTTTCTGTGGGTCCTGGCACATTACTGGGCCCTGCATCAGAAGATCCTGCGATACGGGGAGAAACCATGGCTCTGCCACCGCCATGCCCTCTGCCATCGGGAACCAGGCCCTTCTGGGCCAATATGGAAGAATGACTATCGCCCGAACTCTCTCCGATCTGATTTTCCACAGTACCTTGTGGATGAGTGGGAAGGGTGGAAAGATATATACCAGGGAGAACTCCCATCTCTGGGACAGGGCATCCACGCCTTCCGATCCCCGTGCCGGGCGTCTGGAGAAGAACCGCTGAACCTTCGTATTCTCTGGAGTCGCCATCAGATCTATCTGTGGCTGGCCGAATCTGCGAACGACTTGTCTGAAGACTGAGTCCTTCAGCTCCCATTCTCCGGGCAGAATTTGAGTTCTGCTTAGGAAGTCTGCCAGCTGATTCTCTTCCCCTGGCACGTGTAATGCCGAGATGGATAGGAGATGCTTCTCTGCCCAGCCCATGATCAACCGGATTTCTTCTAGCAGTGGGCGACTTCTTGTCCCCCCTTGCTTGTTGATATATGCGACTGTAGCTATGTTGTCTGAGAAGACTCGTAGATGGGATTTCCCTATTTCGCCTGAAAAGAATTTTATGGCCAGAGAAACTGCTCGAAGCTCCCTGTGGTTGGATGATAGTTCTGACTCTTGAGCGGACCAGATACCTTGGGTAGTTTTGCCTGAACAATGCGCTCCCCACCCTGTGACGCTTGCGTCTGTTGTCAGTACTACATACTGCGGGCTTGAAAGACACCATGTACACCATGTATCTGCTTAGCCACCACTGAAGTGACAACACCACTGAATGAGGGAACGTGATGTAGCGTTCTAGAGGAACTTGGCTTCTGGTATAGGGTAGGAGATACCACTGTAGTGTCCTCATATGCCACCTGGCCCACGGTACCACTTCCACTGTCGAAGACATCATCCCCAAGAGGCTTATTGCTAGTCTCAGTGGAACCTTCCGATTCCCTTGGATTACCTCTACCAGTTCTTGAATTTTTTCGCATCTCTGGCCGGACAGGGTGACCTCGAATCGCACTGTGTCCACGATGATGCCTAAGTATTGGATGGTCTGTGTAGGGCACAGATGGCTCTTGTTCCAATTGATCAACCACCCATGATCCTGTAGGAACTGAACTACTATTTCTGTATCTCGGACGGCTTCTGCTTTTGACCTTGCTGAGATAAGTAGATCGTCCAAATAGGCCCATATTGCTATGTTTTTTCTTCTTAAGCACTCTATCATGACTACAAGTACTTTTGTAAATACCCTCGGTGAGGATGTGAGACCAAAGGGAAGGCAGGTAAACTGAAGATGTTTTCCTTTGACGCAGAACCTGAGAAATTTTCTGTCTGGTATATAGATAGGGACATGAAAATAAGCGTCTTTTAAGTCTATTGAGACCAGGTAGTCTTCCCTTCTCAGACCCATAAGGATAGTCTTGGCTGTTTCCATGTGGAACTTGCGTTTCCAGATTCTGGCGTTTAGATCTCTTAGATCCAAGATTGTTCTGAAACCCCCAGAACTTTTTGTTACCACGAACAAACGGGAGTAGAACCCTAGGCCTTTCTCCGCCTCTGGAACGGGCTCCACTGCCCCCGAATCCGCCAGATCTTTTATGCTCAGGGCCAATGCTTCCTGCTCCGCCCTTAAAACTGGAATTTTTGAAACTAAAAATTTTTCCCTTCTGGGTCTTGAAAGAAACTCTAGGCGATACCCCGTGGACACCACCTCTAGAACCCAGGTGTCTTGTACCGTCTGTTCCCACACGTGGGCAAACTGCAGCAATCTTCCGGCCACCTGGAAATTGTCCACGGGACATGACTTGTCACTGTTTTTTATCGCCCCTTTTGACTGTTTGTCGAAAGAAGGCTCTGGAGATACCTGAGGTATATCTCTCCCGAAAAGGCCTCCCGGGCCTGTAGGACCTGGCTTGCCTGAAGCTTTGCCTGGGGAAATAATTGAAGCCTCTTCCCCTTTTATCTTGGGGGAGTCTAACTGACTTCCCACCTGACATCCTCTGTATCATCTGGTCAAGTTTACTGCCGAAAAGGAATTCCCCCTCGAACGGCAGGGTTGCCAGTTTGTTTTTAGAGTGGGCGTCTGCTGCCCAAGACTTGAGCCACAGAGCTCTCCTTGCCACTACTCCAGAGGTCAACGCCTTCGCTGAGTAATCCAGCACGTCTAAGGATGCCTCACATATATAATCAACAGTGAGTTGGATTTGAGCCAAACTGCTGATCATCTGCTCTTTAGCCACCCGTTCCTGTAGATCCTCTTGTAAAGAGGCGCACCATATTCTAAGGGCTCTGGCCAAGGAGGCAATAGCTACTCCTGATTTGATAGAGGTGGCGCTAGAGATGTGCAGCCTTTTCAAAGCGCTCTCCATACGCTTCTCCATAGCGTCTTTAAGAGATGCACCATCCTCAAGGGGAATAGTAGTTTTCGTAGTGACCTCGGACACCGCCGCATCAATTTTGGGAATACTACACCATTTTAGAAACTCCGCATCCTCTATGGGATACATTTTTTCTGTCCTTTTCACAGGCCCAATCCGTTTGTCCGCATTGGACCACTCCTTAATTAAGATCTCTTTAACCACCTTGTGCACGGGAAAACACCTCCCCTTTCTCGACCTGTCCTCAAACAGAGCGTCATACTCAGTTCTTACTGGTTGTTTATAGTTCAGTGTTTTATATAGTTCTTTTAGAACCACCTCCACCAACTCTAAATTAAAGGACCGTTCTTCTTCCACTAGTTCACCGGCCTCTGCACCGTTATCTCCATCATCATCATCCGTATCTGCCGCCGCTGGCATATCACATTCTACATCCAAACTGGTCTGTGACCTAGACCTTTTCCCCTGATATTCTTTCTTGGAGACAAAGTTATCTTTCATCCAGGCCATAAGCTCACTAATCTGGGAAACAGTCCCAATACTGGTATCAGCTCCCTTGTCACAGCTGCGGCACAATGAATTCTCTCCAGTGAAAATCTTATCACAACCAATACATGTCTTGCTAACATGTTTCTTCTTGGCCAATCTCTTCTTAGTCCCCACAGGCACACTAGAAGATTAAATAACAATAATCACTAACTACTCTGTGTATACTTATACATAGAAAGAAACTAAGTCCTCTGAGAGGACCTACCTGGGCAGCAACGTAGAAAGTTTTTGAGAGGCTTCTTCCTCCATGTCACCGGTTACCACAGGGCTTTGCATACAGCGTAGCTAGCACGAGGAAGCGCCTGTAACACCGACCAGGCGCGTTAAGAAGGCTGCTTCCGCCTTCCGGCAGCGTCAGGCAGCGTGCGCGTCATCCCGACGCTTGGAACGCACGCCCGCCTGACTTCCTGCCCCGTGGACCGCACGCTTGCGTCTCAGCACTGAGCGGAGACAGCGTGCTTAGGTCAGAGCAGCGCGCCTAAACGCCTGATGACCCGCACGCAGGGAGCCCAGCACACGCCGCGCAGACACCTGCTTCTGTCTGCCGGCGGTGATTTAAACTGAGAAAAAAAACTGCCAGGGCTCCCTCCGCCTACCAGCACCCGCAAGTGAGGTACCTGCCGCCGGCCAGACCTCTTAATGGGAATAGGCACCGCCACCCCAACGCTGCCCAGGACTGGCAGCGTAACGCCTACCAGTAGGTAAGAAAAACAAAAAACCTATACTACACTGTCTATCTGCCTAGGAGACAGGAAAAAGACTAGAGACATGGGGGAAGGTGCTGGCTATGTACTGGTGGAAGGAGGGGCGTGTCCTAGGGAAAAACTACCTGTCTAATTGTGAGGGGAGAGAGGGATGAACCCATTGTGTGGCTGCCATGAAGTAAGAAGAAGAAATCAATAATCACTATGCTGCAAGCATTCACTTTACTATTACAATTTCATGTGTTATCTGCCTGTACGCATCAAAGCGGAAAGAAATAATACTACCACGTGAAAGATGGAATATAAGTTATTCATGTTGACTGCTATTTGTTTTGCGAACGGTAAAGCATACAATAGTGTTCAGCTTTAATAGCCACACAAACACTAAAATATGGTTATGGGCCATAAAATATAATAGAAGTGAATTGCTGGGCAAATGGCTAATGTTATACAATCTGAATATATGCATATCTGAAATGTAGTATGGCCAGACACAACTTGGGGCACCAGAGTTTTAAACCGTAGTTATATTTAGCAACTTTGAAATGTGGAAAATATCCAGTGCTGCAACAATTTCACGCACAGTTACATTCACCTCAAACTCCTCTTCCTGCCATTTACACCGCAGTATCATCCTGCATCTGAAGTAGAAAACATGGACTCACCTTAACTTTACTATTCTGGAAGTATATTTTACATACGCACGCACACACACACACACACACACACACTATTCCTTCCCTAAAACAAACATGATTGCTTTGGCTCAGAAGTTAATCAAAGCTTATATCAGCTCAATTCTTTCTGTCATTGTGAAAAGCAGGGCCTGTAGCAAATTGCACCATAGAAGATATTTTACTGTCTCTACCAAAAAAAAAAAACATACTGTACTGTAGAGAGGTGCGTGTACATTTATTTATTACCAGTTATTTATATAGCGCACACATATACTGCAGCGCATTATAGACTAAATTAACAGTTCCTGCCCCAGTGGAGCTTACAATCTATAGCCCTTACTCTGGTTCACTCGCAAAGGCAAATTCCCTCTCAAATGGACAAAACCATGTGCACTGCAGGGGAGGCAGATGTGATGTGCAGAGAGAATTAGATTTGGGGGGAGTTTTACTTCAAAGTGACATCTATATTGCAGTGTAAAAATAAAGAAGTCAGTATTTTCCCTGCACAGAAAAAAAATAAATCACCCAAATCTAACTCTGCACGTTACATCTGCAAGCTGCCCAAACCCCCCCTGTACATGTTTTTTACATTTGAGAAGGGCCTTTGTGAATGAACCAGAATAAGGGCTTATATTCCCTAACACATGCACACACATTCATTCTAAGGTAAATTTTTGTTGGAAGCCAATTAACCTACCAGTAAATTTTTTGATTGTGAGAGGAAACCGTAGTACCCGGAGTAAACCCACGCAAGCATGGGGAGAACAGACAAACTCCACACAACAGCATCTTTGACCAGGTACAACCAGATACTTCCTAGTCACATGGCTGCAGAGATAGAGATATATACACACACACACACACTGCAATGTCACTGGGATTGGCAACCTTTGTAAGCTCCAGTGTGCCTCTGTTTGCTCAAACTTTAGTCCAAATGTGTGTCTTAGTCACAGAACGTCTTGCTTCACGAGACTGATTCACATCCAACACGTGTATCTGAAATCAGTAGTGTCCTATAAAGCAGACTTTTAGTCGCCTAACATGGTGACTATGACACATATTTGGGTCAAAAGTGCAGTGATATATAGGATTTATAATTACCTCATATACATAGTGCATACCAACAATACACGGTTATTAAGCTAAATATCTGTGTATTGGTTTAATGTTTTAAATGTAGGACTCGAAAAAGATTAGTAAAACGGCCATCTGCAATCTAAATCATACTATTATCTGGCAAATACATCTGCTCCTTCACAATATTACAGGATCTATGATATTTGGGGAGCTCAGATGACCGAATCATTTTTTTTTTTTTTTGTTACAAAAGTTTTAACTGAATGGGTGACTACAAAAAAAAAAAATTATCAGTACTTGTGTATTATAACGGCGCCCCCGATTTCCATCGCAGGACATTGTACAACCACAAAATCGCATCGCATGCAATGAGACGCGATTATACCCGATTTTTAATTGTACAGGCACCCAGATGCCTGATTCCTATGTTAATTGCCCCCACCCAGACCCGATATTAGATTGTACACCCACCCTGATGGGTAATGACTATGGTCAAATGCCCCCCCATTGTTAACACCACCCCACTATCAACGCCAACCCGAAGCGTGGCGAGCGCAGCGAGCCCTCGAGGGGCGGCGCTACACGCCCTCGGACCTTTTCATACCCCCACTATTCACGTCGGCGTGGAGTTGATGTTATATAGTGTGACGAGCCACCGAGCCCGAAGCATGGCGAGCGCAGAGAGCGCCGACGTGGATAGTGGGGGTATGAACAAGTCGGAGGACGCGTACCGCCGCCCCTCGCGGGCTCGCCACGCTTCGGGGTGGTATTGATAGTGGGGTGGCGTTAACAATGGGGGGGCATTTAACATTATCGTTACCCATCAGGGTGGGGATACAATTAAAAATCGGGTCTGGGTGGGCATTTAACATGGAAATCGCGCCACATCGCATGCCATTATAATAGCATGCGATGCGACGCGATATTAACATTGTACACTCATCCAGGGGAAAGGCTCAAATCGGGTCCATCGCATGCCATCGTATACCTTAATTAGTGGTATACGATGTGAC
Organism: Crinia signifera; assembly: GCF_055691185.1. Lineage (NCBI taxonomy): Eukaryota > Metazoa > Chordata > Amphibia > Anura > Myobatrachidae > Crinia > Crinia signifera. The sequence continues at coordinate 127,390,254 of NC_139224.1, forward strand.
GCGATGGGCGCAGTAATAATACACAAGTACCCTATTATCTAATATGATTAATGATGAACACTCTTCATGCATTAAGCCAAAACACACACACAAAAAAATAAAAAATAAAATAATCCAATCCAGAAACAGAAATGTGGAATCCTCCTCAGACACGCAGCCTAAAGTGAGGATGGAATCATCTGAGTAGAACAACAATTTAAGAGAACCACAAAACCAGTTAATATAGATTTAACATACTTCGAAAATGATCTCCTAGTCAACACCACAGGAATTACATGGTCTATTTATCATGACTGTACTAAGACCATCGAGAATATCTTGACATGTGTGTTTAGCTAGGACAATGTGTAACTGTATACTTTAGAAAAGAACATAAAGTAGCCATTCATTACACAAGACTAAAGCAAAATGACTGATAGTGTGTACAGTACTGGGAGGAATGGTTTAGACTAGGCATGTCCAACCTGCGGCCCTCCAGCTGTTGTGAAAACTACACATCCCAGCATGCCTTGCCATAGTTTTAGCATTCCCTAATCGCAATACTATGGCAAGGCATGCTGGGATGTGTAGTTTCACAACATCTGAAGGGCCGGAGGTTGGACATGCCTGGTTTAGACAGCTGGATACCTGCAATGAGAGAGGCGATTAGTCACCATCCTAATGTTGCCCCATCCTACTTTAATAATCATCCAGATGCGCTGTCCACTGACACACACGAGGCAGGCACTGCACTGTCACACCCGCAGCGCTGTACATGGCAGTACTAGAGTGCGTGCAGGAGAGTCAGAGCGCACATGCAGTGCCGCCGGTCAGGGGCACAGATGGCAGGGTGCTGCTGCTCATAGTGCCCGTTATACACGACTCACAGCGGCAGCTGAGTGCCATTAGCACACCCAAGGCCACGGCACAGTGTGTAGTGATGGCATGCCCCAGTACCCCAGGGTAACAGACAGCTTCCTCCCGCCGCACCCCCATGCATACAGCAGAGGCCACACAGCAGTATATGTGACCCCCTCTATACGTCGGATAACTTACACCCACACCCAATCTCCCCGGGTCACTGCACATCAGCCCTGCAGCCCCAGGAGAAGCCAATCTGGCTGCCGGGGCTATCTGCGTATGTAAGGCACAATTAGACTATATAGTGCAGATCTGCACTATATAGTCTTGGCTGCCCTCTTTATTTGACGGCCGATGTTCACTCACATGGGAGCGCGCATCGGCCCTAAAAAGCACATAATGAGCATGCCTTGCTGAGGCTTCCGATGTTCACTATATCGGCAACATCAGAAGCCATGTGTGTACACACTATAAAAGATAAGCAGCTAGGAGAGGATAGGACAGTTTATCAGGAGAACTTGATAGAAGGAGGTACCGTATGTGGTGATCAAGACAAGTTAAGCAGGAAAAAAAAAAAAAACACAGTACATGGATACTCGCAAAACTACTCATCCACAAAATATTTAACCACAAGCATAAAATTATAGAAGTCTAGTCAGGAACATCCAAAAACCAGACAAGAGGGGAAAAAAAAAAAAAAAGGAGGAGAGATCAAGAGCAATCATTAACGCATATAGATCAGTGGACAAGTTTGAAAATCAATCGCCTGATTCAGAGATGAATGCAGTTGCTATGCACAATGTTTACAAAAGGGGCTGAAATCGACTGGTGTGTATGCCACTTATCATTTACAAGCAATTCGCTCCCTACTGTATCAGCTATTGGGGGCAATTTAATTGAACACAATGTTGCTTGTCTCCAGGGAACAATGTGTGGAGTTATTAAATTGCCTGAGGTGCAAACAGAAACTATACTTTGTGCCTTTGGACTTATGGTGGTGTTATCGTGTGCAACAGCATTGCACCCTGGGCATTACTCACTGTAAACTGCATCCTAAGCACTGGGCGTGATTTGGGGATGCAGTTTATTATGGAAGACAACTCAATTAAACCCTGTTATTGTTTGGCTGAAGTACTAATAAGCTACTTAAGTTACAATGTAAACAAGTGGTTCCCAAACTGTGCGCCGTGGCTCCCTGGGGTGCCTCGGGACACTTGCAGGGGTGCCATGGGTTGGTGGTCAAAGGCCAAATTTAAATTATTTATAGTCAAGTATTTATGGACAAAACCAGTTCTGGTGACTGCCAATCATAAAATATGTGTACAAACAGAACTCTTTAGCACATAACTGAACCGAAGGATCACATAAAAACACAATCCAATAAATTTTAGATTTTTTTTTTTTTTAAATTTGTTGGGGGCCAAGGGGTGCCATGAAAAAAATCTCTGCTACTGTAGGGTGCCGTGATTAAAGAAAGATTGTGAACCCCTGGTGTAAACAATTATGCAAATGCTTTAATTTCTCTTTTTTGGGGGGGGGGGGGGGTGTATTTGAGATATGCAGCTGTAAACCTTACCTTTCTAGATTCAAATTTTGCCTCTTCCTGGCAACACGGTCTACAGAAAGAATCAATCTCATTCAGACCAAATTGCCCCAGTAGGTCACAGGAGCTGCACAACAGATTACTGGAGAAGCCAAGATCCCTGCATGCTTCCGAGGATAGCTCTGTTCCATATGTGGACACCTGAAAGAAAGCACAGTGTATATATAAAACTGAGTAATTGCCCTTGCTAAAAAAAAATTTTTTCCCGTATTTAAAATATAGTCCACTCATCAGGTGCTGGGCCATCACTGGGACCTCCCACTTCAGATGCATTCTACATACAAACACCACGAGTTGTTGACACTACAGTATATGTGCATCTTTATTCTGTGAAAGTGTCAGCCAGTGAGCATTTAACATTCAAATGGAAAGTGGGATACCGGGCATTACCCAGACAATGGCCAGGATATATTGCCATGAATATACAGGTTACAGATGAAATACCTGAAGTGTGAGCTATGAGGCAGTGTTGACGTGGCTTTAAGTATATAAACAAGTTATTCTATGTATATAAACATTTTTAATCGACCTACGTACAACTGGCCGTATGCAGGTTGTAAGTGGGGTCGAACGAGCGATCTAATGTGCTTTAAAAGCACATACCATCCGCTTATGACCTTAGTGGAAGCCGATGGATCAGACACACAGCACGTCTGATCTGAGGGTTGACTGCTCGACCCCACATCCTGCGCTCAGTACATGCAATCCAAAGCACAACTAATTGAAATACTGCAGATCACGTGTACGTCGTTCTGGTGTCTGGCGGATTTTAAGCAATCACACAACAGGGGTGTATTCAATGCAGGGGCGAGCGGCGACAGTGAGCAGTGCTGCCTGCTTGCTGTCCCGCTCGCTCAGTTAGTATTCAACCAACCCCCCGCATACGCCGATTCTGCGTATTTTTCCGCAGGAGCAGTGAGACTTGCCGCTAAATGCAGCGGGATCCCTGCATTAGCCGCGAGCCTCGCTGTTTGGGGGAATCCTCGCTGTCCTGTGACAGTGAGGATTCCCCCGGAACGTTGAATACGGAGAGCGGCCAGCCCGGGGGTTAAACAGCGAGGATCGCACCCGCATTTAACACTGCCCAATAGATTGCACAGATAATAACTACCAGAAAACAGTTGGTCCTTAAAGATAACTACAATAAATCATTACCCAATTATTGGGCAGACTGTCGATAACCTCAGGAGGCTACAAGAAGAAATCATGAAGTCACATGAAATACCCTACTTCCTTTCACAGGTACTGTAAACACTATAGAAGGGTCAAATTCTTCTGGCATTATAATTATTTACATTTGAAAATCAAAACCCTTTTGGCTGAACGGGAAACAGAATACTTAAAAGACCAAGCATTATACATTTAAACACACATACATTAAAGAATTTATTGCCAAATCAAGCAAAGTACTGAATTGAAGTTTTTTTTTTTCCTGGACTGAGCGATAGAAACGTCTGCACAGCAAATTAAGGACAATTAAACTGCTCGCATGTAAATTCGGTGACAATGTACAGTATGGAAATTCTGTCATGTGACAATGTACATTATGCCCGTGTCAGATCATTTAGGGAAACTGTATGTTTCTCTTCCTCACTCATACCATAATGTATTGGGCATAAACGCAAAGGTATTTAGTAAACCCGTTTAAAATACACAAGTGCACAGTACAAATTTACAGCCTAATTAAATTTTGACATTTACTCACTTATTGCCAAATAGAATTATAGCACTAATAATAAAGAATGACACCAAGCATGAAATTAAATTACTGGATAGAAGGATATCACCTTGTTTGCAGTTTACATTTATTAGTTGTCTTTTCCAGTAATGAGCATGTTAGTAGATTTCAAATAATGTATGGTGAGAACCAATTAGCTTTAATCAAATTTGCAAATGAAGGCAGGAAATCCTGGTGTATGCAATTTAATTTTCCTGGCTGGCACTTGATGGGAGAAAAAGGCCTTGTATTGTATATTTTTTTTTTTCATCAAGTTTAATTCCGAAATGGATAGTAAAACGCACACATACATTAACAACTGAAACCTTATAAACATTTATTATGGTGCGGTATGACCACCCACTAACTAGGTAGGGTTTACAGTCTAACTAAACTACCATGGATAAAAAAAACGTCTCCAGACCAGGGCGCACTAAGGGGCGTATTCAATGTGAGGGTCACGGCAGTGACACAAAAAGTAAATAAATAAATTAAAAAAAAAAAAAAAACACACCTTCAGAAAATCCATTAAAAAAAAAAAAAAAAGCCATAGAATTTCCATTGTAATTATACTAAAGTCTTTTTTTGTTTTTGTTTTTATAATATAGGGAGGTCTTCAATTCTGGCCACAAATGCTGCCATTCAAACAGATCAGACTTTAACACAAGTCGGAACTGTTTTGATCGAAACAGCCGCGGATTGTCAACTCACCAGCACACCCACTTTCAGATACTCAGACGGAACATTGAATTGTTATAGTCGAGCAGAAAACGGCCCGGGACGTACCAACAGTCAGAATCCCAGATTAAATATTGAGAAATCAGTTTCCAGCAGGTCCCCCTAGATGGAGGTCAGTGGCCGCACCGCCCCCCCCTCCCCAGCCCTGGAGTTACCTAGCGGCACTCGCCGCATCACCCCACCCCCCACGCTTAGCGACACCGGCTGCCACAACACCTGACAACCCCTCCCTGGCAGCCCCGTCCCCTGGAATGCCGCGCCGGCCTGCCGCCGCAGTTACCAACCCCCCCCCCCCCCACCCCTCCTGGGGCCTCCGGTGCCTTGCACTGGCACTGTGCATGGTCAAGTATTTCTGGGGGATTGCATTGTGTACCCTCTGTGGCTGTGGAGGTTGGTAACTGGTTTACCACCTTTCAGAAAAAAAAAAAAGGCTCTCACACAGCGCTGGACCCTTGCACTGTGTGAAAGCCTCAGAAATCTTGTTTGATTTTTTTTTTTATTCTTGTCTAGTATACAGTTGTACTATTGGTTGAGGACAAGCAGCTGCGGGACTTTTTGGCGCTTGAGAAGTGACTGTCATTTTTGTGGTATATTTTGGTTTACCACCTTAGCTCTGTGGCCCCAGGGCGAGAGTACCATGTGGGGGGCAGAGCTTATATTTAGCACTGAAAGCAGTGCCATCTGCCCCCCTCTCCCCATTCTGCTGGAGATTAGCAGCAGTGGTGCTGAAAACCTGGAACTTCAGATTAGAAAGTTTCAATACTTGCAGAACGTACGATGGGTTGCAAGCAAAGTGGGTGCTCTCTTAGCAATTGTTACAGATTGGAAGGGTGTCTCCATTCATCTGGAAAGTGTTGCAGCACATAATGAATGCTTCATCAGTTGCCAAAGGATTGTTGAAAGCGCTCACAGATCACAGTTTGCGCACATGCTGCACTTTATACTGGACTACCTGGTGTTACACAAAAATATTTCAAATCTGGTTTCAGAACAGTACAAATGCAGGTTAAAAACACAATCTCATCTCTACTACAGGTACCACTTAAGTCTTCCAATGGAGTATATGAATAAAAGTGTCTACATACTAGTACTTTAACTGTATGAAGTATCAAGATGTGCAGCTGCACTGTGTAAGTAATGAAGCAGCATCTTCTGACAAATAGAACTTAATTTAATTAAAAATGCCATTAAATACTTGAGATTTCTCACCATGCGAGAAATTAAGAAGTGGACAACAATTTTCGGTACATTCATTTGGCCAAATGAAAGCACCTTGGAAAGTTATGGTTTTCTTGAAATAACAAAATGAACACTTCATTTTAAAGCATTACTGTCAACAGATAAAGGTGGTTTCTGTGAAACAGATCTACGTGGTATGAATTCAAAGTTCTTGGGAAAAAAACTGAGTGACCTGCAGTTATCACTGACTAATGCAGACAGATTTCCGATTATGGGAAGGTTTTCATGCATGGTCTCTGTATTGCCAGTTTCCACGTTGTTCTGTGAGAGGATTCAGTCTGTGGAATGTCATTAAAAACAAGCTAAATTCATCACTGCAAGATGAAAGTTTAGAAGAATCTGATCCACATGAACGGACCATCTACAGAAGATTTCAATCCTGACATGTCTGTAAACAGGTAGTACTTCAATTCCTAAGGAACACACCACGTACATAGACACAAATAGGCTAGTCATAGCCCTTTCACACTGGAAAGGGCTTGCAACCCAGGTACAAAATTCGGCTTGCAAGCGCTTTCACACTAGCCGCCCGACAGGGCATAAAGCCAGGTAGGCGACTTAATCAGGCGGTGGAGCCAGGAGATGACAGCATCTCCCAGCGGCGCCTTTACAGTGCAATGCACGGGACCTAGATGGCAACGACCTGGGTTACCCGTTCACACTGCCCTTGGACCCGCAAGTGTTCCAGATCCAACCTTCGTCAAGACCGGGGTTGAAATGCCGGAAAGCTGGTCCCAGGATAATAGTTTGGGAACCTTTCACACTGAACAGTTTCCCAGGTTGTTGCGCGTTCACGTGCAATAACTTGGGAAACATTTGTCAGTATGAAAGGGGTATCAGTAGTAGCCATTATTGTTTATGCTTGTTCCATTTTATAGTGATTTACTTTTTTCAGTTTTTTTTTGTGTGGGGGGGGGGGGGGGGGGTTGGGGGGTTTGGTTTGAGCTAGTTTGTCTGGCTCCTAGATCTAAAAAAAAAAAATAAAAAAAAATAATGGACAAGCCCTAGCCTAACCTCAGATTCTAATCGGTAAAAGTAATGGGCTCTTAATTAAAGATTAAAACCTGCAAAGTACCGGACATCGCCTGACTTTTTGCAGAATGCTGCTTAAAGCCCTGTACACACGGGCCGATATATCACCGAGCAATATATCGGTATTCACACCACTGGAAAGAAACAATTAAATAGCTCCATAAGGCACCCATTTGTTACGGGTGTGCACAAGACAACCGAACTCTCCTCTAAGAGAATACAATATAATGCACAATTGGTGCCAATTTATTGCTCTCTTAACTAACATCTATTTCATTTAATTTGACAGAAGTTTGCTCACCAATGACCATAATCTACTGTAAAGCATACACATTTTTATTCCTTCAACTAGCAGTAGCAAAAACCTGGCATACACACTTGCACACTATGCTCCGCCATCTGTGCATGCACATATATTGCTCAGAAGGACTTAAATGTTTTGTATGGAAGGCTGGGCTTGTGTGTGTTTATGTTTGGGGGGGGGTTATTGAAATCATCCCTCCTAAATCCTAGTGAAAGTAAAGCTAAATAATGTTTGGGAGTAACCTTTAGGCATTTAAGCCCCTGTAATGCTTAGAATGAGATACAAGTAATGAGAGGGTTATTGGTGTTGAGTGTAAATTATTATTGGTGTAAATTTACATTCATGACTTAACTAAATATATACCATCTACCACCCCTATCAAAAAGCTCTGGAGATTAAACATATTTCCTAACTAGAATCACTGTTTTTAACCCTAAACCCCAAGTAAAGGGAGCATAGGTAATAGGGTCCAAGTTTGCTGGAGGTAAGATAGTCAAAATGTTATACAACAGACAGCACATTACCCCTACCAGAATTGCTAATGCATAGGAGGTGCTTCAGCAGAGGGGCAGGTACCTGCTTGCTGGGCTCTGAGCACTTGCAGCCCAGCAAGCAGGTCTGAATCGGGCCATAGTGCAGTTTTAACACCCACATAAGACATTTTTTGCATATGCCATATTTCTATGTTTAGAAACTCTGCTAATTGCAACAATATGCAATAAGTGGCATATAATAATATATATCAAATGCCTAGTTCATTAAAGATTGTACACTTGCGAGCAGCGTCCCCTTATTTCTTTTGTCTATTTATTGCATTTAGCCCCCATACTACAGAGTACGCTATTGCTATACAAATTATTAATTTAGCCTCGATAATCCATGCATGCCGCTGCTTATCTGGGATTTTGTTTTGCCGGTGAAACAAAATCCCAGTAAAACGGGCTATTTCAAGTTAAAATACACAAGTTTCACTTAAACCAGGTGTTTTTAGCCCCCAGCCATCTAAATTGAATTGGCCAAATTAAAAAACAAAGGTGAAATAGCGAAAAATCATTGTGTGTATTTTCCTGATATTAAATTGAACAGCCAATTTGAAAACAATTGTAGTTTGAGCGCTGTTTGGTAACAGTTGAGAACCTTTTGTTTTGTGTATATTGTTACATACAGTTAGGGTGACCTTTTCTTGTCTGTATCCTCATAGCAGCTCCTGTGTGCACAATTAAGAGTTCCTGCCAGGATTTTTGCTAGATAATATTTGACTGGTTACTGTGTGCCAAATGCTACACCTCTTTTGCTACTGAGATTTTAAAAGGCACTGAGCCAAGTTGTACCTAGAAGCTAAGAAAAGCTAAGTGCGCACACTATACAATTATTGGGCTAATTTGTCAATAATTTGTAATCGGCGGCCTAATTTATTGTAGTGTGTATGAAAAAATTTTTTGGGGTGTTCTGCGGATGACTGACAAACAAAAAATTATATAATCAAAGTAATATTTGCGCCAGTGTGGGGGTAAACCCGTTCTTTCCAATCCATAAATTTTTCAAAAATAAAGAGTAGCGCTGATATTGGGACCTTCCTGGTCTAGCAGAATAATCGTCCCAATCATAGAACAAAAAGTCACAGAAAGTGGTGGTCATTCTGGTTGGCTTGCTATGTGAGCGCCACAGTGACTATGCTAGTCTCCAAAGGTGCCCACACAGAAGCACTGTGCATAAGTGAACGTGTGCAGTGCTTCAACATTGGTCCCCCATGCAGACATGTGGGGGACCGATCAGATTAGAAACAGGGCCCCCCATAGAGGGAGAATAGAATAGGGGCTTTGGTGAGTTCGCCATGCTGTCATGCTGTCGGAGTCCAGCCAGTCTCGATCCCGACTTCAGGCTAATGACTGTCGGGATCTCGACTGTCAAAACCCTATACCACACCCATGTACTTACCTGTGTGTGCTGCCACAGGTATTTGTGTCAGTAGCCGGTCTGCTTTCAGAACTTAAGAAGGTAAACTTTGTGCAATGGAGTGTAAACAACTATAGTAAGTGACTTATTCCACCCCAGCAAACAGCCGCTGATATATAACAACAACCTGTACTGCCACCATCACCAAATGTGGTATATAGCTAGTAGTGTATGCCTGTGAACCACTCTCTATACTCTTCCCAGGCTGATGCTGCTTACAGTTCTTGGACTACTATGTCAGTCAGATACACACAGTTCTGAGCACACGGCTGCGAGAACAGTAGGATACAATCATCAGCCAACAGGAAACAAGCTAGAGCCACGTCACCCACAGCGTAAAGAGACATATTAAGGGACTCAGCACCTCCCCGGTCTCACGGCTTCCCCCCGGCAGCACTAATAACGAGGACGCCCGGTCAACCCAAGCACTGCTAAGCCCTAGTCTCTCTTACCGCCTGCAGCGCAGCGACAATCCACAGCAACATCCTCTCCGCCACCATTTTACCAGCCGGCACGGCACTTGACTGTGTGACTGACTTGTGACGATGAGGACCCCAGCGGCTGACTATCCTACTGCCTGCGATATAATACACGCCGGACAGCTGTATTTATAACCCCTTACAGCGCTTGCATTTTGTACTATGCATACAGCTACACAGCTGACGAGTACGAATACCAATATGCTATGATTTTCTTAAAAAGATCAGCGTTTATTTTAACTTTCAACCCATGCATTCTTTTCAGGCAATCAGAGGACAGCTAAATCTCCCCCAGTCAGGCCCTCAGCTCACGCATAGGTAGGGACGGGGCAGTAACCAATCGTATCTCAGGGATTGGCGGAGTCTGGTTGCCTGGTAACTCATCGCACGGAGGAAGGGTGCGCGTCACACGTAGGGGGTGTGTCGATGTGACGTAAGGCGCAATGGGCCGGCGCTGGTGCTGCGGCTAGAGCTGGAGGAGCGGCGGGTAGTCAGTGTGTCAGTGCGCCCTGCAAGTGGATCACGCTGGATCCGCATCCTATCGCGGTACTGTCCTCCTCCACTCACCGCGACTCCGCGGTTGTGCCTGTGCGCTGCGGGCAGTGCTCTTCCTCACTCCCCCCACCCCCGATGACCACGTTATGTCGCGATAGACTAGGTTGATGGGGCTCCTAAGGATTATGATGCCGCCCAAGTTGCAGCTGTTGGCGGTGCTGACCTTCGGGGTCGCGATGCTCTTCCTGGAGAACCAGATCCAGAAGCTGGAGGACTCCCGGGGAAAGCTCGGTAAGATGCATCCAGGGGGAGGGGATAAGCCTTCTGTTCTTCCCAGACACCTTTCCATGCCCAGCCGGTGGTGTGCAGGCTGCATGTCTGTGCTTGTGGCCACACTAGTTACTGTATGTGGCCATGATGGTACCTGCCCACGGGTACCGTGGCATAACTGGGCACAGCTGGAGTACCATTCCATAAATCAGCTATTGCTGAACCAACATGGTAATAGTCCAGCAATGTACAGAACTATAGAGATACCCATCCCTAGTGCATTATTCTGTCTAATGCCCAGTGATCTGCTTATAGGATGAACTCATTGAAGTGCTGCCACAGGCTGATCTGTGCAATTCCATTGTGTGCATGGAACAACCCAAGAAGGTCCATAGTGCTGGTCTTGGTCTGCACTGTCCATAGTGCTGGTCTTGGTCTGCACTGTCCACAGTGCTGGTCTTGGTCTGCACTGTCCACAGTGCTGGTCTTGGTCTGCACTGTCCACCGTGCTGGTCTTGGTCTGCACTGTCCACAGTGCTGGTCTTGGTCTGCACTGTCCACCGTGCTGGTCTTGGTCTGCACTGTCCACAGTGCTGGTCTTGGTCTGCACTGTCCACAGTGCTGGTCTTGGTCTGCACTGTCCACAGTGCTGGTCTTGGTCTGCACTGTCCACAGTGCTGGTCTTGGTCTGCACTGTCCACAGTGCTGGTCTTGGTCTGCACTGCCCACAGTGCTGGTCTTGGTCTGCACTGCCCACAGTGCTGGTCTTGGTCTGCACTGCCCACAGTGCTGGTCTTGGTCTGCACTGCCCACAGTGCTGGTCTTGGTCTGCACTGCCCACAGTGCTGGTCTTGGTCTGCACTGTCCAGTCTAACCTGTTGCTGGGGTGACTGACCGGCAGTCAAGATTCCGACAATCATTACACAGTTGTTGGAATAGTGTGTGAGATAATGGAAATCCTATGTGTTGTGCCTCATCATTATTATTGCAGTGACTTCAGGTTTTTGAACTATTCCTAGTGACAGAAAGCCTTTTATCTAAAATAAAGAGTCACTAGATCATTAACAGCAAGAACAATACACAGCTTGAAGTTTCCAAATTTTTGTGGAAATTGTACCAGTTGACAGACACAGAGTATTTAAGGATTCTTGTTTAATTTTAGGCCTTTTTTGTTTATTTATTCGAATTTAGCAAACGTTGTGATGCGCAGAATACACCAGTGTTCTAGAAGTAAATGTTGCTGATAAAATTGATACATTTCAAAGTATGTAGTGCTGAATTCTGACTTGCTTCCAGGCATCACAGAAGTTTTTACTCTACACAAGTGATATGAAACTATACCCAAGGCTCCGTTGTAAGAATGATTGTGGTGGTCAATTATCTTGTTGCTTTATGGATTACCTATATCGTTGTTACATTATGTATCTGTGTTTTACCCTGAAACGACTTGTCTGATAGACATTTCTTATCTGTATCCATGTAAGACTGATTCTCCAGTTATAAATGATGGAAGCATGAATTCAGGGCTTTTTCTGCTCTATGAACAGTGTCTGCATATCTAGTATCATGAAGTGTTTTGGAGTTTGTTCATTTATGTACAGCACATGACATTACCCATAGTGTTCATTTTGCCAATGCTATTTTGGTGCTAGAAACATACAGTATCCAAAGAAGTGGTCAATCCAAGCGACTGGTAGCCAAATTTAACCACAAGGTTATCATCACTGTTCATTACAGTGGCTTTAGGGGGTCATTCTTATTCATTCGGTCCACCGTGCATTCACACGGAGGACCGATGTTGCGCAGGTGCGTTTATGTGCATACAAAGTGTGCGTGCAAGCATTCTGCTCGCCGGGTGCACGCACCCTATAAGGCGAGTGGGGGACGGAGAAGGGCGGGCGGCGCTGGGCAGCCCCATTACCCAGCGTTTCATGTGTGTTCCCATGAGAAAGCTGGGCGTTATCAAGGTAATGAGGCGGTGGTACGGGGGGCTGGGAGCTGACATCACCGGATGTCAGCTGCCCTGCCATATCCAACCCAGCGTACACGCATGTGGAAGTGAAATGAAAGTCACTTTTATATATGTGTACCTTCCACATCTTTGGATGGTCGGCGGCCATCCAAAGATTTAGGAGGTTACCCGCGGCATACAAATGGATGTCTATGCTAAACATCTCTTTGCAGCCTGTGCGGGTGAACATGTGCTGCGAGGGAGGCGGGCTGCCGGACATTCGCAGGGTGGGATTTGGTGGATTTACAAAAGGATTGATTGTGAACAGTACGGATGGTGTAAGGGTTAGCATTACTGCCTCACATCACTGAGGTCATGGGTTCGATTACCACCGTGGCCCTAACTGTGCGGAGTTTGTATATTCTCCCTGTACTTGCATGGGTTTACTCCTGTTTTCTCCAACAATCCAAACTGGTAGGCTAACTGGCTCCCAAAAAAGTAACCCTAGAATGTCTGTGTATGTGTGTACGTGGGGCAGGAAATATAGATTGTAAGCTCCACTGGGGCAGGGACTGATGTGAATGTTCAAATATTCTCTGTAAAACGCTGCGGAATATGTATGCGCTATATAAGAAACTGTTGATAAATAAATTGTGGTGGTAGTTCAAGAATACAATGAGAATGGATAGTAATACTAGTACCGACTATTATTTAAATCTCCATGTGACTAGGAAAATGATAATTGATTGAGGTGATGTATGGGCACTTTTCAAGATTTGAAGATGCAATCTTATGACTGGAACAAATCTGTAATGTATGGGCAAGTCGGATACATTGGGGAAACCATTTATCTGGGGGAAAAATCACAGAAAACAAATCTTAGAAGCAATTAATTGTGATTGCTGATGTATGGACACGAATACTCCTGGGTACAAATGTGGTTAAGTTGCTGCAAAACCTCCTGGTTGGTGTTTGCTCCTACTGAATCAGTACTGCTCTTGGAAGTGTGCAGAAGGCTTGGGCTTGGAGACACTGGGCTCAATCTCAAGTCATCCACAAACATTTAAGTTTAACTAGTGGTCTAAGAATACAAGCAGATTGATGTTTATTTAGCAATAAACATCAATTCACTACATCATAATTCCTACTTGGGGATGCTCTTGCAGGTGGTGCAGGACCAAATACAATTATTTATGGTTAAAGTCGTAGCCAAAACCAGTGCTGGTGGCAGCCAATCATAAAACATGTGGACAATCAGAAGGGTGATTTCCTGTAATGGAAGGGACAGCTATTTTTGTGGGCCTAACGTTATAGGGTAAGGCACTGCTACTAAGCAATTACATTTTCAGATAACCATTTCTTAACAGACCAGTTTAAAAGGATAGAAATGTGTAAGCGTGTGATGCACAGGACTTTGTTCACTTTCTTGAGAATCGCCCAGAAACGCAACTCTACATCACCATAAGGGTGACAGTTTTTTTTTTTTACATTTATCACTAAAAAAAACTTTTTATTCTAGGGGTGTCCTGAAAATAAAATGCTTATACTCTATTGAGATGTATTAAGCCTGGAGAAGAGATAAACTGGAGGTAAAGTAGAAGGAGATAACGCACCAGCCAATCAGCTGTGTTTAAAATATGACAGTTGGGAGTTGATTGGCTGGTGCGTTATCTCTTTCCAATTTATCTCCAGTTTATCTCTTCGCCAGTCTTAATACATTTGCACCGTTGTTTCAGAAGTGCAGATGATCTACACACCACAACGTTGAAGATGGTGTATACTGTAGCTGTCAGTGGGGCAGATGTATTAAGCCTGGAGAAGAGATAAAGCGGAGATAACATGGAAGAGATAACGCACCAGCCAATCAGCTGTGTTTGAAATATGACAGTTGGGATCTGATTGGTTGGTGCATTATCTCCTTCCACTTTATCTCCAGTTTATCTCTTCACCCGGCTTAATACATCTGCCCCATTGTCAGCTATCAGGGTCAGCACTTTCTTTTTTTTTTCTTCCTGTAAAAGTATTCAGAAGTTCACAAATATTGCATTTAAAATTAGCATCAGGAACAGTCTCACAAACGTCAATGTACTATTACACAGGAAACTGGTTCCCCTTAAATATAGGCCACACTGAGTATTTAGTTATCTGGAATTTGGTTGGGTCTGAATTGGGGCCCATTCCCTGATGTTCGGGGTCTGCGCATGCATGAGTTTCACACTCGTCAGAGAGGGTAGGGATGCCGGTGGCAGCAGGGGAACACCCAGGGTATTAGTGGCATCCCCATAAAAACACTGTGAATTCCCCTGGGAACACAGGCGTGCCAATGTCTGCTCTGGGCTGGCGGGTGATGTCACATGACGTCAGCACCCGCCCCCTTTAAGCGCGGTGTGACTTATTACCGAAGGGGAGAGAAATCATTTGATGGTCAGAGACCAACAAATGATTTCTCTCCCGTTTTACTGCGTGCGAGGGGATGTGTTTGTGTATACATACCCTTGCATTCTACTGAAGGGATTCGCGTGATGTCCGGGATTTACCCGTTCGCTTGGCTGTGTACATACGCAGCCTAGCGAACAGGTCTGAATCAGGCCCTACATTTTTTGAAAGGGAGGAATTAAATACTCCCACGCACCCCCTGCTGACTGTGAATCGGACGCTATTGGCATTTAATGCAGCTAAAAGCATTGTCTGAGTTTGCCTGTAACCATATGGTAGTTTCTAAACTGTAGTGGGCTAAAGGACCTTTCACACCCAGGGGGAGGAGCAAGGCCCGGGGGGCTTGCACCTTCACTATCCACGCCACCATTGCTTGCCTTTAGTAACCAGGTGGTGAGTGAAGCGGAGCGAGACACTGTCCCTGAAACGTGGTGATCGAAGCAAGCCCACGGGGGTCCATTTGGAACCCTTTTTTTCAACCTTGCTCCACCCCCTCTCCTCCCCCTCTCCTCCCCTGTGACGTCAGGAGGTCCTTAGCCCACTTCAATTTAGACCTAACTAGCTTTAAGAACTTTAAACACTGAGGCTTCAAGAAAAAAATGGGCATCTGATCGGAGCTAAAATTCAATGGATTTGGTATGAAATCCCGACATATAGAATGTGCAGGTGAAACTGTCAACATGACTTTGGGTGGACAGGTTGCGAGGTCGACATGGATTTTTTCACTGTTTTATTTACACGAATGTCGACACAGTCGACATGGACACAGTTGGAGGTGATCCGCAGCCCCTCGTTTCGCTCGCAATGCTTCAGGCATGGTGCTTCGCTGCGCTCGGCACACTATTTTATTCTCCCGCCACACCCTAGTGGATGGTAGGGCATGAAATACCACCTGTCGGAACATGTTGGGTCAAAAAACTGTGAAAAAAAACGGTACTTATGTAGTAACTGGGCTGCCGATTTTTTGATTGTATGCCTTAAGTTAAGGCATACAATCAGATGCGATGCGATGCGATATCGCATCGCATCGCATCCGATATCGCATCCGATATCGGATGCGATGACCCGATTTTTCCATAGGAATCAATGTTAAAATGATTCCTATGGAAAAATGGGTCCTTTTCATACCCCTACTATCCAAGTGGGCATGGAGTTGGATATAAACCTGTGGCGAGCGTAGCGAGCCACCGAGCCCGAAGCGTAGCGAGCGAAGCGAGCCCCGCGAGGGGACGGTATTCGTCCCCTCGCGGGGCTCGCTTCGCTCGCCACGCTTCGGGCTCGGTGGCTCGCTACGCTCGCCACAGGTTTATATCCAACTCCATGCCCACTTGGATAGTAGGGGTATGAAAAGGACCCATTTTTCCCATTGAATTCCATGTTAAAATGGACTCAGTCCATTTTAACATTGATTCCTATGGAAAAATCGGGTCATCGCATCGCATCGCATCGCATCGAATCGCATGGTCGCATGCGATGCGATGCGATCTCCCGATCCGACCCGATTTAGAAATCGGCAGCCCAGATACTACATAAGTACCAAAAAAACCATGTCGACCTGTCGACCCAAAGTCATGTTGACTGTTTCACCTGTACATTCCATATGTCGGTATTTTGACCATGTCGGGATTTTAAATGCCCCCCCAGTAACTGCCTCTGTTGGTTTGAGAAACATCTCAATGAACTCCAGTATACTAAAGGCCTATACACACTGGGCGAATTTCAGCTGAAAGTTGCTCAAAACAGCATGTTTGAGAGGCTTTCAGCTCAAAGTTGCCCAGTGTGTATGAGCGGTGAGAGCTGCTGCGTGCTCCCGCATCATTGCCCGGAAAGCTGTTCATCTGCTGGTTAATACCAGCAGATGAGCGGCTTTGAGGACGGCTCTGCATAGCGCTGCACTATGCAAAGCCGTCCTCCCCCAGTTGATGGCGCCGGGCAGGGGGAAAGCCGCTCGGTGTGTATGCACTGAGCGGCTTTCCCCCCCCAGCGATTATAGCGATCATCGCTGTCCATACATGCTGAGCATAGTCACCCAGTGTGTATGGACCTTAAGATTTATCATTGGATCGCATATGCAATGCAGTCCTTTCGGTTTCATTAATCAACCTACAGATGCAGGGACAGGAGCCAAAAAGGAGCCCATCCCTGTGCTCTGCTTCGTCTGGTGATGGGGGCCTGCCCATGCTTCATTATTTTACTGATTCCTGCAGGTTTGTAGATGGAATACTGTTGTGATTGGTACCAGGGTAAATGTCTCATTCCTTTATTCTCATTTTTGTTACAGAAACTAATTTAAAATCTCGCACAATTAGCATCAACTAAGTACTGGTTGAGTATCCCTTATCCAGATATTCGTTATCCAAATTATTCAAAAAAACCCCTTTTATTTGTTGCTAAAAGCACTACTGGGGGCGCGATATGTTAGCTGGCACTACTGGGGGCGCGATATGTTAGCTGGCACTACTGGGGGCGCGATATGTTAGCTGGCACTACTGGGGGCACTAAATATGTGTAAGAAAATTATTGATTTGCATTCACATTCAGTGCATGAGATTGTACACACATTTTGTTTTATGTTTAGAAACCTGGTTTCATGCACAAATAAAATAGATTGGTTTGTATTTCATGTGTTTTAGTGTTTATGCAGCACAATGCAAGATACCCCAAGATACATCATTAAAATATAAAAATGTTCCAAAATACGGAATAATCCGTTATCCAAGATGCTTCTGGTCCTGAGCATTTTAGGTAAGTGATACTTAACCTGTGTATCTATATCGGTAAGTAAATAATAGAAAAAATATTATACAGGTTGAGTATCCCTTATCTGTTATCAAAATTGTTCCCAAAAACCATAGTTCCCGGAACGTATTTTTTTGCTAAAAGCACTACTGGGGACGTGATCTGTAACTGGCCCTACTGGGGACGTGATCTGTAACTGGCCCTACTGGGGACGTGATCTGTAACTGGCCCTACTGGGGACGGGATCTGTAACTGGCCCTACTGGGGACGGGATCTGTAACTGGCCCTACTGGGGACGGGATCTGTACGGGTGTGGTATGAGATCCCGACTGCCCGGACTCAGACAGCGGGGGGAGTGCAACGAAGCCCCTTGCGGCTTGCTGCACTCACCACGCTGCGGACACAGTCTATGGGGGTCCTGGACCCCCACGAGGGAGAATAGCCGGTAGCCATCTAGACCCCGAGTGTCGGAGTTTTAATAGTCGGGATAACAACGTCGGTGTAATGCCTGTCGAAATCCCGACAGTCTGTTAGCCATCCGGCACCTATCTGTAAATGGCACTATTGAGGACGTGATCTGTAACTGGCACTACTGAGGACGTGATCTGTAACTGGCACTAAATATGTGCAAGAAAATGATTGCTTAGCATTGATATTCAGTTTCTGAAATACAAACTTTGTTTTATGTTTTGAAATTTTGTTTCATGAACAAATATAACATATTTGTGTGTATTTCATGTGTTTGATGTGTTTATACAACATAATTGCATTTTATGCAACATAAATACTGATTCAGACCTGATTGGTGGGCTCCACTAATCAGCAGCCGTGCAATCAGTTACACACCGCTCCGCCAGTATAAAATCCCACCTGCAAATGGCTAAGCACAGCTAGCGAACAGTACCCAGATCAGGGATTCGCCTCCAAATTGATTTGCAAGCTGTTCACCATGTAATGATTTTCCTGGTGTGTGCAGGCTGTGCAAAGCACAGGACTTACTCAGCAGCTACGATACAATCAGGCTGATCGTGTCTGGAGCTGATGTCACACATGCAGGACTCGCCTGCATTTTCAGTGACACTCCCTAAAACGGCCGGTTACCACCCCTATGCACCGGCTTCATGTCGGTCGCCTTGTGAATGGCCAGCGATTAGAAAGAACAAAGTAGCAGGCTTTGATCACAGGATGGCCTCACACATGCGTACTATGGACAGTACACATGCACAGTCTATCGATAATGGCATGGCCTGCTAATTTGCAGCAGTGCAATCATGTCTGAATTAGGCCCATTGTTTGCAGATATGCATTTACTCCAAAAGCGTGAGTGCATTGTTTCCTGTGTTATGCTGTACACCATATTTATAGTTGTTTACTGCATGTGTGACTTACATTTACACCTGACTGTTTGTGTGTATTGTTTTAATACTGTGGGACAGATGTATGAAGCAGTGATAAGGTAGAAGTGAGCCAGTGGAGCATCTTCCAGTGGAGCATCTGCCAATGCCAACCAATCAGGGCTGAAATAGCATCTATAATTTGCATAAATATAAAATTATACAACATAAAGAGCAGCTGATTGGTTGCCATGGGCAACTTCTCCTCAGGCTCACTTCTCCTCCCTTATCACTGCTTCATACATCTGCCCCTGTATGTGTGGACATCCACAGCAGTGATAAAAACAGTGTGTTTATTTGGAAAATATTTGACAGGATAATAGTTTAGCAGATGGTTTTTCTACCATTTTATGTTCTTGTAAATGCAAAAGTGGCTGATTTGCTTGGATGCAGCATTTGGAGTTCCTCTGTATTTCAATAATAAATTGATTATGCTTCTCATGGGCCTATTTGAACGTTCTCTCTAGTTAGCAAAATTGTTATGGAATAGTTTGTTTTATATACAGTATCTGTAGATTACTGTTATTTGGAAACACTTGATTCACAAGATACTAGAGACATATTTAATATTTATTCAAATTATGGATTCTAATTTAAATCAAATAGTTTGCATACATCTTAATCGGAAATACAGGGTCAATGTGGAGCTGTTTTTTCCCTTGTGCGTGCATTGAAATAAATACATATGGATGTGTATGTAAACCGTCTCCTATGCTGACGTGGGGGCGGTTACAGCAACTACTGTTAATGAATTTAAATAAAAACTTGATGCATTTTTGGCCACTAAGGGAGTCCTTTAGATATGACTTACTCACGTCAGTAGTTACAAGTTAGATGGCTTGAACTTGATGGACTAATGTCTTTTTTTCAGCCTTAATTACTTAATTACTATGTTATATTGCACCACATAATGCGCTCATTCATGTTGGGTTTAGGTGCACTTAGTGGCTAACCCTGACCAAGCTAATGGTTGCACTGTGAAAAAGTCCTGTTTAAGCGATCCAATGGGTGACTTCTAAGACCCCAGGGGGTGTGAGCTGAAATTCCAGGACCTGCAGCTAGACGCACCCGAACCCAAGCTACATTTGAATAGCTCCGTTGGGTGCTCTCAATTGCTGTCGGCAAAAACAAGATTTTAATATGGCCCTTTGTGTCTAAAATGCATATTTGTGGTAAAAAAAAAATTTTTTATTCATATTTAAATGTTAGTAGATTTGTTTTCTAGCGCTGAAAGCCCAGCATCGATTTTAAGATCAACCTTTAGTAACTCTCAATTCCTGTATACAGTAGCTTAATTTGATGTGGTTCTATCATTTTACATGTCACACTTTCTATTTATTTACTTCTATCTCATATTCCCTGGGGGTTTTCTGGACTGTGCTCTTCAAATGACTTAGTGCTTATTATATGTAACATGTTCTCCTGTGCTGGCTGCACTTATAAATGCTGATGTGACAGACAGACATGTGGTATGCATAGAACTACTGTCCATGGTTAATTTGCTGTTCGTCATATAGAACATACCTCTTAGATAATTATTTTGTGCCCTATTATAATCTATGGAAGGTAGGGTAGAACATGAGTGTCAGGGAACCTGCAAGCACATGTACGAAGGGTTTATTGCGATAAACGCCTTCCTGGAATGAGGTGGAAAGAGACCTTGTTTAAATTAGTGTTGGATAGCGATCAGTTGATCTATTTATATTTCCGAGTATGCTGTCCACACGGACAGCTAGGAAATATGTGTCATTGACCAACATGAAATAATTATGCAGACATCCTTTTCGTGTTCCCATCTGTGCCATCTATTTCAGTCTATGTGGAGGTTGCCGGCAGCCTAAATATATGGAGTTTACGCTTTCTCACACAACGGAACACTTCCTCACCAGCACATCCTCCTTGCTGTACAGCAGAATAGCCTGTCCGCCCATGCTCAGGGCTTCAGTTATGAGGGTCTCGGAGAGTGGGGTTCTCTTGCTGATCTCTATATCTGGTCTTCTGCGATGATCGAGCTGAACTCCTTACTCATTCAGCCTTTTTGCCTAAGAGCTCTTTTCACATCAACCAGCCCATTGGGTTGTTTTCGGCACTCACCATAGTCACATTCCCTGGGTGTGGCAACCACTTGGTCTCCTCTCAGACCCTGTTTCTACAACTGAGGTTGAGAAGGTGCATGTAGGGGGAGGATCCAGCCACTCCTCTAAATTTTTAAAAAAGGTCAGGTTCCATTAATCACCCATCTATATCCCACAGTACTGGCTCCAGTGTCCCCTGTGTAATCATATAAATGTATTAAAAAGTGAGTAGTTTTCTTGCCTGGCTTACTGAAGGGGTGTGGTACAAGGCTGCCCATATTCCGACAGCGGGTAGAGTGCAAAGAGGCCCGTTGCGGACTTGCACTTGCCATGCTGCAGGCTCTTTGGCTCGCTGCACTCTCCACAGGTGACTCCACAGGTGACTTGTGGACCCCCACTCCCTCTATGTGACTTGTGGACCCCCACGAGGGAAAATAGCCCCTGTTAGTCGGGCTCCCAACTGTCAGGCTTTTAAGAGTCTGGATTCGGATGTCTGTATACTGACCATCAGGATCCCGACTGGGGGGAGGTCATCCGGCACCCTACTAAAGTGTCTCCTAATGGCACTGGTGTTGGTGTTACCAACTCTCTCCTGCCCTTGAGCACTTCAATATTTAAACAATGTTTGTTGTATAAGCTGTTAATGCTATTTGTGAAGCAAATCATGAACTGTTTGAAAGGTATCTTAAACGTATAGGGGTACAAAATGTATTTATTATAGGTGTACATCAGGCCATGATAGATTTATTTAAAATACATCATCTCCCTAACTAATATACCCCTTTCCCACTGCAGCTCTTAAACAGTAATTTGCCGTTTTTTTAGCCCTTTTAAATGGGCTCCAGGTTGCTTTCCCATTTAACAAATACCGGTATTTGTTAAATGGGTAAAAAGCAGGGTACTTGTTTCCTAGCACGGCCACATATCTTGTCCATCGGGGGTAATTTTAGTGCCCTGCGACGCGACCGACGCGATGCCCCCGATTTTTCCATTGAAATGCATTGAAAACAGTGAAAAATCGGGTCGGTCGCGTCGTATGCACTTAAAAATGGTCAAATGGTCCAGACGCGATGCCCCCGATTTCCCCATAGGGAACAATGTTAAATGCCTCAATTTACCTGCGATGACCCGATTTCCCATAGGAAACAATGTTAAATGGATGAATTTAACAAAATCAGCATAGGGAACAATGGTAAAAGGGCCAGAAACCCCCAAAAAACACACTGACCAGTGAAATGTCCCCCCAAAAGTAGTTGACGCCACCCTGCGATCAACGTGACCCCGAAGCGTGGCGAGCGGCGGCGGTACGCGTCCTCCGACCTTTTCATGCTCTACTATCCACTAGGGCGTGGAGTGAGAATAGAATAGTGTGGCGAGCGCAGCGAGCCCGAAGCGTGGCGAGGGGACGCTGATACCTTCACAGGTAAACGCGTCCCTTCGCGGCCTTCACAGGTATCCGCGTCCCCTCGCGGGGCTCGCTGCGCTCGCCACGTTTCGGGCTCGCTGCGCTCGCCACACTATTCTATTCTCACTCCACGCCCTAGTGGATAGTAGGGCATGAAAAGGTCGGAGGACGCGTACCGCCGCCCCTCGCGGGCTCGCTGCGCTCGCCACGCTTCGGGTTCACGTTGATGGCGGGGTGGCGTATAGTACTTTTGGGGGGACATTTTTAGGTTCAGGGGTGTTTTGGGGGGTTTATGGACCATTTAACATTGTTCCCTGCTAAATTGAGGCATTTAACATTGTTCCCTATGGGAAATCGGGGGCATCGCGTCGGGTCCATCGTATACGATATTTTAGCATGCATGCGATGCGACCGACCGATTTTTTTTTATCCTGCGATGCACAAGATTAGAATCGGTGTGGCCGTGCTAGGAAACAAGTACCAAAAGCAGTGTTTTACCCGTTTTAAGGGCTGTTTTTTTTGCCAGTGGGAAAGGCTCTTAAACGGTATTTAGTAATAAAGGTTAAGAATATGATTGGCTGATGACTGTACACGCCACATCCTGTGGGGCAAGAAATATGACAGCCCATGTTTACTATGAGTTTAAACTGGTTGCTTTGTGGTTTAAATGGGTACAATGTGAATGTGACAAAAAACAGAATTTAAATGTCAATTTACCGTTTAAGAGCTGCAGTGGGAAAGGGTCTTTATGGCTCTTACCCGTTTAAAGACCCGTTTACAAATACCGGGTCATTACCCGTTTAGGCAGTGGGAAAGCAGCATTATCTTCCTTTATTAACCCATTACCTTCCTCATAGCTGCTCTGCTCATCTGCATTTACTTGAAGGGAACTGATCCTACATGTGTTCTTCCCCGAGTACTGTACTACTGTACTGCTGCTTGAGCAGGAAGACTCTGATCTATGATTAGTTACTTCCTGGGTAAATTCGAATCTGGCTATTCAGAATGTCTGGCCGTGTGCACGGCCTTCTGTGGCATTAATTTCATTCCGGTGTCAGTAGACGGAGCACAAAGCTCGTTGCAGAGCTCCCTGCTCATTGCAGAGCTTACTGCTGTCACGTACACAGAGCTCTTTTCCTCCAAACGCAGCAGGACAAGGTGGTGTTTAGAGAACAATAAATGTTCAGATTCATTTTGAACACTGCTTCCGAGGCTTTAGGAGCCGGGGTCCTTTATTTCATGTGACCCTGGTGTCTTCAATGTGTATAGTTAAATATAGATAACCAATATTTTACAAGGGGTAAGGGTGGACTGCCACGATCTATTAAATGAGCCCTTCGAGATCTGTTCTATTTTTGACTTGGTAAAAGCGCAATGTCTGCGATTGCAATTTAGGTTCAAAAAGTATCTGTGTCCAATATTTATGAACCGACTGCCTGCGAATGGGAGGAATGCATTGTGCCAAAATGAAGACAAGGACCTGTGGGTTTGGAGTCCTTGTGGATGGATGATTTATATGTACAGTTCCTGTAAGCATTAACATGTTCATTGTAGTGTGAGTTGTGTTGGTAATTATCTTATTCATGTGTCATTGCAGTGTGTCTTAATTCTGATAAACAGACTTAAGTGCAAGCAAGAAACCTGATATTGTAAGGGAGAAAGTATTACAGAAGATAAGGGAGGCATCAGCTGGTGGCATCAACAAATAAAGTATCTGTAAACTGGGCATAAACGGCTAGATAACAGATATCATCATAGTAATACTGGTGCGCTCTCTTATTATCTTTTTTGGCTAGATAAATTGCCGGTCTGGTAAATGCCATACACAGGCATACATTGTGTGTGGCCACATCATATGATTTCCTCTGATCACTCTCACACATATACTGTACAGTTATCTGGTATTGGCTATTCGATTGTAAGTGCTCGTAATGGGCATGCTTTAGCTCAGGAATGCCTAGGATTAGCTGCATTAAAGACTTTCTCCCATGCTAAGCACCACCTGCTATGCACCAAGTCCAGAAGCCCTAATTAATGCTGTTTTCTGCGGGCATTTCAGTAGTGTCCAATCAGAAATCTACAATGAATGCAGCATTACAAGCATAGACACAGGATGTAATTGTATAGCTCCCAGGCACTTGGCCCAGGATGTAATTTTATAGCTCCCAGGCACTTGGCCCAGGAGCTAATTCCTATGTGAGAACTGGATTGCCCCCATAAAGCAAATCAGGGGGAATCTTTACACTTGTCTTCTGCTATAATTGTTGCTTCTTTGCAGTATAAAGTCTTTGGGAATAGTACTCAAATGTTTTTGTTGCTATAGGAATGATCCATTTGGCATCAAGCCGGGATTTCTGAAAGTGTGAAAGGAAATGACCAGGGTTGGCTGAGATTTAAGAATTTGATAGCTTGCTAGACCTGGCAAATTCCCGGGTTGCATGTGTAAAAGGGGTATCTGTGACATGCAGAATACATTTTTAATACGTTGGTATTACTTTAAAGCAATCACTTGCTAAATGGTTTTCTCATGGGCAGCCCATTGTGCTGAATGCAATTTTGCACAAAATACATTCTGGTTTTGTGTAATTGCATGCACACACTATCCTCCGTCAACAATATCTTTAATAATTTCCCTTGAACTTCCCAGAGCTCCAGATTGAACAGTATAGTACATATACACTGAAACAATACACACTCAAACACTAATAATATTCAATATATGTAACTGCTTTACCAGTGACCTCTTATTTTTTTTTTATTTAATGAAAATGTTAGTATTGTTCGTTGCTATCATTCACACTGACCGATATGCACCTAGTCATAAACAACTTGGGCAACCTTTAACTACATGTACAGATGATGAGGGGGGGGGGGGGGGAAGGATCAGTAATGGCCAGTGACAGTGTGCATGGTTAACGATATAGTAGGTAGGCGTTAGATGATATTTAAAATAATATTGTTATCATCATCATTGTGCAGATCATTTGGAAATATCATATAGTGTGTAACCAGCTTTGAGCCCACTGCAAACTAGCTGATTTAACGTCACTGCTGGTATAGTTAAAGGTATCGGAGGTGCCACTAGGCAAACTATGTATTGCATACACACTGAACGATATCTGTTAACGATACCATTCAGTGATGTCACATGGGCCCCGCGCTATGCATGCAGTCACTATTGGTATATAGTCCAGTCGAGCTGCATGCACAGGTGGCGGGAGGGGGCGTGTCATTGATATTGAGCATACTGATGATATCACTGTTTTTTGTATGGGGCTTTAGGTTTTTTACTTGTTCGTTTTAGGTAAGCAGATAAACAGTTTAGGTTTTATGTTCCTGAAGGGGTTAAGCTTTGATAAGCTTGTGCTCAATTAACTTAGCTTCTTCCATATCGATTAAGAGTCTAAGGCGTTTGAAATCCTACGCTATAATAGATAGTATTGTATTGAGGCGAGGAATTGGACATAATAAGTAACCAGTTCTAAGAGGGTCATATTGATTAATGCGTTTAATCTGCTTCATCTGTAACTTTCATGTCTGCTTTGCTTTGTCTAATTTTTGTAAAAGCTGGTGAAACAAAAGCTCCAGTACAAATTGTTAATAATAATTCTGGCCAGGGAAATTCAGTTTGTGCTCAGATAATTCACCCAAGGAACTGGATGCTTCATACTGTATTGTCCTAAGGCCAGGTGACTCCAGGAGTCGCGCGTTCAATGCTTGTTACTGTTAAACCAGTGCATTAGCAGCCACACGCTTCTAACTGAATTATTATATGTAATGTGGCAAATCGTAGGACTCCCAAAGGATATTTATTTCTGTATAGTGCAATGGAAGTTCAACCTCTGTATCTATATACATTCAATTTGTTCACTATGTGCTATGAGGGGAATTTAATTCTGCACGAAGGAAGCAATGTGGCATCCAAAATTGGCCCCATCTTGTCCTCCGTCATTCTATAGAAGTGAGAGAGGAAACTTGAGGTAACTGGATTACCTCTAACGGAGGAAACCGATGTACATCTACTCTCCATATGCTACAAGTCGCGTTACACAGTTGTGAGCAAAGTGTGACTCTGTAGCACCAACGTCTTTGCATGCGACTCTATTACAATGTGTGGTTTTTTTCCATATGTCGCAACTAGGACGCACAAGCAGCTTCTGTTGATTTAAAATTGAATATACTGTTTCAGGCCTATATTTTGTGTGCGACTGCAGCTGTATCTGCATACAACATGCAATGTTCCAATGTTTTACTGGAAAGCATGGATATCCTTAAAACATGGATTGCTAGGGTACATTATGTAGGCCGAGTGTGGGAAGCCCGGTGGTGGGGAATACAGATGGGTAGTCCCACTTGGGCAACTGATCAATAAATAAATGATCATGCAGTAGGGAATATAGATTATATTGGACAGGAACTGGTGTGAAGAACCAATTCTCTGTAAAGCTCACTGTACGTCCCATAAATAACAGGCAATTATTAAATTTTTACTTTTTTTTTTTTCTCCTTTCGGATGCATGAACTGCAAACACGAT
The DNA here is from genome assembly GCF_055691185.1 of Crinia signifera. Lineage (NCBI taxonomy): Eukaryota > Metazoa > Chordata > Amphibia > Anura > Myobatrachidae > Crinia > Crinia signifera. Next base: position 127,417,462 of record NC_139224.1, read on the forward strand.
ATTTGTTTCTTTATTTTTTTTTCTTGTTTATTCATAGAATGTATAATTATTTAATTTTATCTTTGTTGCATAATGCATTAAATGTGAGTCCTTTGCCTATATACTCCTTGTGTCATGATGGGTCAGCTAATACTCCTTTCACATCGCAAAAGCCGGGTTGCACCTGGGATTTGGACAGGGGTCCATCCCGGGAGCGACCCGGCATTTGCGGTGTTTAATATAATTGGTCATAGGGTTTACTTCACAGATACAATTCCACCCCACAAGATTCAATTAGTCATAGGGTGTACCCCACAGTTAATGGATTTGTGCTGTATAGGGAATAGCGATTCTTCCCTTAGCGGTATCTCATCTGTAAACTAATTTTGTGTATAATGGGAATCTTCTGGGTTTACTTACTGTGTGTTAAATGGAGGCGGCTATCCTAATGAATTCAATCCCCCCCCCCCCCCCAATAATCAGCCTGGCAGACTCTCTTGTTGGATGATCGTGGCATATTTTTGGGACGAACATAACGCACTGTAATAGGATAGCCTGATACTCCCCATTGGTTAAAATTGTGATATCCGCCTGTTTTTTCATTCTGTTTTGTGATCATGGTAATAGTATTTGTCTTTTATAAAGCTATCATATTTGTATTTCTTACACATACTTTATTTCCCATGCAGATTTTGGGGGGGAATCAATTCTGTATAATGCGCTGTGGCAATTAATGTGCCAACAATGCAAGCGTTTCTGTCTGCGCCTCTGTCAGGGAATTACACCCTTTAATTTTCATTTACAAAAGCTAAATAAACCAAATTGTTATTGTAATGAAATTTATCTTGGTAATTTGCAACCAACATTAAACCTATGTGCCCGTCTCGTGTGTACCACTTATTAAGCGAGAGCTTGGTGATGTATTTCCATATTTTTGTCTGCAGCTGCTGATTCCTCACATACGCCACCACCTCTGAAACCCATGTGTTAATCATTGAATGGAAACTGGAAAGGCGTTCAGCGTAATTTAGGTACTTGGTATTTTTGCTAAGTATAGATTTGGCTGCCAAATACTGCAGGTGCTGTGGTGCCTTTTTGTGTGTGTATATGTGTGTGTTTTATATCCCTTTATAAACATGCACAGATTACAATAAAAGTACCACCCCACAGGGTTTGGCAGTATTTTAGTCTCTGCTTCTTAATCTTTTCAGAACAGTCAACTGCTTTACATGTTAGCAATGTAAAGCAATTTATTTGGGATTAGCATATTAAATACCATGTTTTTTACTTTAGTTGCCATGCTAACAATGCATAGTGATTGAGAGGCATGATTTTCAGGAATGTATTGGCTGAATTAATACAATATGGCAGCATCCGTGATGTCACAGCAGCCTAAGTGATTGATTTGTAAGATACTAGTGTGTGGAATCTGACCTCACATGTGTAATGGATTATGTTTTTAATAGTTTTGTAGTGAATTATCAGTTTGTGACTGGACAGTGTATGCTAAATGTTTAACAATTTACTGTAAATTATAATGGTCTTTTAAAAAAAATGCACCTATTACTGGTCAGTGTATTCAATGACTCTGAACCCTTTTAACCCTTTCAAGTCCAACGTCTAGTCAGGCTCAACAGCCCTAGCGCTAGTAGCAGATCCAATGGTGAGCCACTTTAATATGGGAACATTTAAAAAAAAAAATTACAATTCATTTAAACCAGACTGTTTGAAATTCATAAAATATTTTGGATTACAAAAGGTTAACCCTTATGCGATTTTATTATTTTTTAGTCTGATTTCACCTGATTCCGACCCATTGGACTAAGAAAAGGGTGAAAAGTCGCATATGTTTTTGGATCAGCAGGATCGCATACGATAGTCATTTTGCATGGGATATGTCGCAGGTGATATATATCGCATGCAAAATGACTATATCGTATGCGATCTTGCTGCCTGGGAAGCTGGCTGGAAGTGGAAGGGAATTGGTTGTGACCTCCTCCTTTCGGAGAAGTTGCACTAGTGCATGGGTCTTCAACCTGTGGCCCTCCAGATGTTGTGAAACTACATGTTCCAACATGCATTGCCACATTTTTTCCTATAAGAGCATTCCAAAACTGTCAGGGCATGCTGGGAAATGTAGTTCCACAACATCTGGAGGGCCACAGGTTGAAGACATGTGCACTAGTGTATTGAGGCCTTTTCTGTGATGGAATTGCTTATTGTTCTCTATATTCATTGTCTGTCTGGTATGCCTGTACAAGGGATGGATCAGCAGTTGGTAACCATCAGTCACTATGAGTTACTGGGAATGTGTACATAGGATGCCCATACACTCATTTTTGTTAACCCTTAAGATCTACGCAAAAGTGGGTAAAGTCACAAATGCATATGAGAGGCTGAGCATAAACAAAATGAATGCAACCCTGCAAATTACGGTTACATGTATGAGTCTTAATAATAGACAGCCTTATGCATATATTTATTTCGGTCTGTAGGAAATCAACACTTATGCTTTGGAAGCATTTACCCATTTAACCTCCCAGTGGGGAAAATTTGGATTAATTCCCTGGATCAATCCCTCCCATTGCTCATTATAACTATTGATATCGCTGCTTGCAAGAAAATCCTCAAATCCATTAAGTCATTTAACCATTACTACTAAGCAGTTCTTCCCATTGAAGTCAGGTGTGGAATAGGGTACGGACAGTCGGGATCCCGGCAGTCATTAGCCCGACGTCGGGATCCCGACTGCCCGGACTCGGACAGCATGGCGAGCGCATCAAAGCCCCTTGTGGGCTCGCTACGCTCGCACCTATGCTATTCTCCCTCTATGGGGGGTTATGGACCCCCAAGAGGGAGAATAGCCGGTGGCCGTCGGGACCCCGACGTCTGGTAAATTACTGTCGGGACCCTGTCCAGCACCCTTGAAGTCTGGCTAGACTAATATACTGTACAGTATATGGCCCTTAACCTCTTGTGTCTGGTGCCTATTGTCCTGTAGATTATAAAACTCTAATCTGTGCACTATTGTTTATTAACATGTGAGTGTTGTGTTTATCAATACAAAGTCTAATGGTGTGTACACACGGCAGTTCCTGCCGTGAGATGCGAGTCCCGATGCGATCAGATCGCATCGGGACTCTCATCTTACGGCATGCCAGAGGGGCACAATTGCAGATCTGCACTATATAGTCTTGCCTGCCCTCTCTATCTGGCTGCCGATATGCGCTCACACGGGAGCGCGCATCGGCAGCGCCGGCTACGCAAAGCCGTCCTGAAAGCCGCTCCTAACCAGCAGATGAACAGGTTTCCCGGCGATGTTGCGGGAGCACGCAGCTCATTGCTGGGCCATACACACTGGGCGGATTTGAGCTGAAAGCTGCTCAAACCTCCTGTTTTGAGTGACTTTCAGCTCAGTCACCCAGTGTGTATGGGCCTTAAGGCTTGTTCCAAATTGGGAACAATGTGGTGTAATTCTAGTGCTATATTAATCATTATATGGCTTATATTACCTCGCTCAGCAAAACTTCTAGAATCTGTTCCACTTTATTACTTCATACACAATGGGGGTGATTCAGGTTGGCTCGCAAAGCACATTTGGTTTGCTAATGGACAAAACCATGTGCAAAGAGAGTTAGATTTGGGTGGGGTGTGTACTTCAAACTGATATTTAGGTACTTGTGTTTTATACGGCGCACCCGATTTCCATCGTAGGGCATTGTATGGGCTGGCATCGCATGCGATCCGATCGCATTCGATGCAATCCGATTTTTAATGGTCTAGCCACCCTGATGGGTGATTACTATGTTAAATGCACCCCCATTTTTAATGCCACCCCCACTATCAACGCCAACCCGAAGCGTGTCGAGCGTAGCGGTACACGTCCTCTGACCTTTTCATACCCCCACTATCCACGTCAGCGTGGAGTTGATTTTATATAGTGTGGCGAGCCACCGAGCCCGAAGTGTGGCGAGCAGACGCGCTTTACTTCACATGTATTCCGCATCCCCTCTCGGGGCTCGCTGCGCTCACCACACTATATAAAATCAACTCCACACCGACGTGGATAGTGGGGGTATGAAAAGGTCAGAGGTCGCGTACCGCTACGCTCGCCACGCTTCGGGTTGGCATTGATAGTGGGGTGGCGTTAACAATGGGGGGGCATTTACTATAGTAATCGCCCATCAGGGTGGCTGTACAATAAAAAATTGGGTCTGGGGGTGCATTTAACATAGGAATCAGCCATCAGGGTGGCTGTACAGTGTAAAATCGGCTATGATCGCGTCGCATCATATGCCATTATAATGGCATGCAATGCGATATTAAAATTGTACAGTCAGCCCTTGAAAACCCTGAAATCGGGTCCCATCGCATACCTTAATTAGTGGTATGCAATGCGATAGGCGCCATGATAATACACTAGTACCGATATTTATATTGCACTGTAAAAATAAAGTGGCCTGTATTTACCCTGCACAGAAACAAAATAACCAGCCCAAATTTTAAAGCTCTCTATACATGTTGCATCTGCTCCACCTGCAGTGCACATGGTTTTGTCCATTACCAAACCAAATGGGCTTTGCGAATTAACCTGAATCAGGCCCACTATGCGATAAAGGCAGACAACAATATATGTAACTATGTCCCTTGGACTCCCCGAGTGATATAGTGCATATACACTGAACGAGTCTGAAACCTAAAGAAGTTTTGCTTTACCATTGGCCGTCTTGTTTTATGAAAAATGTATATTTATTGTTTGTAAACACTGAACAATAATGTGCACCTTGTCATAAATGACATATGCAAAATTTGACCTCATGTACCCACGGTAGCACATATTTTTATCATTATCATTTGTACACTCTGAACAATATGCACAATAATATAGTTAACAATATTGCCTGTGATGAGAAGTCCAGTTTGGTGCCCAGATGGGGCACATTTCTGCAGCGCACAAAGTGTCAGGTACTCTTTAAACAACTGAATCTCCCCCTTTGTACCTATCTGCCGATCTGTCTTTGTGGGTGATTGTTTTTGCCTGAATGATTTGAGCCTTATTCACCATCTTAAGAGTTTCTTGAATCAGCATTTTATCAATGCACCCCAGTCCAGAAGTTTATTATCTCTATCTATCTATCTATCTATCTATCTATCTATCTATCTATCTATCTATCTATCTATCTATCTATCTATTTATTGTGTCTATTTTATATTGAATCTCACCTGCCTTTTCTTTGCCCAGCAGTTTTGTAATGTCACACTTTTTTCTTTCTAGACCAAGGGTAAAATCAACAAGTGACACTTTTTCAACTCTTGAACTACACATCCCAGCATTCCCTGCCACAGCGTTGCTTTGCATACTAAAACTGTGGCAGGGCATGCTGAGATGTGGTGTTCTAAAACAGCTGGAAAGACCTTGTTGAATATCACTCTTTAAACCAGGCATGTCCAACCTGTGGCCCTCCAGCTGTTGCGAAACTACACATCCCAGCATGCCTTGCCCTAGTTTTAGCATTCCCTAATATCAAAACTGTGGCAAGGCCTTCTGGGATATGTAGTTTCACAACATCTGGAGGGCCACAGGTTGGACATGCCTGCTTTAAACAAAAGCAGCGGTACTGTACCATTAGTGGTTTACTCTGCTTCCAATCCCTTCACCTGTTATCTGTGCTTACATTTCTTTTTTTAGTTTCACTGACTTTATTTTTAAATTAACATGAAATAAATATACCTATTTGTTTTTTATTTTATTTTTGCAATGTTTTATTTCATGGTAATTGTATATTAAAAGCGTTTTAATTGTGGGAACAAAAGCTGAATTACAAATACATCCAAAGGGTTTGGCCAGTTTTGGAATACTTTAACCCTTTCCCACCTATATCTCCTCATGTGTAGTACATTGATGGACTACCCTATCAAAGCCCACCTATTACGTGAAGCCCTAGTCTTCTCTATAGCAGAGGACGTTGCCTCCTTATGGGAGCCAGTGAGAAAGTGGGTATATTTTTAAAACTGGGTTTCCACTGAAATTTAGGCCTCTTTGATGTGCTTAAAATCTATAGACCAAAGCAGTATTCAATCCCCCACCGCTATTTCCATCGGGGGAATGCTGTCGTCCCGATAGCATTGAACAGGTATCTCGGCAAAACAAGCCCGACTTTAAAAGCAGTCATGCTTGTTTTGCTGAAAACGGCCGTGAATTGTCAAGCTCACAGCCGAATCTCGGCGATCCACGGCCGTTTCTCACAGCCACGCCCCCTTTTCGGCATTAGACAGGTGGGACAGCGAATCCCGCCTGCCGAGATGCAGTTGAATGGGACCCGGCAACAACTGTCGGGCCGGCCTGACCAGTCGTGACCCGCAATTATATACTCCCCCCAAGAACCCAATTGGTTCCTGCTGGTGGTTATGGGTCAGAAGGTCGACAGGCCATAGGTCGATATGTGAAAAATGTTGACATACCTTAGGTCGACATGGTGAAAAAGGTTGATACAAACAATAAGTCAAGAAAAAAGTTTGACAAAAAAGTAGGCCAGAAAAAGGCTGACATGAGGGTTTCACGTTTTTAGGTCTGTCGACATAGGTTGACATGGACAAGTGTACCGCGTTTGCTTGCCATGCTTCAGGCATGGTACCTCCTTCGCTTGGCACACTGATCCACTTGCTGGCAGCATGCAGAACCACTTCGCTTTGCAGTGTGTACTAGAGCTTAATATAAAAAATACTATTTCCAGGTTTTTTTTTTTTTTATTATTATTTGTTCTTCCTTAGCAAACGGTTTTCTATGTGCTTGTTAACCTTCCTTTGGGGGACTTTTTACTATTTAATTTACTACATGACAAGACTATTTGTGGGCCCTTCATACATATTTATTTTCTTCCCCAAGGGAGGTAATTATGAGCCTATCATTAGTCAGACAGCCAAGGCTGGTGGATAATTGGGTATTGTCGGAATTGGTGTCCCTGCTAGAAAGGACACAGAATAATAGTTTAATTAAATTTAAAACTGAAATTGTTCAGAAAAATTGTGTGAGTAATATATCTAATGCTAAGGGGTTGAAAGGAAACGATAAAACATTTGTATTTGTTTTTGGAACTATGTTACTATAATCCGGATGCAGTCTTATCGATAATGTTCCTGATGCTGAGAAATTAAATTGGGCATGATCTACACTCAATGAAGGTGCACACAGATCCATGTGATTCAGCATGTGAGTATATGCCTAATGCATAATTTGCTATTATGCATATCCTAATCCTAAAATCCTAATCATCCTCTTCCTTCTTGTCAGCATTCAGACCATCAATGCCTTGTGAGTCTCAAACAGCATCAGTAACTTCTAGCATCAGTAGAGGTCCATACACACTGGGCGAATATGCCCAGCCATCCTGAAAGCCGCTCCTCTGCTGGTATAACCAGCAGCTGAACGGCTTTCCCGGCTATGTTGTGGGAGAGCGCAGCAGCGCTCACCGATCATCAGTGAGCGGCTTTGAGCTGAAAGCCGCTCAAACCTGCTGTTTTGAGCGACTTTTAGCTCAAAGTCGTCCAGTGTGTATGGGCCTTAACTTTGTGTAGCAGTTTTGTTATTGATTCAAGTACTGAGTTGAGTCTCTCCACTTCCATAACTATAGTATAAGCCAGGGGTTCTCAATCTTTTTTGAATCACAGCACCCTAGAGCAGTGGTTCCCAAACTGTGCGCCTAGGCTCCCTGGGGTGCCTCTGAGCACTTGCAGGGGTGCCTCGGTTTGGTGGTCCGGAACCCATTCAAATTTTTATGGGCAATGTAATAGGCAAAATCAGTGCTTGTGGCTTCCATTTTTAAAATATGTAGATAAACAGAAGTGAATTCTGTCCCTCACCACATAACTGGACCTAAGGATGACATATACGCACAACTTATTTAATTTAATATTGTTTTCTGAAATTCTCGGTAGCAAACCTAGGGGTGCCTTGACAAATATTCTTATAATCTAGTGTGTTTGGGAACCACTGCCCTAGAGTATAAGAATTTTTTCATGAGCCAAAAAAAATGTATGTATTTGATTGGTTTTATATGTGATTCTGGGTCAGTTATGTGGTAAAGGGCAGGATTTGCTTCATTTTATGATTGGCAGCCTCCAGCACTGGTTTTGCTCATAACTAATTAACCATTAATAATTTGAGTTGGTCCTGGACCACCAACCCAGAGCACCCCTGCATGTGTCCCTAGGTACCCCAGGGAGCCAGGGCACACAATTTGGGAACCACTGGTATAAACATTTATACAGTAACAATAACTGAATAAGTTATTTTCTCTGTAAATGTAAATAGTTTGTCCCCATCACATCAAAGTTTTACTCCAGATGCCTGTCACGATTCCCGGCATCAATATCCCCATCGTCGGGCTACTCAGCAATTGGGCATTTGCCTCCTGAGACTTTATAATTAATATAAAATTGTTTGCCTCTGCCATCCACCTGTAAATGTTTTCTTTGAGAGAACAGTGGCTTGTACACTCCTGATACTAGCAAGTCCTGTTTCGCCAAACCCCAGCCTTGGCTCTCATGACATCCCGTTTCACTTCCATAACTATAAAATTTGACATTTTAGGTTTGGTGACACCAGCACATCTGGAGGTTGATCATCTTCTTTTGAAATTCACTTTACATATAAACAGATAAGCATCCTATTTAATACAAGCCTAACACTGCTCCTCACTTTGGATGTTATTATTTATAGGTGTCTCTTGATTTAATTAAATGTATGGTTATGGGGCTTACACACGGGGAGATTTCAGGGCATTTCCTTAGCAATCTCAATAGATTGCTTACAAAATTCCCCAACATTGCTCTGTGTGTAGGGGCCATAGCGAGAGCGATGTGGCGCTATTGCCTGGCAATTAATATCCAGCATGCTGGATAAATCCAGTTATATCGCCGGTCAGGGCCAGTGTTCTCAGCGGAGAACACTATCTCTAACAGATCACTCAACACACAATGCTAACACATAGCTGTGTGCTGAGTGATCCTCATGAGCGATCTAGCATCTCTCAGCAAATCTCTCTGTGTGAAGGCCGCTTTAATTATAACTGAGGCTATGGGTATAAATTACGGTACTTGTTTCCTAGCACGGCCACAATCTTATGGATCGTGTACCTTTAAGTTAAGGTACACGATCCATAAGATGGACCCGATTTCCTTTGAAATCAGGTCCATTTTGCCGGCTAGGACACAATATCGGGGGCATCGCGTCGGTCGGGACCATTAACATTGGTCCCGACGCGATGCCCCCGATATTTCCATAGGCTTCAATGTTAAAAAATATTTTAACATTGAAATCGTGTCGGGAAAGGTAAAATATCGGGGGCATCGCGTCGGTCGGGACCATTAACATTGGTCCCGACGCGATGCCCCCGATTTTTCCATAGGCTTCAATGTTAAAATATTTTTTAACATTGAAATCGTGAAAAAATGTGAAATGGGCCAATATGACCCATTTCACATTATAGATGTCCCCGTCGTCACCCCACCATAGACGCCAACCCGAAGCGTGGCGAGCGCAGCGAGCGCGTCCTCCGACCTTTTCATTCCCCTACTATCCACGTCGGCGTGGAGTTGAGAACAGAATGGTGTGGCGAGCTCAGCGAGGCGAGCGCACGCGTATAACTTTACAGGTATACGCGTCCCCTCGCGGGGCTCGCTGCGCTCGCCACGCTTCGGGCTCGGTGGCTCGCTGTGCTCGCCACACTATTCTATTCTCAACTCCACGCCGACGTGGATAGTAGGGGAATGAAAAGGTCGGAGGACGCGCACCGCCGCCCCTCGCGGGCTCGCTGCGCTCGCCACGCTTCGGGTTGGCGTCTATCGTGGGGAGGCCTGTACGCCGTTAAATTTGGGGGGGTTGGGAATATTTTACATTGAATCCAATGTAAAATCGGGTCCCAGGGACCCGATTTACATTTCATTCAATGAAAAAATCGGGTCGAAAATCGGTCGGTCGCGTCGATCGCATCGCATGCGACCAAATCGCATGCGATGCGATCGACCCGATTTTTCCGACACGACCACCCCGATGTAAATCGGTGTGGCCGTGCTAGGAAACAAGTACCTAAATTACATTATGTAACTTATGAAAGTCATGGACCTAATTGAATATATCTAAACATTTTGATATTTACTAAATTCAATTTGATTATTTAACAAATCTGTTGGAGCACACGATCTGCTAACGATCTGTATCCAATCTGATCCCAATCCGATCTGAATCTGTATCCAGTTGAATGGATATTTTACAGATCCTACCTGCAGCAGGTAGGATCTATAAAACGACCAAACGACAGCGGGGATGCGCATCAGATTGGAATCTGATCCGAATCTGATCTAAACATGCAAAAACATGCCCAATCTACATCCAATCGGTCAGAATTGGATCCAGATTGATGGGATTGAGCCCTAATCGTTTTGGTGTGTACCCTACATTAGTAATAACTGATCTCCAGACAGAAATATGTAGGGTTTTTTTGGTAATGAACTTTGGGTAATGATCCCATTTACCCAATAGAAAAGGGATGCAGCCATAAGTAAACAATCACAAAATAATACTGACACCACAATTTACACATTCTTCTTTAGAAATGTAATTTTATGTATGAAGTCGCCTGTTGCGTATATCTGCGGAACTGCTCCTAACTTGACTACTGGAAGCTGCCTCTGCCATAGAGACCAGGTAAGACAGTTAGGCCACCAAGGATGGTATTTTGGCAGTTTTTACATGAATAATGTCTGTAGGCTAAGCATGACTACCTACCGCATGTCAACATTTTGACCATAATGTTATCAATTTCAACATGATGAATATCAGCCTAGCATACCAAAACCATTGGAAAATTGCCTTCCTTTTCCACGTAAATTGGCTTAACTCGCTGGTTCATTGTTAAAATGCATTCCATCATTCCAGTGACACCCCTGCATGAGGGTACAGCCTGAGCATAAGAATATTGCATTCACGTCGTTGGTATACCTGATGCTCCTGGGGATGCTGTATTGCACATACACAACTTTTTGTGTGTGCATAAGTTTCGCCCGACCACACCGAGGTTTGTTAATCCTAAAATAATACCCAAGATTGCCGTAAATGAATGCACTAGTTTCTAATCAGGCACATATCTTTCAACGTTATGCACATTCATACTACATTTATACAGTCTGTATTCAGTGGCTCCCTGAATAAGCTGATTTAGAGCCATATGTAGTGAATCCTTTGAGATTTAGAGCCACCTTTGCATATTTTTCCTCTTAAAATGATGCAGCAGCAATGAAATTGGCACCCATCTGTAAATGGGGTCCTGAGATAGCTCATTTACAAATTGGTGTTGTTTTGGGGTGCCGGGTGATGGCCCAACAGTCGAGATCCTGAAGGTCCGTATACCGACATCTGAATATTGACTGTTCAAATGCTTGACAGTCGGGACCCCCATAAAGGAAGGATAGAACCTGTGCCGAGTGCAGTGAGCCACCAAGCCCGCAAGGGGTTTCTTTGCGCCACCCCCCCGACACCTCCAGCCAGAGTAAAGGCGGTAGGTCTTCCAATGTCTGTATACTGACCACCAGAATCCCGACTGTCGGGCTGTCATACCACACACGTAGTTTTGTCACCATGTTCCTTTATGTAGGAGAGCATGAGCTACTATTGTGGCTTTGGCCTCTTGTGGAATGTTCCGCTATGGGCTTGTGAGAAATACAGAAGATTATTGGTGTTTTGTCTGAAATAATCTGTTTTTGATCTACTATTTCATTTACTATTTTTAGCATCTACCATGGTCATTACATGCGTGTATTTAAATAGGCTTCAGGTAGCATTATTTATATCCCTTATTTTAAATGGGGCCTAATTAGCTCTGAAAGGTCATCACCAAATAGGAATTACAATGTCAATATAGAACAGCAATTTATATTATGCAGTCAGGGCAAGCTGTAAATCTCAGGTAATTAGGTGGCTCTGGGAGGTGTTGTGTTCTGCAGGCTCCGCACTAATGGTGCAGCATTAAAGCTTAGTGTGGAGCAGAAAACCATTCATGTGACCTTTTTTTTCTTTTTTTACCATTGTCGCCAAACAGTGTAAGCCCATTTTGAACTAATTTGAATGTTCTACTAAATAAAATATTGTGCTGTATTATTAATCATTTGTTATTCTGCCGGTAGCGCCTCTGAATCAGGAACACAATCTAAACTTATGTGAAAAGTAAAATCTATAGAATACACATTTTAATAAAGATACCAACAGATTGTCCTACCAGTATACTTCTTAGTAATGGAATTTAGGAAGTTTGCATACATGTTAATGTCATTTGATTTGACATTTTAATAAAGTTAGATGAAATTAATATTTTCCACAAATAGACAGCGTGAAGACTTAAATTTAATAGGGGGTCAAACCCCACAGCTAGGTGCAGTTGCTGGTATGCCATTAGTATTTAATATCCTGCATGTGTTCTCTTAGATGGACTTAAACCTCTAATGTCCGCAAAAAACACAGAAAACTATGTCATGGGTGGGGATAAAAACATTGTTTCTGTAGTATTTAAATTTTCTTGCCATGACTATTTGTATAGCAATTGGCTGTTTGGGAGCCCCATGGCTAATGGTATACCCCCATATAGTGTTACTTTAAATTTCACACTCCTTTTTCATCAGAACCATATAATGTATACAGAATTTTTGGTACTTATGTTAGTTGGGCGCCCAATAAGCTATTTGCATAGCTTTCCGCGTCCCCTCACGGGGCTCGCCACGCTTCGGACTCGGTGGCTCGCTCCACTCGCCACACTATATAAAATCAACTCAATGCTGACATGGATAGTGGGAGTATGAGCGTACTAACTATAGTGGGCGCCCAACTAACATATAAGTACCGAATTATTATTTATTTTTTTCTCTCTTTTTTTTTTTTTTTTTTTCTCTTTTTTTTTTTTTTTTTAAATATAGTATTTTTGGTTTAGCCTTTGAATATTGCGGTGTATATCTGCTAGCGTATAAGAGTTGAGGTGATCTCTGGCAGCTTTAAGACGTTTATATATGTCTAAGTTAGAGGGATTTTTTTTTTTTTTTTTTTTTTTTATATATATGAACAATATGAGATCTATTAAACTCCTTATACATGTGCACCCATAAGCAGACAGTATGGCAATTTTATTTGTTTCAGATGCATGTTGTTATAGATCAGTATTTAACCATAATAGGGATGTGTTTGAGTGTGGAAGGGCAAGATTGAAAAAAAGAAGAAAACATTGATCTGGTTTCAATTTGTTTTTATTTTTCTCCAGATACAACAAAAATTCTCGAACTTGAAAGCAATATCGGTACTCTTTACTTAGATGGGCGCCAGCGATTGAAATCGCGGTCGTCGGGGGTAAAAATCGCGGTCATCGCGGGTAAATCGGGATGACCGCGATGACCGCGATTTTTCCATAGGGAACAATGTTAAAAAGGCTGATTGACCGCGATTTTACTGTTAAATGCCTCAATGGACCCGATTTGGCCATAGGAATCAATGTTAAATGGGCCACAGAGCCCAAATAGGCACAATTAACCCTTAAATGTCCCCCCCAATTTTTAACGCCACCCCACGATCCACGCCAACCCGAAGCGTGGCGAGCGCAGCGAGCCCGCGAGGGGCGGCGGTACGCGTCCTCCGACCTTTTCATGCCCTACTATCCACTAGGGCGTGGAGTGAGAATATAAAAGTGTGGCGAGCGCAGCGAGCCACCGAGCCCGAAGCGTGGCGAGCGCACGCGGATACCTTCACAGTTATACGCGTCCCCTCGCGGGCTTCACAGGTGTCCGTGGCGACGCCGACACCTGTGAAGCCCGCGAGGGGACGCGTCTACCTGTGAAGGTATCCGCGTCCCCTCGCGGGGCTCGCCACGCTTCGGGCTCGCTGCGCTCGCCACACTATTATATTCTCACTCCACGCCCTAGTGGATAGTAGGGCATGAAAAGGTCGGAGGACGCGTACCGCCGCCCCTCGCGGGCTCGCTGCGCTCGCCACGCTTCGGGTTGGCGTGGATCGTGGGGTGGCGTTAAAAATTGGGGGGGACATTTAAGGGTTAATGGGCTCTGTGGCCCATTTAACATTGATTCCTATGGCCAAATCGGGTCCATTGAGCCATTTAACAGTAAAATCGGGTCCATCGCGCCTTTTAACATTGATTCCTATGGTGAATCGGGAGCATCGCGTCGCGGGCATCGCGGGTACATTTATGGCCGGCCGCGACGCGACCGACACGATTTCCATGTTTAACATGGGTTTCAATGGGAAATCGCGGGCATCGCGTCGGTCGCGGCCAGACATAAATGTACCCGCGATGACCGCGACGGGCGCCCAACTAAGTAAAGAGTACCGCAATATGTTATTTAACTGTTTCTTATTATATGCTATTTATGGATTTATTCATTCCAAATGTATTCAGTGTTTATAACGCATAGATTTTTGTATACTTCTGAGTTTGCTTTTTGCGTATAAATGTATCATTTTTCACACTCATGAACTGAATTTGAAGAGGTGGAAAAGCACCCAAGGCATTTATGAGAATTGTGAGCTGGGCGGAGATAGTGGAGATTTCTTCACTGTGTTTGGGGAAGGGGTGTGCAGAGGGTGCTATGCGGCTGTGAGCTGCGAGGAGGGGGCGTGCGGCCATAGTGAGGTTTACAGTGGGAAAAAACTAACCCCGAACAGGTCTTAATCAGGCACAATATCTCTATATATCCTAATTAAATGGCATTGCCACTAAAACTCTATACACATGGGGGTTTTATTCTGGTTCAATCGCAAAGGCACAATCACTCTCAAATGGACAAAACAATGTGCACTGCAGGTGGGGCAGATGTAACGTGTAGAGAAAGTTTGATTTGTGTGAGTTATTTAGTTTCTGTGCAGGGTAAATACTGGCTGCCTAATTTTTACACTGCAATATAGATATCCGTTTGAAGTACACACCCCACCCAAAGCTAATTCTCTCTGCACATTACATCTGCCCCACCTGCCGTGCATATGGTTATGTCCATCTGAGAGTGAATTTGCCTTTGCGAGTGAACCAGAATAACCCCATACGAAGTGATATTTTAAACAATATCGTAATTTTTCCCCTTCTGAGCGATATCCTTTAAAATATTGCTTAGTGTGTCTGCTGAATAACTGCAAGGACGCGTGCTCCAGCTGGTCAGTAATGATGCCTCCATCGTCCTACACGTGCAGGCGACAGAGCACACTTGAACAAGAGCAGCATGGCCCCCCGCTCCCCCCATCACCATTGTGTATGCACTTGCAAATGCCAACACTGCCGGGTTCCCGCAGCTGCCAATAGCGCTGGGTACACACTTAGCGGCAAAATGTATCTATCTCTTGATTGATATGCAGCACTCCAATTATATGTGCAAGAAGTTTTAATGTAACGTTTCGATGCCTACGGTGGCATAGTCATCAGACATGATATAGTTAAAACTTATTGGAAATATAATTGGAGTGCTGCATAGCAATCAAATTATCAATTTTTCCCAATGAGCGCACCCATGAAGTAAAAAAGCGTACGTGCCGGACACCACTGTTTTGTTATATACTGTAGCACTGTACTGATGGATTGATCCCACTCCCCACTACAATACCACCTGCAATCCCATAAAAAATTGGGTTAGCAATACTGTATAGATAGTCTGGCGTTACAATGTTGTGTAACAATAGTTGTGATTGTGGGTTTTCTTTTCTTATGGTTACCTTCCCAGTGTTGAACAGTTGAAAAGGCCAAATGCTGTATCACTTACTATACTCTGACTGCAATCTCTTGGCTCACAAAATCAATAATAGCGAATCATGGCTTGCAGTATACAATTAAATGTCTTCTTGAAATGACTCTTCAGCTGAAAAACATTGCAAGCCCATCGCAGTGCAATTTCAAACATATTATTCTGGCTAACCGAAAACCTGAAATCCTTCTTTCGGATTTGCTGAGATATTGTCATCCTTTCATCCATTGCAGTAATCAAAAATATAATCCATTAAATAAGAAACATATGGGCACGTTTTGTTACCGAGATATAAACATGTTTCTGGCTACTCTCCACCTTTCAGTTCTCAAAAAAAAAAAAAAAAAAGTTTTCTTCTGTAATAAAAATAATGCACTCATAAACTTCCATGGCTGCGAATCTCCAGTGCATAGCGAAATATCAGGAGTTAAAGTTATTAATCACCTTCCATGGGCCTTCTGCTGCTTAGGTTCAGAAACCCTCATTTGCATAATGAGGTAAACAGTAGTTGATTAACATGTTGTCTCATAGAGGAAATGAGCAAAATGTTAATATGCCGACACACCGTTTTCTAGAAGTGCGCAGTTACAGAGAAACTAAACCCAGCAGAGAAAATGCTTTCCTGCAATGGAAAGACTTTGTACCTGTTAGCACAGAGTTTACTGATGTGTCCACATACATTTAGCCTCCTTGCATGTAGACAGCCCTTCTAGCGCAGGGGTAGCCAACTCCAGTCCTCGAGAGCTACCAACAGTTAACGTTTTCCATCTCTCCTCACAGAATCACAAGTGAAGTATTTAGTTTCACCTGTGGATCTTTTAAAATGTAATAGTCAGTAATGCGTGCACCTGTGTACCTGTGAGGTGAGCTGGAAAACGTGAACTGTTGGTAGCTCTCGAGGACTGGAGTTGGCTATCCCTGTTCTAACGCATGACTCTGTAGCACAGTGTATTTGCATGTTACTTTTTTCTGTTACAATGCGATATGCAGCATGCCTATATTCTGTGATGCGATATGCAGCATTACTATATTCTGTATGTGATCATGGCTGTTTCTGCATACGAAATGCTACGTTATAGTGTTTTTCCAGTAGAACACTGTAATGCTATACATAGCATTTCATATCCTGATACTGCTGTGATTACACACAGGATATATGCTTACCTCATATTTTAATCAGCAGAAGCAGTTTGGGTGTCCTGTTTGCATTGAATAATGAATAAGACGCACTGTAATGGACACATCTGTATTTTGCATGTTTTATACTGCACCAGTGCAAAGAGTAGATAACTGCAGTGTAGCTACACTAAAGACTGATGAGTAATCAGGGGTTCTCATGTAGGAAAATTCACTTTAAAAATATGGTTTTAATATATCTAAATCAAACACCTTTTTAAGTGTTTTTGTTGTGAGTTCCATAGTGCTATCCCTGTAATATAATTGATTGCAGCATTATAAACTATTGGAAATATCTTCATTATAAGCAGGCAATTCAATTACGGTCTCCTGTATTTGCATGTCACCGGTCACTTTAGATGTGGCAAACTGAAAATTTTCTGGCGCGTGGTGCCCATTGTATTTCACATTTGTCACACCCATAAGCACCAGGATTAGCCTTAACAAAAAGCTATGACAAGTCAAACATAATTGGCTCCTGCAGTATGCGTGCCCGTTCGGAGCCGTAATTGCACCATAGAATCACCCCCTTAGGTTGGGAAGGGCCCTTTCAGGTAATAATTAAACATAGAATAGTTCTGTATATACTAATATTATGTTGGAGAAATACCATATATTCTCGAGTATGAGCCTACTTTTTCAGACCATGTTGTATGCTGAAAAAGCCCCCCCTCGGCTTATACTCGAGGGTCCCACTTGAGTCAATGGGCGGGATTCTCCAATAACCCCCGCAGCACATCGCCGGCACTTGCATTGTTAATAATCGCATATGCAGTAACATATGTGATCATTAATTCAAAGGCGATAGCCGGTGATATGCTGCGGGTCCCCCCTCCCTCCCTGACCCCTCAGCCGGCTGTGAGAGGGCTCCTCTTCCTCCTCCCTGCACTCAGAGGCGGTGCAGGCAGGAGGAGATCACTGGGCCGGGCAGCACAGCAGGAGGCTGCCCGGACACAGGTAAGGGGGATGCAGCACGGGGGGACGCGAAGGGAAGCCCATAGGCTTCCATGGGTTTACGCCCTCTAGAACTGGTGTAACCCCCCGCAGCGAAGCCTGGCGGTGGGGCTTTGCCGCATATGAAGATGCGGCAAAAACCCCGATAACTGGATTTTTACGGCATTTTTAGTTTGGTGAATCTCGCCTAATAAGTTTTCACATTTTTTTGTTGTAAAATTAGGTGCCTCGGCTTATATTCGGGTCGACTTATACTTCAGGCTATACGGAAATCCTTTTGTGGCCCACTGATGAGCAGTGAGCGGTGATGCGCGCTCCCACATCATTGCTGGCTGGTATTATCAGCAGATGAGCGACTGTCAGGTTGGACGGCTTTCCATAGCATCCTGCTATACAAAGCCGTCCACCCCCAGGAAAATAGCTTATACGGGTGAAAATTGCTCAGTGTGTATTTTCAACTCAGTGATATTCACCATCATCGCTCTGTATACAAGCTGGGCAAAATCGGCCAGTGTGTATGCATCTTTAAACATGTTTAGAGCACTTTGCATACATTTACATAATGTCCTTGCTGTTTGTTCTGTTTATTACAATATGGTATATATCCATTACTGCACAGGTTCTGAAAGTCGGTCCTCGGAGCCAACACAGTGCATGTTTTGCAGGTCTCATTACAGAATCACAAGTGAAATAATTAGCTCCACCTGTGGATCTTTTAAAATGTCAGTAATATCAGTCCGTAATGAGTGCAGCTGTCGGGTGACCTGGAAAACGTGAACTGTGTGGGGTCCAGTCTTTATTGCTTATCTTTGGTGTCATTTTATGTACTCTTTCAGGGAAATGCAAATGAAGCTCCCGGGTTAAGTGCTCAGCTCATGTATCTTAATTGTGCCCATCACTTAACCCAGGAGGTGGCACTTTACCACAACCAATAGCTTGGAGTTAGCTACGGAAAGCTTAATCTCCTGGTTCTAGTGCCTGGCGTGATGTAGTTGCTGTGTGCGGTAACACTACACGTAGCCCCAGTGCACTAGTTACTGTAGTAGTAAGACCCGCTCCTGGAATTTACCGCTGACCCAGTACTTTACAACCACCTTACTTTACTCAGCATACATTTAAGCTTCCTTTTGATGTTTTAGTCTATTGACTGGTAATAAATGTGTTATCATTACCAAATACCAATTTACAAATGTATGACGTTTTTAGCAGGACTTCTGAGTGTATCTGCTCTAGTCTTCAGAAAGTGGACAATGTAATAGGCTCCCAATCACTGGTTGGAATTCTTTTGTACTGTATATAAAGGCTCTAGGGTGCTTTCTAAGTAGTTTTATTTCAGATCATTGAATGTACTGTGCTGTGTTCTGATGTAAGCGGTTACTGTTACAGACCGACCTTCTTGCCAGAGGTGATTTGCTGAAAGGTCTTGTTGGGTTACAAGGCTGACGTGGTTCACGGGGACGGGTTCTGTATAAACCAACATGACTGTACAAGCCCATTGTATTTTAATAGGACTTCTCCTGTACTATCGTATATAGACGTGGGATGTTAAAACTTTTTTGCCTTTGGGAATTAATCTGGCATCATTTATTTATTTATTATCAATGCTATAGCGCACACATATTCCGCAGCGCTTTACAGAGCATAGTTGAACATTCGCATCAGTCCCTGCCCCAGTGGAGCTTACAATCTATATTCCCTACCACATGTACACGCACACACAGGCATTCTAGGGTTAATTTGTTGGGAGCCAATTAACCTACCAGTATATTTTTGGATTGTGACAGGAAACCGGAGTACCCGGAGGAAACCCACGCAAATACGGGGATTATATACAAACTCCGCACAGTTAGGGCCACGGTGGGAATTGATCACATGACCTCAGTGCTGCACAAGCTGTATTAGGTCTGTACATTGAGATGTTTGTGTTTCTTATACAATTTATCATTTATTTATTAACCATTTCTTGTATAGCGCATACATATTACGCAGCGCTTTGATTAAATATTTTTAAGAGATCTACATAGAATACGTATCTTTTCTCACCATAGAGAAAACTGAAATATATTCATGTAACCTAATGCATCTCCTTCCGTCTTTAAGGAATTCTAATAGAGCTGGCAGACATGGGAGATGGAACACAAGCTATATCTGTAGTTGTCAGATCATTCTTACTGTGGTTTCATCCGGCAAGCAGCTTATATAACCCTTACTCAGCATTAAACCCTGAATTCAGAGCACAGCCGGTGCAGCAGGAGCCTGACTTGTGATAGGAAAGCAGACAGGAACGTGCTTGTGTTAGATGGCAACATTTCATATGCCTGTACAGAGACATCGCTTATTGATCCAGACTTTTATTCTTCATTTTTGTGCGTCCTACAAAGCATGGGATATTTTTCTCAAACATTCATCTTCTGTTCTGGTTTTGTCGTATCGATTTGCTAACCACAAGTAAACCCTCTTTATGTAGCTGACTATAATAATGCTGGCACATAGTCCTAGTTTAAACTGAAAGACAGTGGTGTCATACTAGTAATGTGTGGCCTTAGCAGACATACCATTTTTTTTTTTCCTTGCAAACGTGTGTGTGTGTGTGTGTGTGTGTGTGTGTGTGTGTGTGTGTGTGTGTGTGTGTGTGTGTGTGTGAAACCAGATTCCGTTACATTGATAGACACATTTTGACATCCGTCAAATGTGGAACATGAAGCGTTGGAAATAATGCCTGGAAACACAGCTTGCTGCTTACGTGTTAAATGCAGATATTTATATAGAGCATTACAGCTGCTAATAACTAAATCCAGATCTTATGGATGTGAAACTGTTCAAATGACATCCTCATGTATTGGTTATTGCCAGACTATGGGGCTCATCTGATTACAGAGTTGCCAATACACCATATCTGGAGGGTGCGCTTTCCCTGGTAGCCTTGGGAGAACCGTAGATTCCAGCATTTTAGGTGGAGTCCGTTGGTTACCTCGGGACCCAGCAATAAACTGAGCTTTTAGACCGCAGTTGCTGAGTTTCTCCTGGGATGGACTTGTGTCCTAATCCCGGGTGGGACCCAGCATTTGCAGGGGATGCAGGTCATTTGGTCTACAGCATAATGGTCGACAGGTCGTTAGTTTGACAGGTCGTTAGTTTGACAGGTCATTAGTTTGACAGGTCATTAGTTTGACAGTGTCTAGGTCGACATGGTGTTTTCACTGTAGGCGGTATTTCATGCCCTACCATCTACTAGGGCGTGGTTGGAGAATAAAATAATGTGGCGAGCGTAGCGAGGCGCCATGCCCGATGCCTTGCGAGCGCAGCAAGCAATGCGAGGGGATGTGGTGCACTTTAAACTGTGTCCATGTTGACTGTGTTCACATTCAGGTCAAAAATCAGTGAAAAACCTCATGTTGACCTTTTCACTGCCGACCTAGACATTGTCTAATTAATGACCTTTTCCCGTGTCTACCTTTTCCCATGTCGACCTAATGGTGTCTACCTAATGACTGCCGACGACCATCATGCTGTAGAAGACCAAATGATCCCAACCCCATTTGCAGGCTGATCAGGGTATATAACATGATTGTTATTATAAAGATTGACAAGTACATCCTGTCATTATAAATAACAAATACAATTCTACTTTCTATTACATTCATCATTTGAGAATTGTGTTTTGTTATACAGTCATTGCTATTAGTGGGTCATATAATTGCTCTTTAGATGTCATTGATAGAGATTGATTCCGATGGACTTTAGGATTTCTTTTATCCGCTAAAAAAAAAAGTCTGCTTGGCAGCTCGTATTGTCACGTGACCTATCCTGATCTTGGTAACCAACTTCCATCTTCTAATAGCTGTAACTGAGCACTTGTCAATCACTGAGGCAGCTATGCCACTTTGCATTTAGCCTCACATCCAGAAGGTGCAGCCTGTTAAAGGTCTATGACAAAACAGCCATCGGTATTTTTTTTTTTTTTTCAACTTCTGCTCTTGTGTGCACATGTGGGACTTGTGTGAGCTTTATCTCAATGTAGACTAAAATAACTTGAATTTTACATTTAAACCTTTTTTTCCCCCTTCATACTTGGCTAGAGTAATTATATCACTAAATTGCTTTAGGCTTATGTCACACCACAGTTCGGTTGTGATTTGATTTTGGACATATAGCCAGCACAATTTTGTAACGTTTAACATACTAAGGTGTGCAAAGTGTCAGCTGTTCAGGTCCAATATATTTATTTTTCTGTATTAATTTCTCTTCCTGCCAGAATCAATTTCCTTCTTGTTCTATTTCCCATTCTTGGAAGAGTTCCTGTTCAAGCCAGCAGTATGTTTAGTTAGTATATTTATAGCACAATATAATTTTATGAAACTATGATTAAAAAAAGTGTTTTATATTCTCTTTTTTTTTTTTTTTTTTTTTTTTTTTTTTTTAGCACATAGTCAGGGGAGTTTGTAGTTCATATAATGGGGACACAAACGCATCTTACTGAATATTGTGTGAAAAGACCAAATCTAGCACCTTTTGGAATAGTCTCTAATACTCCTTTCACTCCGGCCACCTGGCAATTACCCAGCATTTTTGAGTGCCGGGTCATTTTGCCGGGTGCAGCCTGACCCCCGCCCAATTCACACCACCCGCAAATTAGTGTTAAAGATTTTCAGCCCAAGAATTTGCTGAAATACCCAGGTTTTTCTGTGGTGTCGAAGGGTCAACACAGGTCTTAAATCCCGGCACTCCGACCTTGGTCAAGAGCAGAGTCATAGTGCCGGGATTTAAGACCCGTGTTGACCCTTTCACACCAAAGAAAAACCTGGGTTTTTTAGCAAATTCTCGGGTTGAAAAGCTTTAACCCGGTAATTTGCTTCTGGTGTGAAAGGGGTATAATTGTCTGTAGTTTTTATATGAAGTAAATAAAATCCTGAATCCACTTTTTACAGTTCTGTTTTTTTTTTTTTTTTTGACATCTTAACCTATTATTACTGTATAACCTCCTATAGAAATGTCACAGTCATCTGGCAATAGAGATAATCATTTTACTTCTTTTTGTAGCAATCAGTATGTTTTCATTTCACAGATCCAATCCTAGAGTCATTCCGCAATGCCTCAGTGCAGCTTTATTGACAGGCATTGTATCCATCTCACAATTACATGACCTTGGTTTGCGCTTTATGGATCACTAAGTAGACTTACAATCTCCTTTTCTCTAGGGCTGAGGTCGTTAATTCTTTCCTCAGTTGTGTGGTTTTACAGAGCCCAAGGACTCCAATCTTACTCTAGGCATGTTCTTCGCTTATACCCTTGTCTTTTAGCATATGGGGGTGGTAAACCTGGACTTGGCAGCTGACATCTTGCCGAAGATCTATAAATTGTAACAATCATCTTCCTGCCACTGATACTTTCCTGGCACTAATCACTGAACTGCAATGACATTTAAAGATGCTATATGTGATAATTCTCTTTGGCATCCATATTGGGAATTTGCCAGTAAACTTGACAACTGTCTTGTAGATTTTTTATTTATTTACTTTCATAATGTCGTGTTGTAGAACTTTAAACTGCTATCTCAATCAAAAAGTTCTTGTAGTGTTTGATGTGTTTTTTTTATAAGAAAAGACTCCTACTGCAGTGTTTGGCACACAACATCTCCCGGATGATAACATTAGATGCTTCCCGACTTCTTGGCAACAGTCCGGTTGTAAATTGCAGTCTTGGGATTAGTAAATACAATCACAGTAGCATCTATATAGTGGTGAGAGAAAAGGAAAAAGTCTGAGTTCTCACGGAATCTTTTTGTATTTGATCTGTTGTATTTCTGATGGTAAAATACTGGTAAATGGGAAAGATGACTGTCTCCTATTTTGATGTTTTTATCCTCTTGGCATCAAGAAAGGAAATGCCATGATTGTGTAGCCAGAACTCTTATGTAGGGTACACACCACGACGACCCGCTCACGATGCACATTGTGAGCGGGTCGTCAGTGTTTCTTCAGACTCGCTCACGATGTGCACCGTGAGCGGGTACGATCCAATGGCGACCCGCACCCGGCAGTATGGTTGTTATTCAGATCCTACCTGCAGCAGGTAGGATCTGAATAATGACCGACCCGCGGGACCGCGCATCGAATCGGTATCGGTCCACACCAGGACAGAAATGGGCCCAATCACCACACAATCTACATCCAATTGGTCGGAATTGGATCTAGATTGAGGGGATCGGGCCCTAGTCGTCCTGGTGTGTACCAGGCATTACTCACTCAGGGTAATAATTTCTTTCTTCCTGTATTAACTTATTTTTAGTGGTGGTGTGTTTTATGGTATTGTGCTCCGCTGGATATAACTTTTTTTTTTTGTTAGTTTTTATTAGTACTTTGATATTAATATTGTGGCATCAGTTGTGTACATTGTGAAACTTGATGCTTTTGCAACCTTTTTGTTTTCTGATTTATGGACCAAATTCTTGAGATTCTTTGTAAAATGTGCCACCACAGAGTGTTATGAAGTCACAGAAGCAGAGGGCCACATGTTGTGTTTTTATGGTTTAAATTACCGGTATATTGCCTGATTTGTCAGTACCCTCAGCTTACAGGTAAACTTCTGAGTTCTTCCTCAGCTGGTGTAGTTTGTCGACAGCCATAATATTAACAACATATGTCGACGTTGACATGTAGACCGTGATAATATGTTCACATTACTAGAATGTCCAATTAACTATGGTGGACCCATGCTTGGTCCACACTCCAGCTGTGGGTTCTGGGTCCTAGTAGTCGTGTGACAGGTGAGTTATTTTTGTTTCAACTTTTTTTGCGCCGCTGTTGAGTAAGTCCAATTTTTCCTAAAATCTGTATTAATCTTGCACCCTTATGACCTGACTAATTCAGCAATTGAACGTTTCCAGTGTGTGAATGGGGACAAATACAGAAAGCCCTGGCTTCAATCTGTTCCCAGTGTCCTGGGATTTACCACATGTGAAGACCCTAAAGCTATACAGTTGTTGCCTGCAGTAAGTGTTAGTTCACTTGATGTGGATTTCTGCTTGCACCTCTGGGAAGGTGGAACAGAAGTCCATATTAAGTGCACCATTGTGAGCAATAAATGTGCAATTCTGGGCGCTTAACTCAGAATCTACAGAGCATTAGAAGAAAGGCTTTCTTCACCTATGGGGCTATAGGAATAGTTCTGGGCACTTAACTTGGGAGCTAAAAGCTTGTTGTTCCATTGCTAATTGAATATGCCTCTATTTTGCTAAAGCAGGGGGATGTTTCTCTCTTGCTTTGTTTTTCTTCCTATGATCGAGAAGTTGCTATAAGGTTAGTTTTTCACTGCCTTTTGATCATCTGTATAGGAGAGATAAAGAGAATCTTTGTTTTACTGGCTATGGTATAATAGTCACTTGTATATGTATTTGTTGGTCCAGGAAATCCCCATGTTCTCCTGTTTGTTTACTGGAAAGTGGGCAGGGTATTTATCTCCTTGGGGTTCAGAGTTTGCTGATAATACACACATAATATGCATTGTCGCAGGATGGCAGGAGACTGGATATGCATCAATTAGGTCAACACTACTAATGGTCATAAAGGCCATCGCTCAACACCTGAAAAAGGTTGACATGCTTAAGGTTGACAGGCTGAAAACCCACTTGACTTGTTCATACTTTACATCCCATTGTACATCGAGGGGGGAAATATTGTGCCAAGCGCATTGAGGCAACATGCCCAAATCAGTTTGAGCAAATATGGTACACTTATACGGTGTCCATGTCGACATACGCTGACATAGACAAGAAAAACTCAACCATTTTTATGTCTGCCTTTTCACTGTCGGCATTCTGTGTCAACCTTTTGAACCTGTAGACCACTGAGTCAACAGCTTCAGTTTCTCAAAACAGAGGCGTCATCACTGCTGTTGCAGGAGAGGGAAGAGGCCTGGATCTCTGAGGACACATATTTTCTGGCCTCTTTGTAGCTCCTTCGGTGTCCGGCTACCATATTAGTGCTGTGCTATCGCTGCTACTTCTATATAAGCAATAGCAACCACATCCGAATCGGGCCCAATGTGTAAAAGCCATTGCTTTTGTACAGGTTAAAGTAACGTTATGGTTTATAGTAAAAACTTTTGCAAATTGTTGACCCTCAATGTGACACTGGCTGTCCATCTAAAAGCTTTTAAGCTTCAAAGACTTTTCTTTGGTCTGTAGAGACAAGGTTAGTTGTCTAGTGGGTGCAGGGATGTGTCAATCACCGAGATTAAACCCTTCATCCTATTGCTGCCATTGATTTACCTGGTCTCCTGAGATATTCACTTGACATAAGGGTCAAAGCCTAAACATTGGCCTTCTATCATTATTAGTCTTTTAAACAATTCTGTTAATATTTGTATTGTGTTTTCGTATTGTTTGTGGCATTTTACATTGAACCTGTTTGGATGTTTAATAGAGGATTGTGTTTTATTTCGGATTTTCTTTTGCTTTCTCCTAAAAAGAGATTGTGTATAATTCAACCTGAATATAGTTCAGTTGTATCTAAAGGAAAATGGTGTATTGCGTTGTATTCCAGTTCATAAGATAATATAATGATAGTACCAAAAGCGTTAAATCTTAAGACAATAAAATATTTTAAGACTTTTTATTTTATTATTTACTACTAATATACAGGGCTGTGGAGTCGGAGCAAATTTCGAGCACCTGGGGTCGGAGTCGGCAAACAATGCACCGACGCCAACTCCGACTCCGAAAATTATAATTAATGACTTCTCTACTGTAAGAATAAAGACCAATGCATGCAGTGCCTCACATAACTGCAAAACGAACACGTTAAGTGACCGTGAAAAAGCATGCTTTTCATGTGCTTCACTATATGGCACGCAACGCACAATTTGGAGCACCAATACTTATAAATGTATTCTCCCTTGTAGTTTACAACTTATTTCCAACGTTCAATAAGGTTTTCAATACCTCGAAAAATTCATTCAACCAAGCTCTCCCACCATACGCACAACATCTTTTTACGCGGATGAAGATCTTGTTTCATGCGTGTTTGTTTACCTTGGCTAAGCCATTCCTTACACTGGTTCATATTGATGTACAGGCACCATTTTTTGTCGCCAGTAACGATTCGGTAAAGAAATCGTTCCTTGTGTCCGTGAATTGAACGGTGACGAGCAAGCAAACCAGCGGACAAACATTGTGTTTGTCCTTTGCTTAAACTGTTCAATACAGTAGACTGTTGGCTTCCCAGCCTCTAGTTTCTGTAGTAATAATATGTATTTTGCCTTTCTATCCTTCAAGGAATGTATCAAATACATTCGCATATTAATACAGAGGAGTCGGGGTCAGACGTACGAGGAGTCGGGGTCGGAGTCGGACCATTTATCTACCGACTCCACAGCCCTGCTAATATTAAAACCATTTTAACTTCTATTGTAGTGTATCCCAGTGGTTCCAATGAAGCAGCTATTTATAATGCAATTTTTTTTTTTTTATGTTGTCTAGTCCATTATCTTGAGCCAATTTTGACCGCATGTACTCTTAACACCATTGTGTTATTGTGTTTGCCGTACTGTGTCACTGACATTTAATGTACAACCAGTATTTAACCATCCTTTGATATACCTTTTGCTACGAACCGTCTCTTCACCCGCATTCTACATTTCTGCCTGCATAAGAGATAAATTGCAGGATGCAATAAAACTGCCCTCCGTCTGCACTGGTTACAGGAGCTGTTAGCACAGGAATGAAAATGAATGCTTTCACGTCTGACAGTCATTAAAGGGCAGCAGTGATGAGGAGGGGGAATAGTTGATTGTATTTCTCCACTCTACAGCATTGTGGCCTGGTCTCTTGTTGTTCACACAGGCTAAAGATTAAGTACTATATATATTTTTTTTTTATGTTTTCTACTAATCAGTTGATCTGAGTCTGGGACTTTAACCCTTTGAGGGCCAACGTTGCTGTGAGAGATCCTGAACATCTCCACTAAATATGCCAGCCTTGCTCACAACGGTATTTTTTATTTAAGTGGTGGTTCCATCTTCCTGTGAAGTGTTAAGGCTCCCATACACTTGTGAGACTTCTCCCCTACGATATATTGCATGCGATCCGAGCCAAGCTTGCAATCCAACGGGTCGCTTCTGCAGCCGGTAAGACTCGCAGATTCCGGTGTGGACCTGCTGTCACTCACGTGCACTTTGGATGCTTTTCATGCGGTTGATCGCCGCAATCGTAAAAAAAGAGCCCAAATTGCATGTAAATTACCTAGTGTATGGCCATCTTAACCATTGTGCCTTACATAACCAAATAACAATTGTTGCAGTACCCCATATTTCACTATCGTGGGAAGTCAGGAGAAGGGTTAAGTTGCAGGCCTCTTAATGTACCAAGCTGTCCCTGCTGCAGGACCACTGTCTTGAGAGGTTGATGTCATCGCGGGCATTGCGCTGCAGCGTGAAGCACCCCCAGCATGCCGCACTCGCCTGACTCAGTCCGAAGTCGTCATTGGTCAGTACAAATTCGGGGTCCCCTCAGTGGGGCACCCCGGTTCATTGTGCGGCAAGATGACGGCGGCTGTCCCTGCACAGGGGCCACGCAGGCTCCCTGCCACAGACTGGATGCTAAGGGCTAGCCACTAGACCACCAGGGCAGATACCAACAAAAGCGCTGTTATATACAGCCAGCGCCAGTATAAACATTAGTAGAAGCCCAACGCCATTACAGGGGGCAGGGCTTGCTCAGAGTGGGACCAGAGAGCTCTGTGGGTGCCAACACTGCTTCCTGGCCTGACAGACGCTCCTCAGCGGTCAGGCATTGTAGAGGGACATCTGCAGCAGAACAGCAAGTGTTTTCAGCTCTTACAAACGCTTATTGTGTTACTTTGTGCACTTAATATTGTGGGCATATTACCGGATGGTATATGTGCTTATAAACCAACTCCTCATTCTGAGAGTTCAGGTTAAGGGTATGTTGGTCCCCTCAGTATCTCTGAGTGCTCCCCGACAGGCTTGTTAAAGCTACTCACACATATCCGTGTTAGAAGCTTCATAGTTTCTATAAACCTCACATTGATTTATTCTGTATTTCTCTAACGTCCTATGGGATACTGGGTTCAATACTATAGGGATAGAGATCCTCTGCAGGAGAGACAGGCACATAAGATCTTTCCTGTGTTATTCTGTGTATTTGTGGGAGGTTACAGTTCTCCGGTATGGTGAGAAATCATCATGGCACAACCTGAAATTCTATGAGAGCAGAATTGTGTTCATATTGCTAGATTGCAGCAGATATTGGTAGAAACCATACTACAAACTAATCTCTGGTTCCCTACCAAAAAACAATATTCCAGTGTAATTTATTCAGTTACTCTTCTTTCCTGTCCCTGTTGCATTCAATGACTTAAACATGGACCTCCACATTAAAAAAGGATGGGGGTGATCTTTCATTTATTGTATTGCTTTAATGTATTGTGCCTTCTTGCAGAACAAATAGAGATGTGGGGTATAGAGGATGCCAGTCTAATGCAGTTTGATCCTGTAACTTGGCGTTTTGGGCTTCCATTATAAAGGACTCAATCCTTGGAAGTCTTTGTCTACACATCACGTTTCATAGCTCGTATTAAATAGTACTCATGCTAGCAGACAAATGAGTGTAATGGGAGGATACTCTAGCCGCCGTCATTCTCTACTGCAAAAGCCTGCCAAGCTGTAACACAATCAGATTAGGAAAGGTTAAGGTACAGTAAATTAGAAACTAAAACAGCAACGATGGAAATGGAGACCTATCTACTTCTCTCATAAAAAGCAACTGTTATGTTGAACATTGAGAACAGTCAACGTAATATTTACAGCTGTTGTCTCCTCCTGCCATGCAAAGTTCATTCATATTCTGCTAGAATTCAGAGGCGGTGGTAACGGAGTTCAGAACATGAAAGGAAACCTTGTGAACCTTAATGAGAACAAGAAGCTAGCACCGTAACAATAGCTTGTTATTTCCTTTGCTTACTAGGTGGCAGACATATTGGCTCAGACAGGCATCTTTGTGAAGGTACTTTACAAGTAGTTCTCGGCAATGGTTCAATAGAAAATGCATTGACCTGTGAAACTATAGTGATGAGCACCCGTCGTCCTTGACTGTGAATATTTGTGGTCTCGGGCCAACTTTTATAGAGAAATCCAAGTGAGCCACAAGATATTTTAATGCATGTATCACTCAAAGGGAATCTTTATTGTGCTTTCTACCAGCTATTATAAGATGTGGAGTACAAAGGAGCTGATTGAACAGAGTGATTGTAGGTAATCCAACGCAGCAGACCTTAAGGCTTATTCTTTTATTAGCTTCAAACACAAGCAATGGAAGAAGCATAACAAAAACGGCTTTGAGGTGCATTAATACATACAACGGGGAAAATCCTTTTTGTCTCTGTCATAGTAATTAGTGTTCGGTTTGGACGTCAAGATTGGAGTTTAAACCTTTTTATTATAGGCAATATTGCTGCATGAAATGTTAGCTCTAGTTGAATTTCCAGTGGGTCCTGCTGCTAAATGTCAGTGTTTGCAGTGGAGAAGGATGTTTGTGCGTCTTATCACAGGCTCTGTTATCCAATCAAACAACGAAAATACACACTAAGCTAATTCTTGTTGTGGCAAGTATCCTGTGTGTACATGTTCTAGAACTGGGGTAGCCAACCCTAGTCCTCGAGAGCTACCAACAGTGCATGTTTTGCAGGTCTCCTCACAGAATCACAAGTGAGCTAACTAGCTCCATCTGTGGATCTTTTAAAATGTGTCAGTGATTAATGAGTGCAGCTGTGCAGCAGCTAGGTTGTCTGGAAAGTGTGAACTGTTGGTAGCTCTCGAGGGCTAGGGTTGGCTACCACTGTTCTAGAACCTTAAGGGGTGTACACATGCTGAGATTTTGACTAGATAGTCAAAATCTCCTAGGTTAGCCAAAATCTCCCAGTTTTTCTCCTGATTAGTTAACAATGCTAAAGGTCCATACACACTGGGTATGGACAATGATGGGGAAAATTACTGGGCTGAAAATTGCTCTGTGCATACACACTGAGAGATTTTCACCCTTCTGAACTATTTTCCCAAGGGTTGCTGACTTTGCATTGCAGGGGACACTGGAATGCCATCCACCCCGTCCCTCATCTGCTGGTAATACTGCTGGAAAAATTACTGTTAAGAGTTGATTGGCTGGTGCATTATCACCTTCCACATTATCACTTCACTAGACTTAATATATCTGCCCCCATGTTCCTAGGTACCCTGAGATGCTGTGAGACTCCTGCATGGGCGCCTCGGGGTGGTGGTCCAGGACAAAATTAAATTATGATCAAAGTGATGCGTAAAGCCAGTGCAAGTGGCTGCCATACAAATTAATATATATTTTTTGTCTCCCAAAATATATCGATAAAAAAACTTTTCTACTAGAGGTGCCATGAAAAAAATACTAATACTTTTGTGTGCTTGAATTAAAAAAAGTTTACTAGTCCACAATTGAATATGTGCTGTGTCCTTTTATTTTTCTTGTCCAGTGCTATAGGTCTATAGTCTTGTGTTTGTCCTAATTAACGAAGGAGCAGATTTAGCCGGCCAATCAAGGTAGCCACTATGAGATGGTATCTGCAATTATAGTAAATGTTTGTGGTTGAAGCAACTGAACTGGGATGCTGTTGAGTAGATCTGCTAAACTATCCCATTCCATCACTCGCTATTGCATGTCAATACATTATAACCAGACTACACAGTCTTTGGAAGGCTCAAAGCAGTAACCGACCAATCCCGCAGTTTCACTGGAAGTGTGGTCAGCTCAACACTTGTCAAATCCTAAACCTGTGCTTTTTTGGGGGGACTAGTTTTCTGTGAGCGCTGACAGTCGTATATGTACTTTGGTGTTTATCTGGATTGTTTTGTGAAATATCTTGGTGTGGAAATAAATAAATTTGTATAATTTTCAAATGAACAACCGAATGAACGACAATTGTTACAGGTAAATATAAGTCAATTGCTGAAGTTAGTTTCTTATTGATGTGCGTGTTCCAGCAGCAATGGAATAGAATTACATTGACCTCGTTATCTGAGAACATTTCTTGAAAAGCGATTTGTTAAAACAATGTCAATAAAAGGAAGCTGAATGGTAGAAAGTGAAATGTGTGTCCGCCATTGCTAATAATTCAGCGTTGCCTCCAGTCCCGACACACCTGATGTGTGATTTGTGTGGGCACAAAACGATTGTATTTGCAGTTTTCAATCAAAGTACAGGTTGGTGGGATGAGCCCTGACTGTGTTGGGGGTGGTAATTAAGTTATGACAGGTGCCCTAATTTCTAAATAAGGTTTGATGTGTTACTACTTTTCTCAAACCTATATTACACATACATTTGTAGCAGCAGTTTAGTCATAACAATCTGCATCCCGCGGGAATGTGGGGAGTAATGTGAAGCTTTAAGCAATGCTAGAGCTTGCTAGGAACAAGGGAAAAAAGAGATATGGTGTAAAAATGTAAGACCTGTATAAGCATTGTAATGTAGGCTGTATAGTGATTTACTGTGCTACTAATGGAAGTTAGGCACCATTCCCGTATTACATTATGATGTATGCACATTTCTACCCAGAGACACGCCCAGGTGTAAATGTACTAAGATGGGATGTTGCCTATAGCAACCAATCAGATTATATCTATCTTCTAGAACAGGGGTGTCAAACTCAAATTCATCGGGGGCCGCATCAGCAGTTTGGTCACCCTCAAAGGGCCGGTTGTATCTGTAGGACTATGTGTCCACTCTTTATTATCATAAATTATTGTCACTGCATTCAATTATTACTGTTTTTTGTAATAATGTAAGTAATAACTAGCAGGGAGATTGGCTGGGGGCCTGGGACAGGGCACAGTGACGTGACGTCAGATCGCCCAGCAGGTGACCTGGGCCTCTGGGTTCGCAGGACTCTTGCTAGAGTTCTGGACTGGTGGTGACAGTGGGACAGATAATGATAATGACCCTGGACACAGGCAGCCGCACTGCAGATTTGTGGGCTCAGGCTGCGGCTGTGTGCTGCTGGCCTGGCTCTCTGCCTGCCCGGCCACAGACTCTGGACTGGACAGACTGGTCTGGACAACAAGAGACAACACAACTGTGCCCACCCCACTGCCGAACTTACAGTATATATACTGAACCAACTGATGCCACTGCTGCGCAGCGCGGCACTACAGGCAGGAGGCAGCTCACCACCGGGCCGGCGTCCAAGTCCGACAGGCAGCCGAAGCAGCATGCACGTCACGGTGTCACTGGCACTGCTGTCAGGCGGGCGTGTGTCACACATGGCAGCGCCGTAGCCGCTGCCCACAGGAGGAGCCGGGGAGGAGTTGGGCACGTCACACAGTGACACTAACAAGTCTGTGTCCACTGTCCTGCCTC
This sequence comes from Crinia signifera, assembly GCF_055691185.1. Classification (NCBI taxonomy): domain Eukaryota; kingdom Metazoa; phylum Chordata; class Amphibia; order Anura; family Myobatrachidae; genus Crinia; species Crinia signifera. The sequence goes on from NC_139224.1 coordinate 127,450,745, forward strand.
CCACCTCCTCCCAGTGAGCGCCACGGCGGAGTGACTGTGTCACCTGGCTTCCTCACGTTGTTAGGTATGTCTCTCAGTCTCGAGTCATCATGTGAGTGTCACTGAATGTGATGTGACACTCACACTGTGATGGCTTCCCGCAGTAATGTAATCGGCGCCAGGCGGGGGTGGGTGGCGGCAGCTGCGCGGGCCACATGACAAGGTCTGGCGGGCCAGATTTGGCCCGCGGGCCTTGTGTTTGACACCCGTGTTCTAGGAGGTGCTAAATAAGTAGTTGAATCCGATTTGAAAATGGAATGTTGCCCATAATTACCAAACTACCCATCTTAGTAAATGTATCCCTCAGACAGGGCAGGCGACAGGGGGGGTCAAAGGGGACACTCATACCGGGCCCTGACCAGTTGAGGGGCCCCAAAGCTTTGAGGAACTCAGGGTCTGTAAGCATGACTGGCTACCTGTCTGGCTACCCGTACTAATGAGTTTAATGGCACAACACACCAAACCACACAACGCACAATGGTGTGCCCTCCAATCTGCCCTTCCCTATTATATTGCATTGTGAATATTAATTATCTGTTTATTTCTATTATTAAAAAAATACATTCCATATGCAATCTAATAACAATCCACGTTCGGTGTTGGGGGGCCTCAGAGATATCAGTGTTCCGGGCCCTAAGATTTCTGTTGCCTGCCCTGCCCTCAGATGGGGGATTTTCTCTCAGCCCGGATCTGTTGATGATTAGAGTAGCTGGTCCTTTTTGCAAATCAAGAGCGGGGTGGTTTCACAAAGCCCTAACTTGAGTCATGGGGGGGTGGGTAGGTAATCAATTGGGGGGAGCAAGTCGGCATGGGTGAAAACAAACTCAAAATAAGTGAAACATCAGCTAATTCCACCAAAGGTGGTCAAAAACACATGTATCAGTGTGAATTCACCATTTTATGTGGTTTTTGACCATGATGTATTATTCGACCATTCAAAATATTGAAACCGACATTGAATAGGATGAATCCAATTCACTCTAATAATGGACAAAATGTTTCTGATTTTTTTCGCTGGTCGAAAAATCTGGCAATAACTGATAACACTCAATTCAATATTTTCATTCACATACCTGATCATGTAGTGCAGTGGTTCAAGTTTTTAAATGGTGGTGCCCTGGAGCAGTGGTCTTCAAGGCAACAATCCAGGTTTTATGGCTATCCAGGTTTAGGAGCAGGTGACTTTATTTGTACCCCAGACAGGTGGTTGATACCATCTGGGAATAAGCAGCGATGACAATAAAACCTAGACTGTTGGTGTTACTTGAAGACCGTGTTCAGGGCACCTCTAGGCCAAAAGTTTTCTAATGGAATTCTTCAGAAAAATATTATTTAAAATAAGTAAATTGTACTTGACTTTTGTCGATCGGTTCAGTTTTGTGGTTGTGGACAGGGTTGGACTTTGGTTTATCCACATATTTTCGAATGAAAAGCCACCAGAACTGGATTTGCCTGTCATATTTACGGGAAATTGATTGTGGTTCAAGACCACTAACCCCTTCAATTGCCATGCATCACCTGGTTTAGGAATGGGATGTAGGATGGATCCTGGCGGTTGGGATGCAGATGGTCAGAATCACAACTCTGGAATCCCAATGCTGACAATATGACAGAAGCCCAAGGTGAGTATTAGTGTTAGGAGCTAGGGAAAGGGTTAGGGTTCGGCATGTGAGAGGGGTTGATAAGGGGAATGGTTAAAATACAGGTGTCCATCAGGATTTTATACTTAACACTTAGGAACCGTTACTGTAAAGCAATGCCAGGCTCTTTTTTTTTTTTGCATGTTTGTTTCATTTATGTTAAATTCATAAGTTTATTATTTTTTTTTTTTTATTGAACCACACTTTAAACATCTAACCATGCAGCCACGTATATTTCCATTTATTTCTAAGCATTAATAGCTGTCTCTTGATTTGTTTTCTATAACCATAGAAAGGACAGTGCCACCCCACAGCCATCTTTTTAAATATATAGTTTGTTTGATGCGAATAATAATTTATTAGCAAATTATTACCACTATTAGGTACATATTTAGTTTGCCAGTGTCCTGGAAAGAGTCTCTAATTATTTTATCTTTTTTTCTTTTTCATTTAAATCCTTTAAGATGTGTTTTTTTTTTCCCCTGTACAATGTCTGTATCATTAACCCCTTCCTGACAGAGCCAGTTTTTGCGTTCCTGACAGAGCCCTTTTTTTCAAATCTGACATGTATCACTTAAGTGGGGATAACTTTTTTTTGCTTTTACTTATCCCAGTGATTTTGAGATTGTTTTTTCGTGACACATTGTACTTCAAATTAGTGGTAAATTTGGGTCGATACAGTCTGTGTTTTTTTGTGAAAAATACCAAAATGTCGTAAAAAAATGGAAAATTTAGCAATTTGCAAAATGTTAAATTTTCTGCTTGTGAGACAAATAATCATACCACTCAAAATAGTTAATAACTAACATAGACCATATGTCTACTTTATGTTTCCATCATTATTTCAACTTCCTTTTAATTTTTTTGGACACTAGGAGGCTTACAATATGAATAGCAAATTCTCAAATTTTCAAGAAAATTTCAAACACTGATTTTTTTAGGGACCAGTTCAGTTCTGATGTGACTTTGAGGGACTTGTATGTGAGACACCCCCATAAATGATACCATTTCAAAAACTGCACCCCTCACAGTATTCAAAACAGCATTTTGGAAGTTTGTTAACCCTTTAGGTGTTTCACAGGAATTAAAACAAAGTGTAGGTGAAATTTCAAAATTTTCATTTTTTTTGCAGATTTGCAATTTTAATACATTTTTCTAAGGAACACAGTACATTTTACTAGAGAAATGTGACTAAAAATTGATTCCCCCAATTCTTTTGTTTTCATAAATATCCTATATGTGGCCCTAGTGTGCACGTTGACCAAACCACAGGCTTCATAATAGAAGGAGCACCTACTTGATTTTGGAGCCTCCTTTTTATGAGATTATTTTTTAGGCACCATGTAGGTTTCTAGGCACCATAAGATGCTAAAATTTAGGAACCCCCCCACAAGTGACCCCATTTTGCAAACTACACCCCTCAGGGAATTCATCTAGGGGTATAGTGTACATTTCAAACCCCCAGGGGTTTCACCAATTTTGATACAACTGGGCAGTGAAAATGAAAAATTACATTTTTTTACACAAAAATGCAGTTCTGGCTCAAAATTTTTCATTTTCAGAAGGTATGAAGGAGAAAAAGCACCCCAAAATCTGTGCCCCAATTTCTCCCGAGTACGGCAATGCCTCACATGTGACCAAAAAATACCATTTGGGTGCATGGCAGGACTCAGAAGGGAAGGAGTGATTTTTGGATTTTGCAGCTCAGATTCTGGTGGAATTTTGGTGGGTGCTATGTCGCATTAGCAAGACCCCCCAAGCACCAATACAGTGGAACCCCCCCACAAGTGACCCCATTTTGCAAACTACACCCCTCAGGGAATTCATCTAGGGGTATAGTGTACATTTCAAACCCCCAGGGGTTTCACCAATTTTGATACAACTGGGCTGTGCAAATGCAAAATTACATTTTTTACACAAAAATGCAGTTCTGGCTCAAAATTTTTCGTTTTCACAAGGAATGAAGGAGACAAAGCACCCCAAAATCTGTGCCCCAATTTCTCCCGAGTACGGCAATGCCTCACATGTGACCAAAAAATACCATTTGGGTGCATGGCAGGACTCAGAAGGGAAGGAGTGATTTTTGGATTTTGCAGCTCAGATTCTGGTGGAATTTTGGTGGGTGCTATGTCGCATTACCAAGACCCCCCAAGCACCAATACAGTGGAACCCCCCCACAAGTGACCCCATTTTGCAAACTACACCCCTCAGGGAATTCATCTAGGGGTATAGTGTACATTTCAAACCCCCAGGGGTTTCACCAATTTTGATACAACTGGGCAGTGAAAATGAAAAATTAAATTTTTTTACACAAAAATGCAGTTCTGGCTCAAAATTTTTCATTTTCAGAAGGTATGAAGGAGAAAAAGCACCCCAAAATCTGTGCCCCAATTTCTCCCGAGTACGGCAATGCCTCACATGTGACCAAAAAATACCATTTGGGTGCATGGCAGGACTCAGAAGGGAAGGAGTGATTTTTGGATTTTGCAGCACAAATTCTGGTGGAATGTTGGTGGGTGCTATGTCGCATTAGCAAGACCCCCAAAGCACCAATACAGTGGAACCACCCCACAAGTGACCCCATTTTGCAAACTACACCCCTCAGGGAATTCATCTAGGGGTATAGTGTACATTTCAAACCCCCAGGGGTTTCACCAATTTTGATACAACTGGGCAGTGAAAATGAAAAATTAAATTTTTTTACACAAAAATGCAGTTCTGGCTCAAAATTTTTCATTTTCAGAAGGTATGAAGGAGAAAAAGCACCCCAAAATCTGTGCCCCAATTTCTCCCGAGTACGGCAATGCCTCACATGTGACCAAAAAATACCATTTGGGTGCATGGCAGGACTCAGAAGGGAAGGAGTGATTTTTGGATTTTGCAGCACAAATTCTGGTGGAATGTTGGTGGGTGCTATGTCGCATTAGCAAGACCCCCAAAGCACCAATACAGTGGAACCACCCCACAAGTGACCCCATTTTGCAAACTACACCCCTCAGGGAATTCATCTAGGGGTATAGTGTACATTTCAAACCCCCAGGGGTTTCACCAATTTTGATACAACTGGGCAGTGAAAATGAAAAATTAAATTTTTTTACACAAAAATGCAGTTCTGGCTCAAAATTTTTCATTTTCAGAAGGTATGAAGGAGAAAAAGCACCCCAAAATCTGTGCCCCAATTTCTCCCGAGTATGGCAATGCCTCATATGTGACCAAAAAATACCAGTTGGGTGCATGGCAGGACTCAGAAGGGAAGGAGTGATTTTTGGATTTTGCAGCTCCGATTCTGGTGGAATGTTGGTGGGTGCTATGTGGCATTAGCAAGACCCCCGAAGCACGGTGAAATGATGAACCTAATAATCCATAGATGTGTGGTATATTTTAAAACACTCCTTTATACATAGGCCGGGTTTGTCGGGGCAAGTTTCACAGTGGAAAATAGTTTCCTTTCTTATTCCCTTTTTATAGCAAACTTTGCACCTTTTTTGTGTCCTGCCCTTTCTTGCAGTTGAGGGGATTTCGTTCGGAAAATGCTGCCCTGGTACAATACGGGGGCCAGTACTAGAAGTACTGGGGCCCTCTGCCTGCTGGTTCCCAAATACTAGGCCCTTTATGACTTCCTCTTGAAAGTGCATAAATGTCCCCCTCTGGCCGGTAGAACGGAATAGCACGTAAGCGTTATACAGTGCCATCTGGATGATATACACGGCCAGCTTCTTGTACCAGATTTTTGTTTTCCGCCGGGCACTGTACGGCTTCAGTACCTGATCTGAAAGATCCACTCCGCCCATGTACCTATTGTAATCCAGGATACAATTAGGTTTTGAGGTGTGGGTACTGGTACCTCGTACAGGGACGGAGGTGGTACTGTCTCCGTGAATTGTTGTCAGTAAAGGGAAATCCCTCTTGTCCTTATATTTGACCAACAACATATTTTCGGTGCATATTCCCCTGCTTTCACCCCTTCTCATTACTTGGGCAATGTGCGTTTTTGGGAGGCCTCTTTGGTTCTTGCGCACAGTACCGCAAGCTGCTGTACCTCTTGAACCAAGGGCCTTAAACAGGGGGATGCTAGTGTAAAAGTTATCCACATAGAGGTGATAACCTTTATCCAGGAAGGGGTGCACTAAATCCCAGACAATTTTTCCACTAACACCTACGAGGGAGGGGGGGCATTCTGGCGGTTCAATTCTTGAATCCTTCCCTTCATATACCCTAAACCTGTGAGTGTACCCTGAGGTGCTTTCACACAGCTTATACATTTTTATGCCATACCTTGCCCTCTTACTGGGAAGGTACTGGCGGAATTTAACCCTTCCTTTAAAATGTATAAGGGGCTCGTCTATGCAAATGAATTTATCTGGGATGTACATCTCTTCAAATTTGGCACTGAAATGATCAATGACCGGCCTGACTTTGAATAGCCGGTCAAAGGTGGGATCATCTCTGGGTGGGCACTGTGCATTATCGTTGTAATGCAAAAATTTAAGGATCGTCTCAAATCGAGCCCGGGGCATGGCCATACGGTAAAATGGGGTGCTGTACAGAACATCTGTACTCCAATATTGCCTAATTTCTGGCTTTTTTACTATGCCCATATGAAACACCAGACCCCAAAACGTCATCATCTCTACTGCATCTACAGGGGTCCACCTAGCAAATGATGACGTGGGGTTTTGAGCAATAAACTGCTGGGCATATAAATTAGTTTGGTCCACCATTAAATTTATAAAATCATCAGAGAAAAATAATTTGAAAAAGTCAATTTCTCTGAGACCTGTGGAATCAAATTGGATTCCTGGCATGGCCAAAAACTCAGGAACCTGGGGCTCAAAATTGTCTGGTGGTGGGGTCCATACGAGATCAATTATTGGGGGGTGGGTCTCAGCTGCTCTACGGGGGCGTCTTTGAGGGGGTCCCTCATCACCAGAGGAGGAAGAGGAGCTTAAGACGAATCCTTCAAATTCCCCGCTTGCATCACTGGCTGAGTCAGAGGCAAGCATGGCATATGCCTCCTCCGCTGAATACATTCTTCTGGATGACATTTGGGATGCCATTTTTATTTTTGTGTTACTGGTAGTGAAATGTTTCAACACGTGTATAGTGTAGGGGGGGGTACAAACTTTATTTCAACCCGGGGGGTATGTAGTGTGTAGTGTGTATGTAGTGCAGAAAAAAAAAATACTTTATACAAAAAAAAAAGGGGTTAAAAAAAAAAAATTGAAGGGGTTAAAAAAAAAAAAAAGGTCCTGCGCCAAAAATTGAGCACAGATGTTGGTCAGTAACGTCCGTCACTGAACAGCGCTCAAAGGCAACAGGAATTTGATAAAAAAAAAAAAAAATAGATCAACCCTGTGCCGAAAAAGCTGATCAGTGATGTACGTCACTGATCAGCGCACAGTGGCCACAGGACACCCACAAAATCACAGTGTGTGTAAAAAAAAAAAATTAAAAAAAGACCCCACAGCACCCACAAAAAAAAAAAAGGTGATCAGTGATGCGACACTGATTACCAGTGAGGGGCAGCAGGTGCACAACCTTTGGTGCAACTGACAGTGCAACTGGCAGCAACTGACAGGTATATATAAAAAAAAAAAAACCTCTGCACCCCCAAAAAGTTGCTGATCACCTCAGATATAGTGATCAGCACAAAAGGCTGGGGCAGCAGACACAAAATTTAGCACTCTCTATCACTCTCTGTCTCTATCTCTCACTATCTATCACTCTATGACACTGCAGCAGCAGCACTGACAGTTATATATATATATATATGAAAAATAACCCCTGCACCCCCAAAAAGTTGCTGGGGGTGCACAAAAGGGGGGCAGCAGACACAAAATATAGCAGTCTCTATCACTCTCTGTCACTATCTCTCTCTATCTCTCTATCTCTCACTATCTATCACTCTATGACACTGCAGCAGCAGCACTGACAGGTATATATATATATATATATATATATATAAAAAACCCTGCGCCCCCAAAAAGTTGCTGATCAGTTAATTTATACTGATCAGCACAAAAGGGGGGGCAGCAGTCAGTTATATAAAAAATATATAGCACAATCTGTCACTATCTCTCTATCTCTCTCTATCTCTCTCTCTCTATCTCTCTATCTATAACTCTATTACACTGCAGCAGCACAAAATATAGCACTCTCTGTCACTAGGCCTCTCTATCTCTCTCTATCTCTCTCTCTATCTCTCTATCTAATAACTCGCAGCAGCACAACACAGCACAACACAGCACAGGATGTCACAAGAAGAAGCAAGATCCAGGCAGTGATCAGGTAAGTATTTAGCAAGGTTCTGGTCAGTATATGGCGGCAGCTGGGCACGGTGACCGCACTGCACGCAATTCCAGACCGGAATGGCGTCTGCAGTGCAGTCACCGTTAGTTTAAACCCCCCTCCATGGCTGTGATTGGTCCGTCGGTCCGACGAACCAATCACGGCCTTTGGGGGCGGGCGGGGTGAGGTGGGGTGACACCAGTGTCACCCTTACACCCCGCGGTGATTGGTGCTGTACTTTACAGCACCAATCACCTCCGATCCCGTGTCACCGGCGAACGTTATTCGCGGGTGACACAGAAAACGCTGTGAATGGCTGTTCACACTGAACAGCCAGCCAATCACAGCGATCGCCGACGGGGGGGCGGCATCGCAGCCCCCCCTGGGCATGCAGGGACATGTATGCTGTCAGGGACAGCAGACATCGTCCCTCTGTCACTGCGTCTCTAGACGCAGTGACAGTTTGAAGTCATGACGTATATATACGTCATGTGTCGGGAAGTACTTCCCGGCCATGACGTATATATACGTCAAATGTCGGGAAGGGGTTAAACCTTGATGGAGTGCTCTCATTGGGCAGTATTCAATGCTCCCGATTCACAGTTTTTTTCGTTTTCACTCCTTGCGGTGAATTTTTTTCACTGAAAATATGATTCACCCTATTCAATGTTCGCCGAAAGCGAACAGTGAATGCCGGCCAGTTCTCCGTTTCATGCTCGCTGCAATTCGCTGGTATATTTCAATGGGGTTTTTACTGGGATTCGCCGAGAGTGTATTCAATGCTCAAATGGAGAACTGCTTTCTCCATTGATTTTCGTCATGATTCTCCATTTTTGCAGCACATTAATATATTTGTAATTATTATTTTATTTAAAAAAATATATATTTTTTTTACACATTCGCCAGCGGGAGCCGGGAACCGCTCATTAATATTAATTTATTCACTGTACACTGGTCCCGATCATTACATATGCACGATCGGGACCAGTGAGTGTAGCGGCTCCCTAGCACAGCCCCCTGCCAGCTCTGGGGGGCTCTCCCAGTGTCCCCGACAGCCCTCATTCACCCCCACAGTGTCCGGCGCAGGCAGGGAGGCTTCCATCTCCCTGCCTGCAGCCGTCCCCCAGCTCCCCGGCGGGATTCGCCGGGGGGGTTAAAATTCGCCGCCAGGGGCAGAGAGCCCCTGACGAGTTGAATAGGGCGGCTGCCCAGCGAATCGCCCTACAGGGAGAATTGGGATGAAAGTGCAGCGAACCCTACACAGGATTCGCTGCTACCCCCGATTCCAACCATTGAATACCTGCCATTGACTGCTTGTGCGATCACATTTGAAATCCATAGAGCAGTTTTTGGCTGTTGGAGTAGAAGGGTGGCTTAGCCAATTACATCACCAGATGAACCTAATGCAGTCCTAGATGTATCCCTGGAATTACATTTATGTATATTTGTAGGATACCTTCCCTTCTCTTAAGGCTAGTGCTGCAAAAATATGAACTATACAGTTTTGTATTTCTAAATATAAAATATGCTTTTATATGCATTCATTTATTAAGAACACTTATCTAGTCTCTATTACAGTACTGGCAAGACTGCAGATCACACGACTCAGTAGAGATTGTGGAGATTTGTTTCTCATTCTACCTCATAATCCCTTTATTTTCTCCCAGAGCCAGCCTGTCATTTGTATTAAGGATTTAAGGTGTGATAAATCTCTCTCATACCCTAGTAATAACAGATGTGTGATGTTAACAGCATGGGGAGGGGACACCTATATTGATTGCTCTATATTGGGTGTGGCCTGGTATAGTATATTTAAAAAAAAAATGACAAACGGCAGGTAAGTAGGTAGAAGAGGGTAGGTAAATACAGGAAAAGGAGATAACCGCGCTGTATCTAAACACATGCAACAGGCATAACAATAAAATTGATCAAATTAATTAAGACATAATTAAAAAATATAGAGATTTTTAAAAGACATGTGTAATTGCCATAAGGTATTTTGCTACCATAAATAAGTACACGAATATAGTCACCTAAGGGTCCAGATGGAATTGGTGCCCATTGTCCATTCCTAGGCTGCTTTCCTTTTGTAATTCCCAATAGTTGGAAGCCAATTGGAGGAGAGGGTAGGTAGTTTAAGGGGGTTATTCAATCCCGGGTACCGACTGTCGATCCGTCCCGACAGATGTGACCCTGGCCCGTTTTCGTATTGCCCGACAGCATATCGCCAGGCGAGATTCCATGTCCCATCTGGCGATTGGTGAAAAGGAGGCGTGTCTGCATAAACAGCTGAGGATTGTAGATATTCATCTGTGATCGCGACAATTCACGGCTGTTATTGACCAAATGGGCCTGACGGTTTTTCAATGTCGGGCAAGACATCATTGAATGGGCGCCCGCCTCTATTTCCTCCATCGGAAATAGTGGCAGGGATTGAATAACCCCTTAAATCTATGAATTAATAGAAACTCTTTTTTAATTGTGATGTTGTTGTTTTTTTTTTTTTTTTACGTTAGTCCCTATATGTAATGCTAAGAGCAATCTGATGGGTGCAGTATACTGGTGAGGGTAAACGTCATGGTGTACATACACTATTTATCAAAGCCGCGGTACTCTTTACTTAGAAGGGCGCCCACGATTTTGATCGTGGGCATCGTTAGTAAAAAATCTCGGGCATTGAATGCACTAAAAAATCGGGTGCGATCAACCGACGAGATGCCCGAGATTTCCCATAGGGAACAATGTTAAATGTCTCAATTGACCCAATTTTCCTGTTCAATGCCTCAATTGACCCGATTTTTCCATAGGAAACAATGTTAAATGGGCCACAGAGGCCAAATAGGCACCCTGAAGTGTATAATGGCCACCCGAATTGTTAACGCCACCCCACGATCAACGTCAACCCGATGCGTGGCGAGGGGCGGCGGTACGCGTCCTACGACCTTTTCATACCCCCACTATCCACGTCGGCGTGGAGTTGAGAATAGAAAGTGTGGCGAGCGCAGCGAGCCACCGAGCCCGAAGCGTGGCGAGCGCACGCGGACAGCTGTGAAGCCCGCGAGGGGACGCGGATACCTGTGAAGGTATCCGCGTCCCCTCGCGGGGCTCGCTGCGCTCGCCACGCTTCGGGCTCGGTGGCTCGCTGCGCTCGCCACACTTTCTATTCTCAACTCCACGCCGACGTGGATAGTGGGGGTATGAAAAGGTCGTAGGACGCGTACCGCCGCCCCTCGTGCGCTCGCCACGCTTCGGGTTGACGTTGATCGTGGGGTGGCGTTAACAATTCGGGTGGCCATTATTCACTTCAGGGTGCCTATTTGGCCTCTGTGGCCCATTTAACATTGTTTCCTATGGAAAAATTGGGTCAATTGAGGCATTGAACAGGAAAATCGGGTCAATTGAGACATTTAACATTGTTCCCTATGGGAAATCTCGGGCATCTCGTCTGTCGCATCGCACCTGATTTTTTAGTGCATTCAATGCCCGAGATGGCCGAGATGGGCGCCCTTCTAAGTAAAGAGTACCAAAGCCGCTTATTCCCTCACGGATCTAACCATTTATAGATGACCCGGAGAAAATCTCAATTCACAAACACTTGAAAAGCATGTGACTTGTTCCTCCACCTGTTTTCAAATTACAAAGTGTATGGTGCTGTCACAACATTCGTTAGAGTGATATTTTAATTGCTTTTTTGGCAAGAGTTCAAGCTGTAATCTCTTGTTGACAGATGGTAACATACCACAGGCAAAATCACCATTGGTGCGTACCGTTAAAGTGCCAATTTCAGAATTGATAGTCTGCGTTGAATAGCACCATTTCATTTCACACTCTTCCGTGTTCTATGCAATTTGTAATTCTGCAGTTCTGAAACACAGCCAAGTGCTTCTCCGGTAAAGAATACATAGAGCTTGTTGCTGAATTTTGATATGTTGTCCCCACACTGAATATTTTGAATTCCAACAGTTCCCAACTCAATTAGTGGAACATGTTATGCATACCCCTAAACATAGTTTGGTGCTAAGTGCTGCAGGTTGCGGACGGTCCCTCCATGCCAGGTTGTGTGAAGAGCAGCAGCTGTTGGAAAGGTGATAAGATTTCCTGTTTCTGAAGACGCTCATTAGGAAGTAAACTATTACAGGAAGATCCTGTCCCTGGTTGCAGTTTGTACAAACCTGCCGCACAAATGATGATTTGGGTTAGTGCTAGAGAGTTTTTGAATGTCTGCATTAAACAGGAATGTCCTCTCCAAAAGTCGTATGTAGTACATGTGATAAAGTATAAAGCTGCTAAGATATAGGATCATTTTAGTAGGTTTAATAAGTTAAATTGTCTTTGCATGCTATTAGTCCGATCAGTTTGCCTTCCTTGACCAAATCTTCTTCTTATGCAGATTTTACAACAGTTTACTATAGATAGAAATATTTTGTGGACTTCACTGAATCAGATTTGAACAGGTACGATAGAAATTGGTCATCATCATGTACGTGGGTCATTGTTGGCCTACAAGTGCAAAAGAGAATGAGACCGTGCTTATATGGTCACCTATACATACACATTAGCAAATTTCAGCTGAAAATCGGCAAGTGTGCATGGGTCAGAGATGCCCGACTAGCGATGATGCGTACTCCCGCATCATCGCTAGCAAAGTGGGCTGTCTGCTGGTTTTACCAGCACGTCTAGTGATGATGGCTTATATTAGAGCCATCATCGCTAGGTGTACGGCAGCCGGGCTGAAAGATGAGACTTTCATCCCAGCTGACCGCCCGCTCCCTCCCCTTAGCCTTAAGAATGTTCCCCTGGCACTGACTATTTTGAAATTGATTAGTTTTATTAGAAATCTATATTCCAGTACAGTCTAAGGGGCTTGGGTAAGATCAAACCTATTAAAGAGTGGTTATGTTGTTCCTAGCAACCAATGAAGTTCTAGCTATCATTTTATAAAATATACTTGGTAAACGCTAGCTAGAAGCTGACTAACTGTTCCGCTCCTTCAGAAGGTTTAATATTATGTTTACTTGTAGTAAGCATTAACCACCAATTGGCTTGTTGCTTTGATCAATCTATCACAATTTAAAAAGAACCAACCTGACCTTTTTTTAGATTGTTATTCTGAATGCATTTATTATTCCTCTGAATCTTTATTTAATAGGCCAAATAATTACACCAATTTATAGAGTAATTTTTGCTATTTGTAAGTGGTACTGCTGCAATTGTGGTTAAAGTTGTCTACATTTATTTGTTGTTACCTTTTTAAGGATTGACTATAACCTTTTTGATGCCTTTTCTTTTCCTTCCCCGTGTAGAGAAATGTTATTCCCCTTCTCGACAATGTAACCAATATTTCAGTCAATTATTTTCTCTTTTAGAAGGCGTTTGTGAAATATGCATTTACCATACATGTGCCAGACCCATCAATAAGGACTGTGCTCATCCATTTAACATTGCAGCAGACCTATTTGTCATCCTGTTAAGTGTGTCATCTCTGTTTGCAGTTGTACCTTCATCAGTAAAAAGCAATCTTCATTTAAAGAATGATGTCATTTCATTTAAAGCCAATTCTTATTACCACCACTGTGAAATGGAAAATGGTCACGCAGCAAATTGTCGAATGGGAATTATTATTTTTTTTCTCGTCCCTTTCTCAATTGGAGCCGTAAGACCGCAGAGGTTTTATCTTGTAAAATGTCCCTGTCCATTTTTTCCCATTTAATTTGGTGTCAGAATGATTTCATTGTGTTTATCAAAAAAACTAGTTTTACAAGTAATCATTATTTTACACAAATTGAAAATGTCATTTTTAAGCCGCGCTGTTGCCTTAAGAGTGCGTAGCGGTCAAAGCTCAATGCTATGTAAAAACTAATTTTATGTCTCTCTTGACAAATGTATCTACATGTAGAAAATTGCTGTCATTGCTCTGTCCACTAAGTGCAATTTTAGACCAGGATATTTAAATTATATGAAGGTTTGGGGTGAATGCATTTAAAACTGCTCAAGATCTTCTGTATTCTGGCATGCAGACTAGATTCAGCATATTTTAGCAGAAGTGTAACATCTCCCGGCTGTCTTCTAAATTAACTTTTTGGAGACTTTAAGGTATGGCTTATTGTTATCATATAATATTTATGATTGATTGGCCATTATCGCAGTATCCAATTAGAGGACGAAAATGGACCTGAGATCGTGTAAAGACATACGGGATCAGAGAGACGTCCACGGTGGCTGCTTATTAAGGATTATACTTTTGTGTGCCTAATGGCCAAATATATTTATACTAGTAAGCCCGTTCAAAGCAAAAGCTTCGGAAGCTAGTCTTCTACCATCTGTGTTTGTGCATGTGTCAGAAAGAGATATAGTTTCGGTACTTGTTTCCTAGCACGGCCACAACGATCATGATCGTGGGCATCGTGAGGAAAAATCGGGGGCATCGTGGCCATCGCAAGCACTAAAAAATCGGGTGCGATGGTTGCGACGCGATGCCCGCGATTTCCCCATAGGGAACAATGTTAAATGCCTCAATTTAGCCGCGATGCCCCCGATTTCCAATTTAGCCGCGATGCCCCCGGCGTCCTCCGACCTTTTCATACCCCCACTATCCACGTCGGCGTGGAGTTGAGAATAGAATAGTGTGGCGAGCGCAGCGAGCCACCGAGCCCGAAGTGTGGCGAGCCCCGCGAGGGGACGCGGATACCTGTGAAGCCCGCGAAGGGACGCGTTTACCTGTGAAGGTATCCGCGTCCCCTCGCGGGGCTCGCTGTGCTCGCCACGCTTCGGGCTCGGTGGCTCGCTACGCTCGCCACACTATTCTATTCTCAACTCCACGCCGATGTGGATAGTGGGGGTATGAAAAGGTTGGAGGACGCGTACCGCCGCCCCTCGCGGGCTCGCTGCGCTCGCCACGCTTCGGGTTCGCGTTGATCGTGGGGTGGCGCAAAGTACTTTTGGGGGGACATTTCACTGTTCTGGGGTGTTTTTGGGGCTTTCTGGCCCATTTACCATTGTTCCCTATGATGATTTGGTGAAATTGAGGTATTTAACATTGTTCCCTATGAGAAATCGGGGGCATCGCGGGTACATTGAGCCATTTAACATTGTTTCCTATGGAGAAATCGTGGGCATCGCGTCTGGACCATTTAAGGCTTTTTTAGCCGCATACGACGCGACCGACGCGATTTTGACTATTTTTAATGCATTTCAATGGGAAAATCGGGGGCATCGCGTCGGTCGCGTCGTATACCACTAAAAATGACACACGATGCCCGCGATTGTGGCCGTGCTAGGAAACAAGTACCGTAGTTTCACTCTCTAACAAAATAGAGTTGGAACAAATGTAGTTTCACTCACTGTTCCTTTTGGAACAGGATTTTTTTTCCTATAAAAGTTGTGGAACTTTGTAGGATTATACTGTGCAAGTGTAACAGATGATTTTGTTAAGGCCTTACATAATAACTAAGCTTTTCCCTCTGTTCTGTCAAACGGTGTCCATTCAGTGGCATTTTATTGAAGTCTTTCATTCTTCATAATAGCAAATGCATACTTGCATTGCATACAATCCCTTTGAAAAGATTTGGTGAGACTTGGATTCGAGCCATTCCGGCTGACTTGAACATCTGTCTCTAGTTCTAGGGGCAGATTTACTAAGGTGTGGTTTATCAAAGTCTCCTACCATTGGTGACTTTAAAGTACAACTGTAAAATAAATGATGGAAATAGGTTGGAGGTGTCCTCAAAGGTACCACCCAAACTATTAATCCTGGTGCTTATACATAGATAGAGATAGAGAGATATATATATATATATATATATATATATATATATATATGTATGTATGTATGTATATATATATATGTATATAATCTGTTGTATATGTATTTAATACCTAGAATTCAATAGATTGAACCTGCTGCTGCATGTGTATGTGAATCAGCCACTACTCACAAAACAAGTGGAAATGGGGGATTATAGCACAATGCGCTTCTGAGTTAATGTAATGGTTCTGAAGTGACCCCCCTACTGCCCACACTTTTTAAAAGGGCAATAAAAACAAATGATAAACATGCCTGGTTTAGCATGAATTCAATTTGCAATGCTAAAATTACCCTTCCAAGCCACCAAGGAGCGACTGTTTTGAAAAACTGTGCCATAGTAACGCCATTATATTTAGTCATAAAGTTGACACCAATATTTTGACATGAACAGAATGATGACATTCACAATGTGTATTCAATCCAGGGTTCCAACTGTCGGAATGTCCCGTCAATTGGAATCCCGGGCCGTTTTCGCTCAATTGAGTTGTAACTTGACAGCCGTAAGTCAATGTTCCGACTGTCAAGTGTCGAAAAGTTGGCGGATCCTACAGAACAGATCTGACTTGTTTTAAAGTTGATTCTGTTTTGTCGTAATCTGCTTTCAATGCTGACAATAACGGCAGCATTAAATAGCTCCCATAATGTTAATATTGTGAATGTCAACAGCCAGAATGATGACCGCTAATTTAAGGTTTCGATCCGGGTTAAATGTTAAGTCTATGCTAAATCACATTGGTCGAAATGCTGACTGTTGCCTTTCAGTGTTGACATTCCTAATGCTGTCATATACCCCTTTCCCACTGCAGCTCTAAAATGGTATATTGATGATTTCTTTTAGCCTTTTAAAACTGTTAGAGCTGCAGTGTGAACGCACCAGCTTTAAATCAATGGTTCAAGAAAACCGGTAATTCAAAACGGGTAAAAAGAAGGATCCTACACTGTTCAGACCCATTCTTTGTGCAGTGTGAATGGGTCTGAACCAGTATATTGGATTCTAAACTGCTCGCCCCCAACCCCCTCTCTTGGTACTTGTCAACTCATACGCTCCCACCCCCCACCCCCTCCTACCCTGGTACTTGTAAACTTATATGCCCACTCCCTCCCCTGCAACTTGTCGGCTCACAGAGGTGCGGGGATCATGCAGTGGACTAGCGCTACTAGTTCCCATCCGCCGCACGGACCCCGTCGCTGACTTCCCATTCGCTGAATAGACCCTGCCACACACTGTCCACTGCATGATCCCCACTGTCCAGACCTCTGTGAGCTGGCAAGTACATGGGGAGGGGGGGTATATTACTGGATTACCGTCAAAGCAGGTTTTTCTGTGTGAAAGCAGTATTAATGAACCACACACTTCTGTCCATTGCAAGCTGTCAGCTGATACTTTTGACACAGAATATGAGACAAAGTGCAATGATTCAAGAAAACATAATAATATCATATAGATTTTTCAAATTTTAGGATTTCATGCAAACTAGATAATGGTTAAGCATGTTAAAATACAGATCTAGGAGAAGAGGGGTCTTTGCCTTTGTTTTACATGACTCTATGGATGTCTGCCTAAAATGGTTTTCATTGGTTGTCAGGTTTTTTTTTCACTTTTATTATTGATGCCGTTTATGTGTATCTTACCATTTTATTATGGTGCATTATACAGATAATGTTTAATCCTACTCCACTCTTCCAGCCACAATGGAGTCATTGGGAACAATTCAATTAACAGGACGTACTGCATCCTTTTAGCTCCCAGTTCAAGAGCTCATAGTTATTCAATTACTGCTCGCAGTAAGCCCCTAAGGGTATGAACAGAAATCCTTGGGGGTTACAGTTGAGTCTCCCATATCCAAAATCCAATTCAATCCAAAATAGACACTGATACTACTCTTGTGATGGTGCGCAAACTTTGTTTCATACACAGCATTATAAAAATAAATGTTATACAATTACCATCAGGCTATGTGAATAAGGGGTTTATAAACCTATAAATAAAAGCATTTAGTGTTTAGTCCTATACCAAAGAAAGTCTCATTATGGTACTGTATGCAAATATTCCAAAATCCAGGAAATTTACCTAGCATTTTAGATATGGGGTTCTCAATCTGTAATTGCATTTTCCCCACCCACTTATAACAACAAAGGTTCCGCAGCGCCTAACAATACACAAATGAGCAAAAAAACAGTTAACAAAATTACATCACAAGACAATTTAGGACAAGTACGTGGTAAATATGGATAGTTGCATCAGAGGACAGGACACTGAAGCAATCATCAGGGTGGCAGAGGTTTATATATTCTAAGAAAAGCACATGAGGAGAGAGGGCCCTGCTCGTGAGAGCTTACTTTCTAAAGGGGAGGATTAGACAGAGAAGGGGAAGAAGTGAGCATAAACAGAAGGTTAGGATGAGAGATGATCAGGTTTTATGTAGGAGGGTGGGAAGCGTTCAGCTTAGTCCTTGATATTTTAAGTCTAAAAAAGCGCTGGGTCTTCCAAGAGTAGACAGCAGAGACAGTTGGAAATACAGTATGAGTGAGGGTAGAGGGAGAGCGACCAAGAAAGGAGCGTTAGATTTCAGTATTATCAGCATAGATGTGATAGTGGAAGTCGAGTGAGCAAATAAGCTCACCCAGAGAGGACATATAGAGATAGAGAAGAAGAGGGCCAAGAATAAAATGTTGGGGGACACCTACTATCAATGGAAGAGCAGGAGAGGCAAAGTCATTACAGGTACAGCTGTGCGTTTTCAAACTTACACAGATGCGCAGATCATGGTCGAGTGTGTGGTGTCCCGATAATCTAGAAACTGCATATTGGATTGCATAAGGCCCTCTTTGTTGTACAGTGGTCATAGGGTCTAATTCCGTGGTCTCCAACCTTTTTTGTGGTGTGAGCTACTTGAGACATCCACAGCCACCGCAATAGGAGACCACCATGGCCGCCAGCAGGATCCCCTGGAAGCGCCACCCGGCTGCTGCGATAAACTCTGTGGCATAAACTCGGCCCCTGACAATGATGGAAGAGATGTGCACCATGCACAGCAGGATCCCCTAGCCACACAAGCAAGATCCCCCACGGCACATGTGGTCCTCAAGCCTACAGGCCCCCAGGCCACTGTGCTGCAGTGGACTGCAGGAGCCTGTCTGCCCCCACTGATGCTCCGGTGAACCCAGCGGCAGCGGCCCTCAAGGGCGGAGATACCACTATACTACCAGGGGCAGCCCAGAGAGGGCCCAACACCAGCCCCTGGCCTCACAAATTCTCTCTCCTCCCTCCCGGTCTCACTGACTCTTTCTCCCCTTTCCACTACCATCCACGCTAGCCTGCTGAGCCCCTCCACTGCTGCCCTGTGAGCAGCAACATAAAGATGGTGCCACTGATGGCTGCCTGGGATCTGTGCCACTAGCCAAATATGGACCCTGGGTCACCCCTGTTGTGTCCCATATCTGTACTGTTTTACTGTCTACCTTTCTGGCTGTTGCAATCACCAGGTGGCACCGCTGAATGGCTGACTGGGTACTGTACAGCTCAGTAACTATATGTCCCCATGTATGTGTCCCTCATCAGGATACATCTAGTGCATATCTGTATGTGTCCTATATCTGTACTGTAACTGGCTACCTATCTGGCTGGTGCAATCACCAAGTGGCGTCACTGAATGGCTGCCTGGGTGCGGTGCAGCTCAATAAATGTATGTTCCTTATGTGTCCGTGTCCCTCATCAGGATACATCTAGTGCAGTGGTTCTCAAACTGTGGGTCCTGACCCCAAAGTGGGTCCCGACCTTCTCAGTGTGGGATCGCGACTCCATGTTGCTGAAGTCAGGCTAATGACTTTTCTAATCTCGGTCAGTGATTCAAGGAGTCTGAACAATCTTTTGAGAATTGCCTGTTACTTCAGGCTCCTCCCATCATTCTGTGCCTCCACAATGCTGCCATGTATGTGCTGTCTGCTGCCTACACATGTGACGTGATGACCTTCTGCAGTAACTTGCTGGGGTCCTGTAATTATTTGTATTGTCTGATGGGGTCCCAGAGCTAAATAGTTTGAGGACCCCTGATCTAGTGAATATCTGTACGTGTCATATTTATCTGTACTGTGACTGTTTTTTATGTGATCCCACCCTGGCTGTTGCACATCAATCCAAACCAAATTCCTAGTATACGTAAGTATACCTGGCCAATAAAGCTGATTCTGATTCTGATCTATTACAAGCAGATAGTAATGCAGTAGTGCTTCTGTCCTGCATGCTAGGATGCACCATTGTATCACTGGACTCACCATCGGGCGGCTTGCCACAAGTAATGATATACTGTACTTGAGTGCAAAAGGCACTCCATTGTCTGGAGGTGTAGAAGGTTCTTAATAATCTTACAAAAAAAAGTTGTGGCTAAAATATGTTGCAAATGTAGTCTCACCCCCTTTAAATCTTATTATGTTGGGTGCTCTAAATTCAGATTAAAAAAGACCTTTATCTGGAAAACATCAAGTTTCTAAGTATTTCCAAGCATTACGATAATGGATACGCACGCATTCTTAAGTATGTTACGGATTTAGAAGATTTAAGAGAGGGGAAAAAATGTCATAGAAACGGTTTCCCATATTTTGTATTATGCAGTAGACCTAGCATTGTTGAGATATATAGCGATAAAGCCTATTAGAAATTCATTTCATTTCCTGGATTAGTAGAACAGAGGCAGCATGCAAGTACTTCTGCATTATTAATTCCCTTTTACAGTAACTGTGATAAATGCAGATGCTAATATCTTTTCTACGTAAGCCACATAAAAACATAGAATCGTCAATGGCTCTGAGAATAAATTCAGTCAATGAACTGTCCGGCTTGGACCTTTCTGCCAAAATGTTAGCGGCATAGGAAAAACATTGACTATTAGTGATGTTCAGTGTCAAGAGGCAGGTAAACCTGCAATAAATTCTTTGATGGTTTTTCCATGTGATTGGAAAATTCCACAGACTGACTTTATCAATACCTGCCAGCTGATATAGATTACTTCAAATCATTTCCTACCGTTGACCATAAAAAAATCTCCCTCGAGTACAAGACCCATTAATTATATTACAATTCAACAAAGTAAGCAAATAGAAGGTTAGAAGATTGTATACAATGTCGCTGAATATTAAAGTGGACCTACCCACCCACGTCTCTCCACATTTATTCATATTGGCAAATTGTAGATTTTATTTTTTTGTAGTGAACTACACAGGCCACCATTAAAGTATTTCAGCGGTTCTCAAACTGTGGGTCCTCCCCTTCTCAACATGGGTCCGCGACTCCATGTTTCTGACCATCAGGCTGATGACTTTTCTAATATCAGTCAGTGCTTTAAGGAGTCTGAAAAATCTGTTGAATTGTCTGTTATTTTTGGACTCCTCCCATCATTGTATGCATCCACAAAGCTGCCATGTACAGATGGAGCCGGGCTCCCTCGTGCTGGCGAATCGCCAGATTGTCTCCGTTTCCGGGCGGCGGGGTGACGGGAACCCTGTCCGTCTCCGCTTCAGGGAGACGGACAGGGGTGGGGGAGAGCGGGGAGGCGGTGGGGACCCTGGGTGACCGCCGGCAAGCCGGCGGGGACTCGGGGGAAGCGGCGTCGGAAGGGGACGCGTGCGCATCTCGTGCACGCGCGTCCCCTTTCGCAGATCAGATGGCGGCTGGCGGGGGTGGCGGCTGGCTATTTTGCCACCATCCCCTGCAAAGACCAGGCCGGCTCCATCTGTATATGCTGTCTGCTGACTACACATGTGATATGATAACTGTCTGCAGTAACTTGCTGGGGTCCTGTAATTATTTTTATTGTTTGATGGGGTCCCATAGAAAAATAGTTTAAGGACCACTGAATAATTTATTTAAGTTTTTCCCATTCTTAAAACCACTAATGCCCCTTTACAGATATTGGGCGGTATGAATGGGTAACCCGGGTCCCTTTCACACTATAAGGAGGAGGACATGTCAGCTCTAATCACTATCTCTTCCCCCGCCCCTTGATGATGCACCACCGCCCCACCCCCAATTATGGCAGCAACAGGAGCTTCACCTCACAAATGCCGGGTCACTCCAGGGACGGATCAGTGACAATATCTCGGGTGCGACCCTGCCTTTAAGATGGGAAAGGGGTATTACTGACTGTGATTTCCTATAGATTATCTAGGGCAGGGATGGGTAACCTTTGGTCCTCTAGCTGTTGCTGAACTACACATTCCAGCATGCCCTGCAACAGTTATAGCATGGCCACGTAGCAAAACTGTAACAAGGCATGCTGGGATGTGTAGTTGAACAACAGCTGGAGGGCCGAAGGTTCCCCATCCCTGATCTAGGGATACAATATTACAGTAAGTCACATAAGTTTTTATCTACTATTTTGCGCTTTGATTTCAGACACATAACCACTTGCCTTTGCCACTATTGCCCAGTTATTGCCAAGATCAGTGGTACGTCAGCAGTAAATGGCATGGCTTGCATGTACCAGCTGCCTTCCCTTATCCACCAAGTGTAAGGCCAAGTGCCTGGAGTCATTTGGAAAAGCCCCTTTCACTGTAGATTTAATTTCAATGCTGTATTATTGGTTACAAGTGTGGTTTCCATTTTGTGCTAAACTGGATACTTAGATGTCACCTGGAAGATGCAGATTTTATAGATTTATTCACTGAATATAAAATGTCCAGGTGGGATGTAAAATTTTTTTGCGTTTTCATTTATAACTGTTACAAGACGCCATTGCTTTCCTTGGTTTTGGTATGGTTACCTAGTGTAGGTAGTGAGTAACAAAGTTGTGGTGCTTTAATCTGGGGAATTAATCCATTGCCAATCATTCAAGTTCCACAAGTAAAATCAGGAAGCAGTTCCCTCACTGGGCAGAGTTGTTTAATATGCAGTTTACATTTTTAGAAATGCAGCAAATGAAGTGATTTAATCGGTTTTTGTTGGGGGTTTTAAGTTATCGTGTACATAACCGTAAGGGCCGTATTCAAATGTTTTGGGTTTGTTTGCCAATAGCCACTAGAGAAATGTAGCTCTGTTTGAGCACATTTGGCAGCTGGCACCAACATTTCAGCTCTCAGCCCCCTGGGTTGATGAGCTGAAATCCAGGAAGAGCCACCCGTTTGAGGGCTCAAGAGGCCATTAGTTTGGTCTGGTCTAGCCACTATGCGTGTCTAAACCCGTCATTAACTAAAGCAAACAAAAAAAAAAAACGTCAATTGCATATCCTCCCACGATCTGCCATTGCTTCAGACAGGAGATCGGGTGCAAAATGACAATTAAAATGGGGATTTCAATTGGTTTTTCAGAACACTTCAGTTGTTGATAGGTTTCCGTGCTCATGCAGCAGGTGGGGGAACACATTTCAGCTCCCTGCCTCCTGATGTTGAGTTTCCGCATTACTTTATTTTTAAACCTGGCAATGCAATATAAAACAAACCATATTGGTTGAATCATTTCCATACCAAACTCATCAACCTTCTGTATCACATAGTAATTGGGGAATACTGTTTTTATGTAGAACTTTTTATTAACAATTTTTCTTTATAAACCACAGTTCTATTATGTGTGTGTAGTAGTCTTCACCAACTTTGGTGGTATTCAAATGTTCTTCCAGATTTAATGGTGTTGCTTCAAATGGAAGAACGTTCGCTGGACACACTTGAATATGACTTAAGGCCAATTTTATCTGTCCAACTTGGCCATTTGTGTCCATAGTTGTATAATGATAAGGCTGAATGTTGGGAACCTTCATGTGGATGGGATCCGCTTCATGATGGTTGGTTTTAAAAAGGGCTTACCAAATAGCTGAGGAATGTAGTGGTTGCCTGGTTCCCAAAAGCAGCATTTTAATTGTTTGACGGTTCAGAGAGAGTGTTCTCGGCTTGCAGATGGCGAGCATAAACCTGTAACAAAAACTGCAATTTAGACTTTTTTTACCAGGAAAAGTTCACGTAAACCAGGTGCATTTTGGCGTGATACAGTAAGTATTTCATTCATGCCTAAATGCCAAAGCAAATGAATACATCTGCTTCGGCACTAAAATCAATTCAATTCCTCCCATATTTTTATAATTATAATAATTATTACATTTTATTTATAAGGTGTCACAAGTGGTTTATGGCACCCTACATTTGGCACAAAGAACAATACAGGGTGCACAGAACTGAACATTTTTGTAGTTTCTCAGTTACAGTAAAGCACAGTTATCAATTAGCACCACATTTCTCAATACACAATACAGCTGGGATGCAGGAAAGCAAAGGAGTTGTCTGTGTACTAACTGTGTGAGGGAAGTCTGACAAATGATATTGAATATATATTTGCAATACAGTACAGTAGTTCTAATCTTAGTAAAAAAAACGCAGGCCATGACATGCTTGAGACCGTACTGTAATGCTGTGTATTGTGTTTTTAATATGCTGGTTTTGTCATAGTGATCTTAGTTACTGTGTTTTTTTTAATTTAATGTTTGTGTTTTTAGAACATTCTCATCTGCACAAAAGACATATGTAGCTCACAAGTCTTTTATTGTCCGATCCTTATCTTGCCATGTAGGGAATTGTTTTTAGTAGTTTTGGAATCAATAGCCTCTTGGCACTGAATAAATAGTTGAGTACCATATACAGTGTCTTTGTGAGTCTTGCAATCTACAATGCCAAACTGTCTCCTCTGTATAAATGGGCTGGAGGAGACGGTGTATTGATCTGCTTGCTTTCTTTCTTGGATACAAATGACAGGCTTTTTGTTTCCAAGTACATATGTGTCCACAATGTACCTGATTTGGCGCTATACTAAATGGCTGGTTAAAGAGCAAGTCGTCTAGTTCCACTCCATTTTCATCTTTTTTGTTTCTTTGCGCTATGGTTGGAGATGAAATCCCCTAGATGCGTTCTGCTTGTTTTCATAGATTGTGGAGCTTACCATCTATATTCCCTACCACATGTATACACAAACATATATACATACATTCGAGGGTTAATTTTCTTGGGAGCCAATTAACCTACCATTATATTTTTGGATTGTGGGGGGGAACCCGGAGGAAACCCATGCAAGCAGATATTGTCACAATACCCAACTGTAGAGACTATGCTGTCTTTCAGAAACTCCATTTCCCCCGAGTACTGTTACTGTTGGTTCTAATAGCCAGGTTGTAACTTTAGCTCTATTTTTTATTAAACCTATTCGTTACTGTATAAGCAAGTATATAAGACTGTAACAGTAAATTACAGAAGGCTGATGCTGAAAACCAATGAGAGTGCACACATGTACAATCCAGAGAAGACTTTACGAGTGACCAGGATTTATAAAGGCATTTCTTCCAATAAGAGGTCACGATCGTTCTTCTGCTCCCGGTTGTGGCAGCTGTCCTGCCTGTGATTTGTTGCAGGACAGAAGATGTTTATCTAAACCTGAGCTGGCTAAATCGGTCATTGAGATCTACCAACAGTCCACATTTTCCAGACCACCTTGCTGGTACACAGGTGTACTCATTACTGGCGCATTTCCTACATATGCTGTATTCATTCCTAACCGACACATTCTGCAGATCCACAGGAGGTCTGGAGAACATGGACTTGTCGATGAGTGACTGGTTTGGCCACACCTGATCTAAATCATGATCTGCTGTTAGTGCTTAACCAGGGCCAGCTGCTAAGAGAGATTCATATTGTGTGCAGTGTATATCTCAATATACCTACTGTAGCAATATTCTGTCTTTTGTCACTTTAATGAAGGAGTGTTGGACCACCACTTGTTACCCTTCCCATGCCCGGCCATATTGTACTAGATTTCCTTCTTGGCTTATACAGTAAGAAAATCCCAATACTCCCTGTTAATTGGATGTTCAAGTAACAATATTAATTTTAAATCTTTCCTTTGCGCAGGACAGAAAATAAATGGAATTAAAAAAATAGCAAGTTCAATTTTTTTTGTTATAAATGGACTTGGTAACTGCTGCTGAGGCTGCCCTGCTTTTTCCCATAAAACCTAGTTGCTAGGGCTAAAATCTTTGTGGACATGGCAACTGTCATGCCCCAATTTAGCAGATATCCAATTACTGTATGAATATGAAATGTGAATGCAACAGTAGCGGGTTTTCAGCACCAGCGAGTTAAAATTTCAGACAGCTGCTGCATTTAGATTTTGGTTAATGATCTAGAGGCCCAGCTGGAATTCAATCCTGACCGCTCGTTGTTTTCTGCTAGCACACCAGCAACACAGAGCACCAGGTGTGTCCTTTGGTGTGTGAAGATTATTTACAGTTTGCAGCCCAATGTTGAGCTTAAGTTTATATTTTCATTTCAGAAGGATTTGCTTAGTATTCAATCAGTGTTCAGCTCTTCAAGAAAACTGTAGCACACCACCGATGCTATATTCTATAGTGCACTGGTTAAATAGGTGGTCTACAAGAAAAAAAAAACTGCATTGGTTGTGTTTTAAAATTATTAATTTTTCGAGAAGACTCACATTTCTGAAAATACAGTGTGTTGATATCTATGTCCTGAAACAGCAAATTATTTCTACCCAAAATGGCCATACACCAGTGTGAATTATTTTTTTTATATATTGAAAC
This sequence comes from Crinia signifera, assembly GCF_055691185.1. Taxonomy (NCBI): domain Eukaryota; kingdom Metazoa; phylum Chordata; class Amphibia; order Anura; family Myobatrachidae; genus Crinia; species Crinia signifera. Next base: position 127,477,084 of record NC_139224.1, read on the forward strand.
CGCAAGGATGTGCACAAAAAGCAAGTGTATGTATGTACAAATACACACCCACAATGTTTTTAGAACAAGTGAGAAAGGGACACATTTTTGCTTTTGATGATTAAGTTTACACACTTAATGCACAAAAGTATTAAAAATATACCTTCAGGCTAAGGGGGGTATTCAATTGCCGGCGAGCATCTCCCACCGGGTAGATGCCCGCATGGCCCTATTCAATGCTGTCTTCCCTGACAGCATTGAGCAGGGTATCTCGGCAGAACGAGCCTGACATCACTAGCTGTCGGGCTCATTCTGCCGGATGCAGCTCGCCTCTTCCCGGCCGCAGCTTGCGGCCACGGCCCCTTTTCGCTCTCCGGCAGGCAGGATATTGTATCCTTCCTGGTCTCGGTCATGGCGGTCGAGCAAGCTCCCTCACATTGAAAACCCCCCTGAAATGTAAAAGGTTTATATAGGAAACATACATGCGTTATAGTTTTAGAAATTGGTCCCACCCCTAAAGGTGCCCATACACTGGTCTGACTTGTCAGCTTGCTCTCTCAGCCAATTGCTGACTCGCTGAGAGAGCGCTCAGCCAATCACAGGCTGCCCATTCATTGTATGGGCTTTTTTTTTCCAGCGCTGACCGCTTTTCCTGCCCGGCTCTTGTACTGCCAACTCTGTGTCCCCCCGCAGCGCCCCCTGTCTTACTAGCAGCGGCCCAGCTCAGCCAATCAGCGGCCGCCCGGTCTTTTGAATAGGATTTCTTCCTATTCTCCCGCCGCGCCGACGGTCTCTGCTCTGCGACGCCTGCGGTCCCCGCCTGCACTACCTCGGCCGGGAGGGGGCGCTGCTAGTAAGACAGAGGAGGGGGGCTGTATATAAAGATATATCGATCTGAACATTGTGGGTGCTAAAAAGCACCCATGATGGCTCAGATTCCGATATATCTTATGTTCTGCAGGTCCGACGCCGTGATCCGATGCGCGCGGGACCGCGCATCAGAACAGATCAGATGTCAAACACATGCGATTTTGGGCCGATTTCACCCGATTTATCGGCCCAAAGGGCCGAAATCGGATGAAATCGGTCGAATATCGCATAGTGTATGGGGGCCTTTAGTGCAATAAATTGCATGGGATGTTGTTGCATGTACAATGCTTCCCAGGGAGCTGCCAGGGGAATTCAAGGGAAATCAGATGCAATACATTGTAGGTGCTAAAAAGCATCCGCGATATGTCGCGGATGGACCAGATTTTGATTTAACCTATGAGCTGCACTCTGATCCGATGCTCACGGAAACATGCATGGGATCAGTTCTGATGTTATATATCCGATTTGGCCAGTTTTCATTCAATATATCTGCCCGAAATGTCTGAATCGGATGAAATCAGGCCAAAATTGCATAGTGTAAAGTGGTGTACACACGGTGAGATTTTTAGCAGGAGATATTGTCTAGCATGGTGGCGATTTTGGTGGTGTCTTGAGGAAGGCCGCCGTATCTACATCTACATACTAAAAAGGAGAAAAATAACATGTGCAAAAGGTAAAATTTACGTCGCAGGGAAGCATAAACAGAACTATAGCATTTCTTCTTTCTATTAAACTTCATTGGGATCAGTTGTGTAGTACAGGTTAAGTATCCCGTATCCGAACATCCGTTTTCCGAAAACCATACATTCCAGAAAGTGAAAAAAAAATGTTTTGATAAAAACTCACTGGGGACATTTGTAACAGCACTACTGAGGACATGATATGTAACTGGCACTACTGGGGACATGATATGTAACTGGCACTACTGGGGACATGATATGTAACTGGCACTACTGGGGACATGATATGTAACTGCACTACTGAGGACATGATATGCAACTGGCACTACTGGGGACATGATATGTAACGGCACTACTGGGGACATGATATGTAACTGGCACTACTGAGGTCATGATATGTAACTGGCACTACTGGGGATATGATATGTAACTGGCACTACTGAGGACATGATATGTAACAGCACTACTGAGGACATGATATGTAACAGCACTACTGAGGACATGATATGTAACTGGCACTACTGAGTACATGATATGTAACTGGCACTACTGAGGACATGATATGTAACTGGCACTACTGAGGACATAATATGTAACTGGCACTACTGAGGACATGATATGTAACTGGCACTACTGAGGACATGATATGTAACTGGCACTACTGAGGACATGATATGTAACTGGCACTACTGGGGACATGATATGTAACTGGCACTACTGAGGACATGATATGTAACTGGCACTACTGGGGACATGATATGTAACTGGCACTACTGGGGACATGATATATAACTGGCACTACTGGGGACATGATATGTAACTGGCACTACTGGGGACATGATATGTAACTGGCACTACTGGGGACATGATATGTAACTGGCACTACTGGGGACATGATATGTAACGGCACTACTGGGGACATGATATGTAACTGGCACTACTGAGGTCATGATATGTAACTGGCACTACTGGGGACATGATATGTAACTGGCACTACTGAGGACATGATATGTAACAGCACTACTGAGGACATGATATGTAACTGGCACTACTGAGGACATGATATGTAACTGGCACTACTGGGGACATGATATGTAACTGGCACTACTGAGGACATGATATGTAACAGCACTACTGAGGACATGATATGTAACTGGCACTACTGAGGACATGATATGTAACTGGCACTACTGAGGACATGATATGTAACTGGCACTACTGAGGACATGATATGTAACTGGCACTACTGAGGACATGATATGTAACTGGCACTACTGGGGACATGATATGTAACTGGCACTACTGGGGACATATGTAACTGGCACTATATATGTGCAAGACAATCATTGCTTGGCATTCAAATTCAATATCTGAGATAGTACACAAATTTTGTTTCATGTTTTGAAACCTTGTTTTTTGAACAAATAAAATATATTTGTGTGCATTTCATGTATTTGATGTGTTTATACAGCGTAAATGCAAGATACTTCATTGAAATATTAAAATATTCCACAATACGGAATAATCCGTTATCCAAAGTTCTCCTGGTCCCGAGCATTTTGGATACGGGATACTCAACCTGTATTAGAATGATAGAATTAGGCTATCCAGAGACGGCTAGTTGAGGCTGGCTCCATCTGTATAGTCTCTACTTGATACAATCCTTTGACAAAATATTTATTGTATTCTCTATTTTTAATACTTGAACTTTAAAGAACCTTGACCTGTTAAAAATGACAAAAATATAAACCGTTTGGCCATGAAAACCGTGCACTAGATTTATTCCTGCAGACCTTTACAATGACCACATGCATTGACAGTGTGCTGTATGATTTGATTGTACCTGAGGGGCTGGTTCATCTGTGCACCATTTCGCTAGCCTCCATCCAAGTGACACGTTTAGACTTGCTGTAGCAGATTCTGATGTTGTCTCAGGCTTGCCGTTTCTGCTTGTTTATAGAGATTCTGCAGGGGGCTGGAGTAATTGGCATTAAATCACCACGCGTGTTTGAAGCAGGAGAGTGTTGTCAGATTTGTTTTATTTAGCTGGTTTCTTTTTCAGAAGCGCATGGCAGGAAAAATATTGATTCCTCCTTAAACCTCAGGTAGTTACTTCAAAAGTAATCTAAGTGGTATTTGACACTCCTCGTTACATTTGTAAGTGCGAACAGCCATTTCTTTCTGTCTAAAAGCTGTCACTTCATAGTTGTTCAGTCGGTCTCCAAAATTAAGAAGCACTAAAGGATTGTGCAGGAATATGCCCAGAGGATAATGTCTGACCAATGCTGTTTAGAAGTATTACTACCTGCATTAATGACTACATTCCCCAGGCAAGTAGTATTTCTAAATGACACCCGTAATGTTTCGAATACTTTGGCAAATAAAACTGAAGTAGGTACAAATTTCAGTGTATTAATACTAAGGCGAAAACATTGAATTTAGGTTTTATTCGTGAGCCAAGACTTAAATGCCTTTCTGTCTTAAAGCTACTTAACATATAACTTTGCACATGATCTCATGAGGTTTGGTTGTCATCAGCACAGACTTGGGTCATAGACCTGCGGAGGTCCCCATTCATAGGTGAACAATAAATTGTTTGTGCGGTGTGGCCACAAAGTACAGCTGCTCGCGTCCTCAACATTTCTGGTAGTGCTAATTTTCCTATTGGGTGGGAGGGGAACCTGAAATGATTGGTGTCTGCAAGTAATTTAAATATAATATATTATGTTGAGTATCCCTTATCCAAATTATTCCAAAAACCATACATTACAGAAAGTGAAAAAAAAAAAAAAATATTGCTAAAAGTACTACTGGGGACATTTTGTAACAGCACTACTGGGGACATTTTGTAACAGCACTACTGGGGACATGATATGTAACAGCACTACTGGGGACATGATATGTAACAGCACTACTGGGGACATGATATGTAACAGCACTACTGGGGACATGATATGTAACAGCACTACTGGGGACATGATATGTAACAGCACTACTGGGGACATGATATGTAACAGCACTACTGGGGACATGATATGTAACAGCACTACTGGGGACATGATATGTAACAGCACTACTGGGGACATGATATGTAACAGCACTACTGGGGACATGATATGTAACAGCACTACTGGGGACATGATATGTAACAGCACTACTGGGGACATGATATGTAACAGCACTACTGGGGACATGATATGTAACAGCACTACTGGGAACATGATATGTAACAGCACTACTGGGAACATGATATGTAACTGGCACTACTGGGGACATGATATGTAACAGCACTAAATATGTGCAAGGAAATTGCTTGGCATTCAGTACCTTAAGGTGCGTACACACGGGGCGATATATATCGCCGAGCGATGTATCGCTCAATGTCTCCTTTTCATCTGCGACCAGAAATGGAGGCTGATGAAAAGAAACCTCTGCCGGTGGAGCCGCAGAGGTAATCAGCTGGTCACAGGAGCAAGCTCCTGCGACCAACGATTAGAACGGGGCAGAAAACGAGAGCGCGCACCCGGCAATTTATCGCTGGGGCACACTCCCATCACTGGCAATATGGTTGCCAGCGACCATATTGCCAGCTATTTCAGCCATATACCTGCCGTGTGTACACGGCTTAAGGTAGGACACAAACTTTTTCTTGTTTTGAAACCTTATGTTCTGCACAAATAAAATATATTTGTGTGTTTGATGTGTTTATAAAACATAAATGCAAGATACCGTATATACTCGAGTATAAGTCGACCCGAATATAAGCCGAGGCACCTCAACAAAAAACTGGGAAAACTTATTGACTCAAGTGGGACCCTCACTCGAGTATAAGCCGAGGGGGGCTTTTTCAGCATAAAAAATGGTCTGAAAAAGTAGGCTTATACTCGAGTATATATGGTACATCCTTGAAAATATAAAAATATTCTGAAATACGGAATAATCTGTTATTCGAAATTCTTCTGGTCCCAAGCATTTTGAATAAGTGATACGCAACCTGTTTTCTGGCTTAACCTTTCAATACAAGGAGCTGCTAATTAGCCAGAGATGAGCCCTGGAGTGTGGCTATTTTTACTGTCTTGTGAAATTGCTGATAATTATATTGATTGGAGAAAAAGTGTGTATTCTGAGGTAGTGGTAATTATGTATATTACTCATCCATTCTTTCAGGAACCCGTTCGCGTAAACATGGTCTATGTGCCACATGACCCTTGCTATAGATTTCATGCAGAACTTAGGTTCTCTACTGCCTCACAGTGCTTGGGCCAAATTGACATTAATCAGGCTATAGTCTGTGTACAGTTTGTATGTCCACACACACACACACACACACACACACACACACACAGAGAGCAAACATCCTTTAAATGCATGAAAACAATCTCAAAACAGCCACATCGCTAATGCCCTTCACTTCTTTGAAAGAGCCCACTTGCCACAAAATGCATCCACATGTAGTCCTATATTCTCCCTATGGGTTAAGTCCGTCCCAATCCCCATTTTCACCACCCACTTCCAACACATGACCCTAACACCATCTCCCCCTCAATGTGTGGGCATCACAATTCCCCAATTCTCCCCCCTCTTCTCTCATAGAAATAGCCCTTATACTCTCTACCCTCAACCCATGCACTTACTTGCAACAAAAATAACCCACATGCCCTTGGGGTTCACTTGTCACAAAATAGATAAGCTATAATCATTAACTGTCCCCATCCACACATTTTTCCCTTCCCACTCTCCCCCCATTCCAACACATGGCCCGCACACACACCCTCAACATGTGGGCCTCACACAGCCCCTCCCCTCAACATATAGTCCATATACACTATCTTCCCACCCCAAAACGCCCCCCCCCACACACACACACACACACACCCACACACACACAAATGTCACACTCATGACCCTCTTTGTGTTGGCTGAAGGATCACATACTTTTTCTAAATGCTCATATGTGAGTTCTCTGCTAAATGCAACACGTATGTTTAAAGTATATCGCTCCCTACAGATGCCCTCCAACCAAATAGTACAATAGAGGCAAGGGGCCAGATGTATCAATCTTTAAAAAGTGATAAAGTGGAGAGTGATAAACAACTCTCACCTGTCATTTTTCACACCACCTGTAACATCACAGGTAGGAGCTGATTGGCTGGTTGTTTATCACTCTCCATTTTATCACTTTTTGAAGCTTGATACATCTGGCCCAGAGACTCTTACTGTTACTTGTTAATGCACTCTTTCAGATGTTCTTTGCTTAGAGAGTGCATTAACTATTAAACACAAATTAGAACTATATTGCTTCCAAATGGGTAAATAATCTGGGGTTCAGGAAAGTAGTGTCTCCCAATGGAAGCAGATCCAGATCACCCCTGAGGAAGTCCCAAGGGACAAAACGCGTAGGGTTACATCTGTGAAATCCTCATTGTGAACATCAGTTGATGTTGGATCATCTCATTATTTGTATAATTGTCTTCTGGATTGTAAAATTGTCATTTGAACAGAAAATCCATGTACCAATGTGTTGAATAAAACTACCTTTTAAAAAAAGTTTGTGTAAATTTTGAGGTGAAAAAATAACGCAGGGCACATATCTATTCCTTCTTCTTTGCATAATATTTACCGGTATACATACATATACAGTATAGAGAGATGTTCAACCTGACTTTCTGGTTTTCTTTTTTTATAGAATATATTATGTAAAGTACTATATGGTCTGTTTTTTATAGGAGATTTGCATTTATCAAAACAAATAAATAAAAGGATGTGCTTTCTATTTCAGATTACTTTTCTGTTATGTCCAATTTTGGTGCAGTAATACCTTTAAAAAATACAGAACATAATGGAAAGAAAATATATGCCAAATGGATTTCTAATTGGGCACCAAGCTGATCATAATAAATGGCAATCGGCTCTCTTGTGATTGGAAATGGCTGTACGAAATGTCAGTGTGTACTTGCCTTGCGTGAGAAAAAGTGCTTTCTAAAGTTCAAGATTCTGTTTACGTTTTCCCAGGGCCGACGCGTTCCGTTATGCATCTTCCGCTTAGCCGATTTGTTATGACACATGGTTCTAATTAAAAATGTAATGGTTTTATTATTTGGAAATAATCACTTTGTCAGTACGCATCGTGAATGCACAGAAAAATCATTGTTAATGTATACTTAATGCACTATTTTTTCATTTTATTTTGCTTATAGAAGCAAAATCTAATGGAAATATAATGTTTTTAGCAGCATTTGATGCAGATTCGAAACCAATGAGTGTTCGCGTATAGTGAAAATCTTGTCAGTCAAGACTATATAGTAGAAATCGAATGGCATATCAAATCGAATCAAATGCTAGATTGAATTGAACGGCATATCGAAGCGAACCTTTTAGATTGTAATAGTTGAATTTTTTTTCTTTTTTTTTTTCTTCACGTTCTCTTTTTGAGCCGACTTGTGCCGTCAGGTGGTATTTCATACCCCACCATCCGCAACGTTGTGGTGCGAGATTATAATAGTGTGCCGGACGCAGCAAGTCATGCGAGGTACACTATGTCAACATTTGGGATGAAAAACTTATGTTGACCTTTTGACTATGGACCTAATGCTTGTATCAACCTTAGCCATGTCGACCTAAGCCCTGTTGACTTTCATTGAGTCAGAGCCTATGACCCATACCCCTCCTATTGCTTGTTAGGTAAATACAAATAGTTTTTAGTAAGTTTAGGGTGATGGAAACCATTAAATAGATAATTTTGTTCCATACTCCCTAAAGGAGTCGAATCAAGCAAGTTTCTAGTTTTTCACATGAGAGTAAAATACACTCATTTTTTGAAGCTTTTAGTATAAAAGTTTTGATGCAGTTGCATAGGCTGGGAAAATAAGTATGAATTCCCTCTATTAGACATGGCAGTTGGGTTAGACTCCATCACCTACTTTTAATGTCCTATACGAAGTGCAGATGGAGAAGTTCCTTTGGAATTGCTCCTGGCGATTCTATGGACATTCGCCAGCCACCGCGAGAAGACTAAAAACGGTCAAAAACATTTATTTGTAATTCAAATATTTTTCTTTTAGAGTCACAATCACAGAAAAATTGTGTGAAAAGACGTGAACGTCTTATGCGTGCACTACGCATAAGACGTTCACGTCTTTTCACACAATTTTTCTGTGATTGTGACTCTAAAAGAAAAATATTTGAATTACAAATAAATGTTTTTGACCGTTTTTAGTCTTGTTTCTCCAATGCGGTTTCACTCTAAGAGTCTGCATCGGCGAAACATGATTAAAAAAAGTTGAAAACAGACAGTCAAAAAATGGGCACTTTAATTGAATAGGTTGAATGCAAATTCAACCTAAAAATGGCAAATACCCCCCTATTGCTCTTTCGGACTTACAGGCTACAAAATTTTTTAAAAAATTAAACATTTCACTGATCTAGCCAACAATCTTTCATTGGTGCCTTTTATTAAGCAGTGTTATGAAGCCTACTTTACCACACCAACTAGGAGTTCTGGAAAACATGCACAGTTTGAGTACAGTTGATAAATGCTGATCTGTACTTTATTGTATTTTGGTCAAATCTTGAGCAACTGCTATGTCCAGAGTGTTCCGAGAGTAGCTGACTACACTGAACACCACTTCTCAGATGGATTTTGTTTCAGTTCTTAGTGTGGCTTTGTATCATGGTCAGCATTGGCTTCATGTACGCAGTATAAATACAGTAAAGTCATGTACTGTAATTGGAAGCTGCCTTGTCCGTTTGCTTTTATTGTGTAAGTGGAGAACTATTCCTGTTTGAGAAAGTGCAATTAAATTAGAGAAGCCATACTTGCATTAACATTTTATTAGTTTTTATGCAGGTTACTTACCACATATCCCAGGTTTGCCTAGTGAATCTTAAGTTCACTGCACTAAAGCTGATTACACATCTATACAATCCCTGTTTTCTAGCGACCATTAGACCGACCATAGACGCATCAGACCGTCCACAAACAACAGCTGTACAATTTTACTTGCGACGTCCGATGTACTCCCGTCCAAACAGTCGCAAGAAAAAGATTGTACCACCGTACACACTCTCTCGATTTGGGCTATTGACACGTCAATAAATATATATAAACAAAACTATAATGGGCTGGGTTAAGGGCATACTTATAGCAAACCACTCTATTGGCGGGTTACGCGAAATTAGTCAGCCAGCAGGGTGACTAAAATTTAGACGCATAACCTGTCTATATAGAACTTTAGAAGTTTAGTCACCCTGCAAGCTGACTAAAATTTAGATGCAGCAGAGAGATTGATCCGCACAGTCTAGTTTCCCAAGGGAGTTGTACGTATATTATTTCTCCCTTCCCAGCTCTTGTATAGAGCACTTGTATGTCTGCAATATTTGTCTACTCTTGAGACAATGTTGCTATGTAGCAATACTTTGTTGCTAAACTCTATTCATTAGAGTCTGACAATAATATGCAGACCGCTTACAGCAGGGGAGAGGAACCTCAGGCCCGGGACCCACCCACCCACCCTGTGGCTTTGTCAAGAGTCAAGTACAGGGCAATTCTCGTGAGAGGTTGGTAGTTCTCTCAAGTTTCCTCTTAATCTGCCGCAGTCGGAGACTGTCAGTCTTATTCAGCGGCAGCCGCCGGAGCGTGGGACGGCTGCAGCAGGACAATTTGTAGGAGAAATTTTTACATATGGCCCCCGAAGGATTTTTTTTCCCCATACAAATGGCCCTTGGCACAAAAAAAGGTTCCTCACCCCTGGCTACAGCAATAGCTGTAATTATTTGTTGGAGGTAACAGTAATAAATATTCTCACAAAATAATTGTTCCTGAGCTGATTTAATGAAAGATTATGTGGCAGCAGATGTACACCCTCAGTCACATTGGGTATTGAATTACAGGGTTGTGGATTTCTCCAATGTTAGCCCCATTGTGGCTGTTAGTACAGTATATTAAATTCCCAATGTGTATTTCTATAGAAATTGGCTGATTACTTGGAATTTATCATGTGCACTAGTATTCAAACTTTAATATGATTGTTTGGTCCACCAATACTTATTATATAGCTGTGTATTATCAGCACAATTAACCCCTAAATTCAGCCTATTGTATTAAACGGTGATATAACCGGCTGTTGTTTAATCCCTCATATATATGATCTGTTCTTTTGACTTTGATTTTGCAGTCATTATGATGATAGAGACCTATATTTGCGGCTATTGCAATTGCACCTGTCGCTTCCTCCGTCTCTAACAGGCTGTTAGGGAATTGGCTGATTTATTAGAATTTTTTATGTGGACTGATATCCACATTTTTGTATATTTATCTGAGTCCACAATTGATTTTATTTGTATAGGCGTATAGTATCAGCGCGATTGACCCGTTCTGCAGTATTATGAGCGGCTGCTGTCTAATCTCTCATATGAGGGCTGTTTTTAAGATATAGTATAATAGCTGCTGCCCACATATATTTCACAATGATGTTATAAATAGAGATCTAGAGAGAATGTGTCTGCGGCTAATGATCATTTAACCGCCGCTCTCTATATCTAAGCGGCTTCTTAAAATTTAGATGCATGACCCATCTATATGTGCTGTATGCGAGATCATGCAGCTATGGAACGCCCACATGGGCATTCCAGCTTTGGCAGTATAGTCGCAAAAACGGGCAGCATATTGATCGAACGTGCGTACACACTGCACTTTTGTTCTGATATGGGCCCGTCCTGTTGGATGAATAGTAAACCGAATATTAAACCGCACTGAACCTTTAACCGACGAGTATGGACGGACAAGACCGTTTTTGCCCGTTTATCGATCGTACAGAGGGAATCAGGACAGCGTACACACCTATACAATTGAACGGCTGTTCGACCCAGAACGGCCCGACGATTGTATATATGTGTACCCAGCTTAAGAAGTGGCTGTTATACTTTGACAGAGCTGCATGTCTTTGAGCACTGTAATTCCTCTGCCATTGACCACTTATAAATTCCACATCGCCCATCTTGGAATGAGTTGCAGACAGTCTGCCTGCAGACTGTTTAATTTCAGTGCAGTTACAATGACTTCACCAGAAACTGCTATGTAATTCATGCAATGAAACAATCAATGCTTTCTAGTTCCACTAATTAGCTGCCAACTGTTGCCTCGTAGTTGATTCCTGATTTTTCTCCAGATACTAGTATAGGTTGATGCATATCATTGGCATATGATACATACATACTTCGTAATTGTTGCAATGCATCGCTTCCTTTTTAATGAACTGTGTGAGTGTGCATAAAGAGATGTGTATATATATATATATATATATATATATATATATACACACATCAGCAAGAAAATGCAAACCACCTGCCTAGAATTGTTTAGGTTCCCCTTGTGCTGCCTCTGAAGGTGTCCTGTGATGTGTACCCAAGTCAACCAAGAAGGCACTCACATCATCAAATGATAAAACAATAACAATAATAAAATCATAAGGTGGAATGCTCAAATGGAAATATAAGCAGGCGTATAGCAGCGCTCAAACACACTTGCACAGTGACAAAAACCAGCACAATGACAGTGTTCATTCAACGTTTCAGAAAACTTTATTTTCTGTCTTCAGGACCACATACTGTAAGCAAAGCAAGTTACAAAATACACCTATATAGTGTAGAGGGAGTGCTAACGACCAACATGGCCGGCATCTGTGCCCATGTGACTTGTGATACATTTCTGTGTCCAGTCAAAGGGCTCTGATATAAATCTATAAAATATACTCAAACCTGTAAAATCCTTGTGACTTCATCAATATCAGCATGTGTGTCTTTTGATTAACTGAAAAAAAAAAATATTTATTCTGGTGATGACCATTATAACTTCAGGTATAAAATGCGTGGAAATTAGCTATTTTTGCATCCCTTTTATCTTCCAAATATGTTCAATGTTTAAGCATGGAGAGAAACTGTACGCAATAAATATATCATTTTTCAATTAACTATGATCTTTTAGTAGCATGCATATACTAAAATGTCAGTGATTAAGTAAAATTTAAATTGTGTGTATCGTATCCTATATTTCATAACCTGACCTAAATATATTATATAGTTGATTTTGTATAAGAATACAAGTGTGTGTGTGTGTGTGTGTGTGTGTGTGTGTGTGTGCTTGTTTGTTCGTTATTACTTGCTTTGTGGCACAGGCTTTTGTATCTTGTACAGGGTAGTTATGTTGGCAGTTGTTTAGTTTTACTAATATGTCACCTGTTACATCTTTATTACAGAGCGGGCGATTGCGCGCCATGAGGTACGGGAAATAGAACAACGCCACTCCATGGACGGCTCCCGGCAAGACATAGCACTTGACGAAGACGATGACATTTTGATTATTTATAACCGAGTGCCCAAGACTGCCAGTACTTCCTTCACAAACATTGCCTATGACCTTTGTGGAAAAAACAAATATCATGTGCTTCACATTAATACAACCAAAAATAACCCAGTGATGTCGCTCCAAGATCAGGTAAGATTTCCTTAATATTGGTTTGCTATTCATCTGTTTATTTTATCCATAATGGTGGGAACACACTGGGGGGATATATTGTTAACGATATGGACAATATCATTATCGACATCTAGCGCAAATCATGTTTCCACTGAATGTCATTAACGATGCACGCTCCCATGCAACATTAACGCCATCCCCCAATTCCCCCATATAGTCTGTACATGCAGCTCAGTCTTGAATCAGGTCAACAACTGCATTTATGGAGCAGGGGGGGCGGGTGATGTCACTGACCAATAGCATTACTGATTTTTGGTCAGTATGTATGCATTATATTGTTACCCCTGCGACATCACCAATATAATTAACAATATCGGCAATGTTGGGAATCGCCCAATGTGTACCCCAGCATAATTGTTTTTCTAGGATTTTGGAGGATTACATCGTATATTGTTAATTATTATTAATAACGCTACTTTAGATACTGTAGTATTGGGGAGCCTCCTATAGCATAGTTTTATTTCTTGCAGCATGGACTCATGCTATACAAATAAATAGAGCAGAAGTTGCTCAGAAAGCTCTGTACTTCATGGTTAGCAATTCGGTCTTACAGCACTGAGGTCTTGGGTTCGGTTCTTACAATGGCCATGTGTAGTTTGTTTGTTCTCCCTACATGTGCTTGAGTTTCCTTTGGGTATTCCAGTATTCCTCCCACAATTCAAAAATATACTGGCAGGTTAATTGGCTTTTGACAAAAACTTGCAATAGCACATCAAAATGATTTCAATTATTTTTTTTTTTAACTCAAATTTATTATGGATCGTTTAAACACAATAAGTACTGATGAAATTAAATACTCATCAAGTTTCTTTCAGACTAATTACAAATGTTCAGCTTTTCATCAAGTTCCTCAGTTTCTGTGGTGGCTGCTGTTCTGGTGCTTACACAGGTCAACAGTCACTGTGGTGGTGGAAACACACGGTCCTTAATGAAACTACACAAGAAGTCTCGGAGTGTGATAAAGTGGACAGAAATAAACTAACTGCCAATCTGCTCCCAACAGCCTGTTACATGACAGGAGGCGATTGGCTGTTACTTTATCTCCCTTCATTTTATCACTGTCCAAGGCTTAGTACATCTCCACCATGGTGAAATCTGGGGAAAGTGGTGGCCAACGCAGTTCTTGATCTGGTGCAACTTCAAGGCCAACCCATGTTTTTGGCAACCGAATATTGTTCTGATAATAAGGTAAACCATCCTATTGAAAGATTATGTCAGAACAGTCTTCTTCCAGCTGTGGAAGGAGCCATACTTTTATCTCATCATGGTAGGTAGCTCCTGTCACAGTGGTCCATAAATCTTAGAAATGATACAGAAGACATTAACTTTAGGGGAGTCTTGGTCATGAATGCGTGGGGCTTGTCAGTAGCCATTATGTTTTTTCAACTTCCCTGAAATGTCCTTTTTCATTAGCCCAAACACATTGTCACAGAAGGACACTCAGAAGGTTTAAGGGTACTTGTGTACAATCACGGCTCCCACGATGTCCATCGTATAGTAAAAAATCGCATCGCATGCGATTCGATCGTATGCGATTTTTAACAGAAATGCATCCAAATGCATTGAAATGTTCCATGGCCCCCAAATGTCATTTTTGAGGCTGTACCACCCCCACTATCAACGCAAACCCGAAGCGTGGCAAGCACAGCGAGCCCGCGAGGGGCGGCGGTACGCGTCCTACGACGTTTTCATACCCCCAATATCCACGTCGGCGTGGAGTTGAGAATAGAAAGTGTGGCGAGCGCAGCGAGCCACCGAGCCCAAAGCGTGTCGAGCGGACACGGATACCTTCACAGGTATCCGCGTCCCCTCGCGGGCTTCACAGGTGTCCGCGTCCCCTCGCGGGGCTCGCCACGCTTCGGGCTCGGTGACTCGCTGCGCTCGCCACACTTTCTATTCTCAACTCCACGCCGACGTGGATAGTAGGGGTATGAAAAGGTCATAGGACGCGTACCGCCGCCCCTCACAGGCTCGCTGGGTTCGCGTTGATAGTGGGGGTGGTACAGCCTCAAAAATGACATTTGGGGGCCATTGAACATGTTTGATACTAATTTCAATGCATTTGGATGCATTTCTGTTAATCGCATGCGATTTTTTTTTTTTAAATGCTCAAAAACTGCAAAAATCGCATCCCATCGCATGCCACTACATTTGGCATGCGATGGGAGCCGTGAAAGTACACAAGTACTGGTTTAAGTCCTTAAGCTTGCAGCATCTGTAGATGGTGTTCGTGTCCTTTCTACAAGACCCGCCATACAGTTTCTGCAGAACCCACCATATAGTATTTTCCTTGGCAAGTGGATTTCTGAGGGCTCCTTGCAAATCTTGCTCGAACACCCTCCACTAGTTCTTCCCCTATTTTACACTTGCAAATGCAGCCTGTGGCTTGAAATTGTAAATTTAGAATTTGACTTCTGGCTGAGTCTTTCCCAAATTTTGTCCGAAAATGTTGTTTAATTTTCATGACCGACTTGTTTGTTGCTCTCCGCTAATCATCATTTTCCTAAGTAGGCTTCTGCCGGGCGCTAGGCATTGCCAGCTCGGAAAGAAAATATATTGCCTTCCAAAGCACACATCTTACAACAAGAAACACTCATGGCATTCTGCATAGCGGAACTTCGTCGCATAGCAAATTAATCAACCGTCTCCTGGTGCGTCCGTCACATCACATTGCTACTAAGGCATAGTTTCTGCAGAAAGAGGCACCTGACAATCTCAAAGTTGCATGGGACCTGCTGGCTTACTTGTGCCGAGCATCTCACACTGTGTGGCATATTGAAGCTAGCTGAATGAGAACACATCTATAGTATGTTTGTGTACACGTGGAAGGGAATATAGCTTGTAAGCTTCACTATTGCATGGATAGATGCGAGTGGCCTAATATTCCCTGTAAAGAGCTGCTATATAATAACTGGTAATCATGCCTTATCTTTTTATTTTTTTCTTATGTATAGCTTTACAGCAAAGAGTTAATCACATATTCCCTGTTAAACAAGCACAGCTAGGGTTAATCTTATTGACTTATCAGAGTGTAATAATTAAGTACCCAGGGAGAAACTCATGCAAATGAAGGGATAATGTACAACCTCCACACAAGGCATTTTTCAGAATTAAACCCAAGACCCCAGTACTGATGGACAACCATGCTAACCACCCTGCTACACCAGAATTCCAGCAGAGCTCTGTCCTATGAAATCTAAAGGAAATACTCAGATTTGGTCTGTAATCCTCTTCAGAACATTGATTGCGATTCCCTCAGTCATATTTGTACCTAAACGGAGTCTCCAGAGCTCTTACTGTGAGACAATAGGTGCTGTCAGTGTGACAAACAGGGTTGGCTGGGAGACTCACGGTGGTTTATAGTGGATATGGCATCTAATCAGGGATGCAGTCACTCTACACCTAATATTCTAGCAGGCTGATTCTGTCGGGCGAGAGCTGTGTTCTAGAGAGAAGTGGTTTTCGTTTTTTTTTCTTCATGTGCGCGCACTGAAATACAGCTGGTAGACAGTTCGAGTTGGAGAGGGGGACAGGCCTGCTGGCGTAATACATAAGGGCATGAGGGGGGGGGGGGTTGTATGGGATACTATATGATGTCTTCACCTGACATTCATTCCTAAGCTTGTTCTGTAAAGCAATATACTGGTATTTTTCCATCCATAACCTAGTTCACTTTAGTGTCTATAAAAATACATCCTCAGTGCCCAGAACATGCTGGCTCCTGAGAGTTCTGATCACTTGACTGTGAATATATCATCCAATCAGATTGTTATCAAAACTCTCCTTGAGCGGAGTGTAATCAGCAGCAGGTACAACATGAAAGAGCCTGTGTCATTGTGCTGCATTATGTGTGAATCCATATCTTCGGTATCAGACTTTCAAATCCTGCAGTAAAATAGATACATTCAATAGCACAGTTCTTATTCTGTTGTGCATATAAATAACAGGCATGGACTGTATGTCTTTCTTCAGGATGGGGGTTGAGGGGAAACAGCTGGTGGAATTGGGTAATTAACACTTTGCTGTAAGATTGTAAAACCAGCATGAAATTAATAGTTAATTGCTGTTTTTGATATTTAAAAGGTGTCTGTTTCTCAGGGTATTCTCATGGGCTCCAGTTACCGTTGAGTGCCAGCCTGACTTGTATGCCACAATATGCAATGGTATTATTTTAAAATGAATCCTACTGTCATTTTTTTAATATGCAGCAAATAAAATTGCAATACATCATTGTGTCAGGTGCTTCAGGGTTATCGGCGAGTCAGTCCCCATGCTGAGCTGATAGAGATTTCCTTTTCTTTCTTTTTTTTTTTCTTTTTTTTTTCTTTTTTTTTTTTGTGTGTGTTTTACCTGGAATTTTAAAGGAGATGAGGTAATAAGAAACCAGTCTCTAGTTTTAGTACCAGAACCTTGGACCTGTGGTTCTAAGACATCTAAAGCAAGCTCCCAATATTACTTGTTCACATTTGTTCACATCTACGGTCAAGACAGTAGCGGGGAGAGTACAGGATTAATTTGCTGAACATTTAAGGATGTACAGAGTAGAGAAGGGAAACGGGGGACATGATAGAAACTTTCAAATATATCAAAGGTTTTAACAAGGTACAGGTGGGAGACATTCTACACAGGAAGAGGAGCAGCAGAACACGAGGACATGCACTGAAACTAGAGGGAAGAAGATTCAGGGGAAATGTGAGGAAAAATTACTTCACGGAAAGGGTAGTGGATAAATGGAATAGCCTCCCAACAGAGGTGGAAGAATCATATACAGTAGAGAAATTTTAACATGCTTGGGATAGGCATATTGATATCCTTTCAAAGCAATAAGGATCAAATATGGTTTGAGGTAACATGTTTAAAAAAGGGGCAGACTAGATGGGCCAAGTAGTTCTTATCTGCCGTCACATTCTATGTTTCTATGTAACTTGATTTTATTAAGACGTCATACCATGTAGATAGTGTGTGTGTGTGTGTGTGTGTGTGTGTGTGTGTGTGTGTGTGTGTATGTGTGTGCTCCTTTTCTTGTGTCTGAGAACTCCTTTTAGACTTCCCTTTATATTTAAATGCCTTAAGGTTAAAATTCGAAAAATACTACTGTAATCCAAAACAAAGAAAGCTTGTACGTATGGTAACACTAGAAGCAATGTTTTCTAGCGTCATACCCACTTACACGTGTTTTACATGCATTCAAAATTTAAATGACAACCAAGGTGGTTCTGCCCTAATATAAAGCCATTATAGCATTCAATTCAGGGATTACTATGCAGTGTTATACTGTTCTTATTTCCTCCTACCAAGATCAGTCCCCGATAAAGACAAACTTGGGCAACTTCTGGTTGGGCATGTCTTATAAATACAGCTGACTGTGCTGTAGCCGCTTTTCCAGACCTATACCCGTTGCTCGAATGCCCCATTATGCTTTCCAGAATTTGCACCCCCTGGGTCTCTCATAGTAAGGCTTCTACTTAATGTAAAGCTGTCATTTGTCATCCAGGTTACCAGTAGACTCCTCTTACCCCCTCTTCTTTATGAACATTTTCTCGCCATGCGCTCACCATGCTTCGGGCCCTATTCTACCCCCCCCCCCCTCCCCACGTCCCCCCAATACCGCATGTCGGCACACAAAAAAAGTGAAAAACCTCATGTCAACCTTTTTGACTGTTAAACTTCCCATTGTCGAGTTAATGCTTATCGACTCTGTCGACCTTTATAATGTGTCAACCCATTGTACATCTTCAGTGGTCGACCCAATGCATGTCTATCTTAATTTAGTCAACCCAATGACCCATACCCTTCCTCTTCCATTTATTTGTATTTTTTCTGTACCGATTACTTTTCATTCTCGTCTCTTTGCTTTATCCTTAAGCTGCTGTTTATCTCATTCAAAATACAATAAATAAAACATTATTTTGAAACCACGTAATTAAGTGAACACCAGCGGACGCGGTTATTTTGTGCAGTCTATCTCATGCCCAAGCCGTTCTGTTTGCATATCATTGGACTTTTCTGTATTTTATGGTCTTAGTCCCCATTTTCCAATGTTCCATTGCTGGTATTTTTGTTGCAGAGTTTTCTTTTCAAGTTATGCGGAGTGAGTAATTTGCTGTAATTTACTCTTATTCTGTGTATTTTATGTTATTGTTGAGCATAGTGTTGCCTCTGGATTCCATATTGTGCACATGCTGTGCTTTGTTCATAATTATTTCATGTGACAAATAGGGAATTGAACAGATATAGCTTGGAAACATACTTACATGGTCACAATGAACAAAACAACAAATCTGTTTTGCGCTCCATGGGGGCTGCCTGTGTTGTTGCAGATTTCAGAACTTGCACAAATCCAGCAGTTTGGGAGGTAGTGTAAAAGTAGTTTATGACAGCTATGGTTTTATATTTGAATGCTGCTTCTATGATATATGCCTGTGAGCATTAGTAAATTTACTGCTGTATGACTTAGTTAAGTGGTCGCTTGGGGCCCAGCCAGGAGCCACTGTTGCTGGCGGCAGCACCGCGCCACACCGCAGTACTGCGAAAACTGTAGTTTAGTTTCAGTTTGTTCGCTGTAGAGCCATGCACACTGGGACTTCACTCCACCACCAGTTCTCCCCTGCCTCCTTTATGTTGGCACTTTATGTAAGAGCAAGCAAACTGCATGTAAGCAGCGAGATTGACTTATCTCCCTCTCTCTGTAAAGCACACTCTCCTTCCTCATCTTTCTCTGTATAACTTTCACCTTCCTCTTCACTTCCTCAGTATTACTCTAATTCATGTATCAACTGTATAACTCTCCCCTGTATAACACACTCTCTCCCTCTGTATAATATTCTCTCATTCCTCATCTTTCCCCCTGTATATCACTCTTTTCTACCTCCTCTTTCCTCTGTATAACACTCTCCTTCCTCCTCTCTCCCTCTGTATAACATTCTATCATTCCTCATCTCTCTCCCAGTATAACACGGTTCTATCTCCTCTCTCCCTCAGTATAACTGTCTTTCCGCTTCTCCCCCTTTCTATATAACTCACTCTTTCATCACTATCCCACTATGGGGGTTATTTTGGTTCACTCTTTCTGACAAATTCCTTTGGACAAAACCATGTGCACTGCAGGGGGCAGATGTAAAATGTCCAGAGAAAATTAAATTTTGGGGGGAGATTCTCTAAGCTAGAAATGTGGTAAAAACCCAGTTTTTACTGCATTTTGGGATGCTGTAAACATCCCCCGCCGGGTTACCGCGGCGGGGGGCATCGCCAGAAAAGAAGCCAATGGGCTTCTACCGCATCCCACCGCCGCCCCGCACGGACCCCCGCCACCCCGCATCGCCCCCTCACCTGTGTCCGGGCAGCACAGAGCTGTGCTGCCCGGACCTGTGACCTCCTCCCTGCACTGATCCTCTTCCGGGTGCAGGGAGGAGGAGAGCCCGGAGCAGCAGCAGCGCCAGGTGTGGGAGGGAGGGGGGAGCTGCCGGGACCTGCTGGGACTCGGCGACTCTCACCGCAAAGGACAGCTCTTAACGCAAGAGCTGTCCTTTGCTATAATTATCGCATATGTTACAACATATGCGATAATTATAATTGCGAAGGGGGGCGGAGATTCTTAGAGAATCTCCCCCTTGGTGAGTTATTTTGTTTCTGTGCAGGGAAAATACTGACTGCTTTATTTTTACGCTGCAATATAGATCTCACTTTGAAGAAAAACCCCACCCAAATCTAATTATCTCTGCACAAGTAACATCTCCCCCCCCCCCCTGCAGTGCACATGGTTTTGTCCATCTAAGAAGGAACTTGTCAGAAAGAGTGAACTAAAATAACCCCCTATATAAAAACCTGTTCTTCTTCCTCTGTATAAGATATTTTCTTCTTCCTCATATCCACTTCTGTAGAGCACTCCCTCCTTCCTCATCTCTCCTTATTAGGACTTGCCATTACAATGCAGAGGCGGATTAGGATTTGACTTCACTGGGAAGATTCCTGCTGGACCAACTGGTTGTGCGTCTGCGTGCACGCTGATTTAATTTTTTTTGTATTCATGTGGCTCCACAACCACCTCTTACATGACAGGCAGCCTTTTGGCACCTATAATATCAAGCAGGGTGGCCCGCCGAGAATTATAATGGGGAATCAGGCTATCACACTGATAGAATTAGGCTAGCCCCGGCATCTTGAGAACCATTGTGTGCTGTCGCATAGAGTTGGGAGAATAGCCAATTGGACAGAATCTTTTTTAACACCCATAAACCTTACCCAAGTGTCGCCATGTCTGGATAGAGATGAGATTAAATATGTTCTATGTCCAGTCTGCTTTTAGGTTTAGTGTTCTTTTACTAGACATACAGTAGTCCTACACGGGAAGCGGTCATCTATTAGAATGAACTTAGGTCTACAGTCATTAGGTCGACCCCACTAGGTCGACTGGCAGGAAGGTCGACCTGAATTAAGGTCGACATGGGCCAAGGTCGACATGACTTAAGGTCGAATTTGCATAAAGGTCGACATGAGGAAGGTTGACTGGTCATAATGTCGACATGGGTTTTTCCACTGTTTTTTGAGCCGACATGTGCCGACAGGCGGTATTTCATGCCCTACCATCCACTAGGGCGTGGTGGGAGAATAAAATAGTGTGCCGAGCGCAGCGAGGCACCGTGCCCGAAGCATCGCGAGCGATGCGAGGGTCCGATTCTCATTGCCAACTGTGTCCATGTCGACTGTGTCGACATTCGGATAAAAAAACAGTGAAAAACCCATGTCGACCTTATGACCAGTCGACCTTCCTCATTTCGACCTTTATGCAAATTCGACCTTAAGTCAGGTCGACCTTCCTGCCAGTCGACCTAGTAGGGTAGACCTAAGTTCATTCTGACAGATGTACCGCTTCCTCCTACACTTGGGGTATTATTTGGCTGCTCAGAGATAGCTATGGTTTTCTACAGTAATCTACCATATTCATAGAACGTTATTTCCCACGCTTCAGTTCCAACAAGGGTAGGAAATCCATTGGAAGTATACAGCATCCACTTGTTGTTATACTGCCACGCTTTACTTTTCTTCTCTCCCCCATAAAGTTACTCGCAGAACACCAATTGTTTGTACAAATCTTCTTTATTAAAATCTCTGTCTGGTACTGGCATCTAACTAGAACATTCACCACGCGGTTGACTGCACAAATGTAAGATTAAAAGCAGTCACATTATAAGAACATCAAAAGCATTGTTTCACAATACCGAGGATTTATGTTCAAATCTGTTTGTATAGAAAAAATGTAAGATGGTCATATTTTGTGAATTACATTGAACAAACACATTTGTGTAATGCAGGGATGGGGAACCTTCAGCCCTCCAGCTGTTGTTGAACTACACATCCCATACTGCCCTGCTACACTTTTGCTATTTGGCCATGTTAAAACTGTTGCAAGGCACGCTGGGTAGCATAGTTCAACAACAGCTGGAGGGCCGAAGGTTCCCCATCCTTGGTGTAATGTGTCAGTCTTTGTATTTTTGTAACCTTGACACTAAAGATTTTATTCAGTGGTCAAAAACCATAATGTCGACATATTCTGTTACTTTTGTTTTCACTGATATTGTGGACAGATCTTCTGCCTTTATATATCAAACTACAACTGCTGCTGTTCTATTATCCAGTAAGGCAGTATAATGATGGTGTGCATCTGGATGTTACTAGTAGCCACTGTATTTAGAGGATGTAATCTAACCCTAAGATACATGAGTAATGTATATTAAATACGTCGAAGTGTTAAGTACTACAGCAATAATGCACTGTTATGATGTTTGATTTGGACCCTGACTTAGAAATGTGGTTGTTTAGCTTTAAGTAGTGAAGTATAAATGCGATGCAGTTAGCATCCCGGCGTGCGGGTTAGGCTTCTTGAAGGTTAGGGGGGAGGGTAAGTGTACTTACCTGACCCCTGCCTGGATTCCCTCCTTCAGGATGCTGGTGATTGACCCCTGGTCATCCTTATCTATCCCATATAAATAGTGTAATATCCAAAGCTATGTCTATGCCGTGTTGAAATAACTGGATGTAGTGCATTAAAAATAAAAAAAGAACATAACTTTCAAGTGTCCTCCTCCCAGCTGTGCATAATATCCATGCGAGTATTCACTGATCAGACGTTGCTTGGAGCTGTGAACCTGGGGTTTTGCAACTAGGGCCTGATTCTGCAACTGATTCTGGTTTTGCGAGTAGGGCTTGCTGGCTGGATCCTCATGAGCATAGAAATGAAATGACTAAAAACATTTGGGGACTTATCTGCAAAATTTGCACTACTGAAAAACTTTGCCGAATTTGCCTCAAACAAATCCCAGGAGGAATTTCACAATTTGCCAGACTAACACTACTCTAGGAAATAAGAAATAAAAAATTCTCATATTATAGTTTAATAACAGGTCCTAATCAGGTCTATAGACACCGGAAGAATCCGGGTCTATCCGGACACCTATATTGAATACCACTAACCTGACCCTGATGGGCACTATTTTCAAAATTTAAGATCACAAACCCCTGATGAAGCCTCTCATGTAGGCGAAACGCGTTGGGTATTGAACACGGTTTTTGAAAAATAAAAGAAAAACTTTCTTCAAAATAATTACCTGGAGTATATATTTATTATATATTTTATTGTATTATGGACATTACAGCTAAAGGGCGCTAAAGACACTATTGTGGATATATATATATATATATATATATAGGGAAAAGTCCTGTCAGAATGCTCAGAGCACGCAGAACAACCGGCACCAGTCGAAGAATAAACTTTTCAAAATGATTTCATTTAATGAATAATAAATCCAGGCTCAGAACAGTGAGTTAATTATGAACACCCATCAGGCAGATACAAAAAGGCAATACTTTACACGTCTCCTCGACGGCCGTTTCGGCGCACACAGCGCCTTCATCAAGAGGGGTCATCAAGACACTGAGCCAGAGACCTAGAATTTAAAAGATGTACAGAGCCATACTCACCTGCGCAGCGTCAGCTCAATCACAGGGGTCCGGCGCTCACATGCTCACACCCTCACGCGCGTCACCGCAGTCAGCACCAGCCGTACGTATGGACAGGAAGTCCAAACGGCGGTGTGGAACTGAAATGCAGCGCCCGCCGCAGGGGGGAAGACAATGTGGTTCCTAGTCCCCGGAAATGAGCCGGGTCGCAGGTTGTTGCTATGGAAACTGACGCCAATGCATCTATATCATTTAGACAGCGGCGTACCATAGTAATCACAGGAAATATGTGTCCATAAAAAATGGTGAACAAGAAAAAAATGCGAAAAAAGTGGCATAGCAATAAATCAATAATATAAAACACACTAAGCAGAACATTAGAATATTATGAGGACATCGGAGGCGGTAAACAATATTAATACAGAATAATATTATTTAATAAAAGGGGAAAAAGAAAACTCTTCATTTAGGCCAACCGGTCTCATAGAGTTGAGCTCATAGATCCAGTAGCATTCTTTTTTCATAAGAATGCCATGTCTGTCACCACCTCGCCTCAACGGTGGCACATGTTCGATGGGCATGAAAGCAAAATCATTGATAGAGTGTCCCATTTCGACAAAATGCCTGGCTACCGGAGGGGTACTAGCATCAATCTTCAAATAGGCTTTCTTAATTGAGGACCTGTGTACTCCAATTCTCTCCTTTAACATTCTCATTGTTTTGCCAACGTACAATTTATTGCACGGGCACTGAATTAGGTACACAACGTACTTCGTATCACAGTCCATAGCATGCCTTAGATTGTATCTATTGCCTGTTAATGGGTGTGTAAAAACATTGGTTTTAATTATGTGTCGGCAGTTGACACATCCAGTACACTTCTGCGAACCAACTGGCCTGGACAGCCAACTTCTCTGATCGACTTTAGGGCTAATGTCCGAATAGGTCAGCTGTTGCTTCAGGTTTTGGCTTCTTTTGAAGCAGAACATAGGAGGACTCTGACATACCTTCCCCATAATTGGGTCTGTGCGCAAAATGTGCCAATGCTGTAAAAAGGCTTCCTTTATGGCCTTGGACGCTGTAGAATAGGTAGTCACAAAATGCAGCCTCTGCTCTTTTTCTTCCTTAACTTTAGGAATCAGCAGATCGGACCTGGATAGGCTCAGACACCTGGATTTTGCCTCGTCCACTTCTCTGTGGTCGTATTGGCGATCCGTGAATTGTTTACACATCTCGGTCAGGACATCATCAAGTGCTGCTCTGTCAGACGTGATACGTACTGCTCTCAATAACTGAGAAAACGGTAAACCGCGCTTGAGCGGTTGGGGGTGGAAACTGGATGCAAGTAAAAGAGTATTTTTATCGGTTGGCTTTTTGAAGAGTGAAGTAGCAAAAGTCCCATTGCTAATAGATATAAGAACATCAAGAAAATGTAACGATGTGGGGCTAAAGCTAGAGGTAAAGCGAATTTTCCCTGGGATAGAATTAAAAAAAAATACAAAGTCATTAAGGAGTTTCTCAGTGCCAGTCCAAACAAAAAACAAATCATCAATGTAACGAACGTAACAGCTGATAAATTTAGAAAAAATGGGATGGGAAAGCAAATACCGTTTTTCATATTGAAACATAAAAAGGTTGGCATACGATGGGGCCATGTTTGACCCCATCGCTGTGCCTCGGCGTTGCAAAAAAAACCCATTGTCAAACAAAAAATAATTTTTGTTAAGAACCAATTCAAGTAAAGTAAGTAAAAAATCAACTGGTGGACCTGTATAATGTGGACTGGCACTGATACACTCCCGGACCGCTCCGATGCCCTCCTCATGCTCAATGTTGGTGTAAAGGCTGGTGACGTCAAGGGTCACCAGCAAACACCCTTCCGGAGGTTGACCAAACTGTCCGAGTTTATTTAGAAAGTCAGTGGTGTCTCGCAGAAAAAATGGGCTAGCCTGCACTACCGGCTGGAGAAAAAAATCTATGTATTGAGACACCGGCTGGCTAATTGACCCCATGGAGGAAATAATTGGCCTCCCAGGTGTGAATAAAATCCTCTTTTCAGATACCAAAGAGCTGGCTTTTGATGTGGATAGCCCCCTTGAGGTACACACTGACTTACTACGACTCCGTAAGAGGCTGGTTGAATTAGAACTCCACGGATTAACCCTGTCACAGTACCACAGGGAAGGTTACATACCTAGGGGGTTCCGCATCAAGAACCAGCCTACCATAGGCCGCACCAATAAGGATTTTTGTAAAAACTGGTGTGCCATCCTTAACCAGTGCAGTTTTGATTTAATTGTATTGGTGGTACAGCAGGTGAATTGTGACATAGACATTGTGAAGCGAGAAATTGTGATTTGTGAAAAGGAGGGCACTGCTATTTTAAAAGCTGACACCTCCACCGATTGGTTGACCAAACTGGAAGACACAGTAGCTACTTTTAAATCTGAGCTATTAGCTTTTAAAAAAGGCAAATATAAAAAAGTAAAGGATGATTATAGAGAGCTACGTGTTTACCCCTGGTTAACAGGACAAAATTCCAGACGTCCTTGGCGTGAACAATACACTGCCAGTAGGAAACGCAGAGAGGTTAACTTTACTGATCTCGAGTCGCAAACTTCACATAGCGACTCTGACCACTCAAGTAAAGGTGTTTTTTTAGGCAATCGAGCGAGCAATCGCAACAAAGAAAAAAGAGGCCCACGAGATGCAGGAGAGGGGGCGTCAGGCACAAGTACTCAAAAAGGAAGGGGAAGGAGGGGGGATCAGAAATAATGGTGTTTAACCTCTCAGCCCATGTCTTGTCTGAGATGGAAATGTCCGTATTGAATAAGGGTTTAACTTTTGTGCAAACCCACAAGCAGAGACCTTTTGAATGCGAAACAGAACTCTTTCGCTTCCACAGACAGTTACGGCTTAAAGATTTTTTCCTCAGGCAACCACAGGCTGCCAAAGCTAATCCATCTCCTTTTCGGGTCCCAAGTGACTTTGACCCCCCCTCTCCAAATGCATCCATTGATACTTTTATGCGCCTTGTTAAACGTGATGCTCTACCGGTGGTTAAAAAACCAGGTAGATACTATTCTAACATCTCTCAAGGTGAAAGACTGGCCATTAAATCCCTGCGAGACAACTCCAATATCATCATTCGCCCCGCCGACAAAGGCGGGGGCGTAGTTGTTCTCGACAGGGATTACTACATTAATGAAATTAAAGGTCAGTTGAGTGATGCCAGCTGTTACTTAAAACTCACGTATGATCCCACTCAAAAATACAAAAAAGAGTTTGATTCCCTTATTTCAATGGGATTGAGTAACAATTGGATCGATGAGCCCACTAGTGAGTTTCTTAGTCAAAAATTTCCTGTGACTCCCTTGCTCTATTGCCTTCCAAAGGTACATAAATCTTTGGTCTCCCCACCTGGGAGGCCAATTATTTCCTCCATGGGGTCAATTAGCCAGCCGGTGTCTCAATACATAGATTTTTTTCTCCAGCCGGTAGTGCAGGCTAGCCCATTTTTTCTGCGAGACACCACTGACTTTCTAAATAAACTCGGACAGTTTGGTCAACCTCCGGAAGGGTGTTTGCTGGTGACCCTTGACGTCACCAGCCTTTACACCAACATTGAGCATGAGGAGGGCATCGGAGCGGTCCGGGAGTGTATCAGTGCCAGTCCACATTATACAGGTCCACCAGTTGATTTTTTACTTACTTTACTTGAATTGGTTCTTAACAAAAATTATTTTTTGTTTGACAATGGGTTTTTTTTGCAACGCCGAGGCACAGCGATGGGGTCAAACATGGCCCCATCGTATGCCAACCTTTTTATGTTTCAATATGAAAAACGGTATTTGCTTTCCCATCCCATTTTTTCTAAATTTATCAGCTGTTACGTTCGTTACATTGATGATTTGTTTTTTGTTTGGACTGGCACTGAGAAACTCCTTAATGACTTTGTATTTTTTTTTTAATTCTATCCCAGGGAAAATTCGCTTTACCTCTAGCTTTAGCCCCACATCGTTACATTTTCTTGATGTTCTTATATCTATTAGCAATGGGACTTTTGCTACTTCACTCTTCAAAAAGCCAACCGATAAAAATACTCTTTTACTTGCATCCAGTTTCCACCCCCAACCGCTCAAGCGCGGTTTACCGTTTTCTCAGTTATTGAGAGCAGTACGTATCACGTCTGACAGAGCAGCACTTGATGATGTCCTGACCGAGATGTGTAAACAATTCACGGATCGCCAATACGACCACAGAGAAGTGGACGAGGCAAAATCCAGGTGTCTGAGCCTATCCAGGTCCGATCTGCTGATTCCTAAAGTTAAGGAAGAAAAAGAGCAGAGGCTGCATTTTGTGACTACCTATTCTACAGCGTCCAAGGCCATAAAGGAAGCCTTTTTACAGCATTGGCACATTTTGCGCACAGACCCAATTATGGGGAAGGTATGTCAGAGTCCTCCTATGTTCTGCTTCAAAAGAAGCCAAAACCTGAAGCAACAGCTGACCTATTCGGACATTAGCCCTAAAGTCGATCAGAGAAGTTGGCTGTCCAGGCCAGTTGGTTCGCAGAAGTGTACTGGATGTGTCAACTGCCGACACATAATTAAAACCAATGTTTTTACACACCCATTAACAGGCAATAGATACAATCTAAGGCATGCTATGGACTGTGATACGAAGTACGTTGTGTACCTAATTCAGTGCCCGTGCAATAAATTGTACGTTGGCAAAACAATGAGAATGTTAAAGGAGAGAATTGGAGTACACAGGTCCTCAATTAAGAAAGCCTATTTGAAGATTGATGCTAGTACCCCTCCGGTAGCCAGGCATTTTGTCGAAATGGGACACTCTATCAATGATTTTGCTTTCATGCCCATCGAACATGTGCCACCGTTGAGGCGAGGTGGTGACAGACATGGCATTCTTATGAAAAAAGAATGCTACTGGATCTATGAGCTCAACTCTATGAGACCGGTTGGCCTAAATGAAGAGTTTTCTTTTTCCCCTTTTATTAAATAATATTATTCTGTATTAATATTGTTTACCGCCTCCGATGTCCTCATAATATTCTAATGTTCTGCTTAGTGTGTTTTATATTATTGATTTATTGCTATGCCACTTTTTTCGCATTTTTTTCTTGTTCACCATTTTTTATGGACACATATTTCCTGTGATTACTATGGTACGCCGCTGTCTAAATGATATAGATGCATTGGCGTCAGTTTCCATAGCAACAACCTGCGACCCGGCTCATTTCCGGGGACTAGGAACCACATTGTCTTCCCCCCTGCGGCGGGCGCTGCATTTCAGTTCCACACCGCCGTTTGGACTTCCTGTCCATACGTACGGCTGGTGCTGACTGCGGTGACGCGCGTGAGGGTGTGAGCATGTGAGCGCCGGACCCCTGTGATTGAGCTGACGCTGCGCAGGTGAGTATGGCTCTGTACATCTTTTAAATTCTAGGTCTCTGGCTCAGTGTCTTGATGACCCCTCTTGATGAAGGCGCTGTGTGCGCCGAAACGGCCGTCGAGGAGACGTGTAAAGTATTGCCTTTTTGTATCTGCCTGATGGGTGTTCATAATTAACTCACTGTTCTGAGCCTGGATTTATTATTCATTAAATGAAATCATTTTGAAAAGTTTATTCTTCGACTGGTGCCGGTTGTTCTGCGTGCTCTGAGCATTCTGACAGGACTTTTCCCTATCCAATTGTGACCTGGCACGGTCCGTCTACAATAGTCAGCGGGTGCGACTGCTCTTTGGACTATATATATATATATATATATATATATATATATATATATATATATATATATATATATATATATATATTAATATTTTTGTTTCTAATGTAAATTTCTAATATAAAATGTGCCCTCCATTTGAATAAAGTGCCCTGCCTGGCGGTCCGCACCCTGCCCTAAAAAAATCCTCCTAGATTGAACACTACAGTCTAATGGGGCCCATAGATCAACAACCAATTGGGACAGTTCCCCATTTTCCCATTCACTGCGTCTGATCATTGACCAAATCCATCATGTTGGAATTACTCCATCTGCACATTTCAACCCAAAAGTTATCAGAATAGGCAAACCTGGTATTTTTAACATTCTGTATTTGCTGCAGTTCAGTCACTGGGCATATTTGTGGCATGTATAAGCAGAGGTTCCTCATTCTTCCTATCTGGCCTTAGTATCAGCAAAATTTTACATGTTAAAAATCACATGGCTCACCAATTCCAATCATCTGTGGGTCAGAATTGGCAAATCGGGGATTTTCTATATATACTGTATATTGGATTTTGCCAATCCAGTTACTGGGAGAACAGTGAATTGCCCTGATATTCTGATGTATGGTCCTCCTATAAGTCACACATTGGAGTTATGTCAAATTTCACAAATATGTGTGTACATATTTTTGCTGAGATATTATTTCAACTCTGATGAGCATTTGTCGATCTACTTATAATATTTATAACATGCATTGCAACAACACATGAAAAGTGTGACTGTTACAAGGTGAGGCTGTCCTTGGTGTGGCCCTTGGGCTGAACACTGTGTTTTTCTTAATTTATATAACTATAATACGAAGCCATAGTCTGCCAATTCATGTACAACATACATAGGGATGCGGTCAATATGCTGGGGGTCGAAAATACCGACGGCAGAATCCCGCTTGCCTCAATGCCGGCACTTTGTCCCTCTATGGGTGTCCATGACACCCATAGAGGGAGAATAAAATAGTGTGCCGAACATAGCGAGGCACCGGGCCCGCTGTGTGGCGAGCACAGAAAGCCCACAGGGGGGGGAGAGATCCACACACACCACCCCCCCCCCCCCCTCGTGGGATTCCGATGTCAGTATTTCGACCGCCGGGATTCCGACCGCCGGCATATCATACCGGACCCCATACATACATTATATCAGATTGATAAAGAATATAAATACTGTGGGGTTTCTACAAGAACTCTGCTCAGCTGTGTGAGCCTGCCCGACCAGTGTAGGTAAGTACTATATATACAGTGCACACCTGACTGGACATGCAGTGAAGACTGTTGTTGATTATTTTATTTTTTTTTGTTTGTTTTTTTCCACTTTGTCAAACAGTTTTTGCTGACAGGAAGTTTCTATCCTGCTGTAATCTCGTTAACACTGTAACTATAGCATTAAAAAAAATTCATTTTAGAAAAGCACTTTGAGGACAAGAGTGGAAGGCATTTATGAAAACGTAATTACAGGAACTGTAAATAAGGTGATTATAACCTGTAATACTCATTAGCACACTCTGTTTCTGAGAAGTACCACAGAAATCAGTGTGCAATTGTTTGGTGTAACTTCAGCACTTGCTGGTGTAGCCCACCCCTCTAAGCAATTACACGTGCATCAGGCGGCAGCAGCATTGTAACGTTCCACCTAATAAGTGTGAAATGCCGAACTGCTCCCAATTTAGTTTTCTTTTGCAATATCCTATATAATAAAAGGATAACACTGTTTTATTACTTACATGGGTGGAATTCAAATATTTTGCACCCCAACATCTACTAGATCAGGGGTAGCCAACTCCAGTCCACAGGAGCTACCAGCAGTTCACGTTTTCCAGCTCACCTCACAGGTGCAATCATTACTGACTGACACATTTTAAAAGATCCACAGGTGGAGCTAAATACTTCACTTGTGATTCTGTGAGGAGATCTGGAAAACGTTAACTGTTGGTAGCTCTCGAGGACTGGAGTTGGCAACCCCTGTACTAGATGGTGCCTGACTGGGCAATTCAAGTGTTCCTCTGTTTGGTCTCGCAGTTGCCGGCGCTGACATTAAATACTATTATGTTGTTCTGTCTTTTTGACAGACTGGGAACTAATTAGTCCAAAAGTACATAGGGCCAGATGCTCTAAGCTTCAAAAGTGAGCCAGCCAGTCAGCTCTTCCTGACATTTTTCAAACCCAGCCTGTGACATGGCAAGTAGGAGCTGATTGGCTGGCTGTTTGTCACGCTACATTTTATCACTTTTGAAGCTTAGTGCATCTGGCCCATAGTCTGTTACTTCCTTGCCAGCACAATGGCAGTTTTATAATCCACAGTTTCCATAGATGTAGTTGTTGCAGTTTTCATTGACCAAGACATTAATTCCAGTTTTCCATTGCTGTTGAGTTCATTCCAGAGACACTGCATATCAAATAAGATTAGAAGAACACTCCACTCCATTGTGTTCACATGTTAATAAAGCATACATCGCCCCAGAGATGCCGCTGTGTCACTGGGTATGCCATGATCAAACCTGATAGCCTCACTCCTCCTCCCCACATGACTTCCTTATTTGTGGAGTTTCCCTCCTTTGGCAGAGTTTTTGTTAATGGTTAGGGGGCATTCACATTAACCAATGCCGTAGAGGGTGGCAAGGACATGCCCTGTACTGATGTAGCCATAAGACATGTCATTGTAATATATATCCCAATAGCATAAGCAGTGTATGGTCTTATGTAGGGACACAGTGTTATCTACTGATGTCGGGGGGGGCAGTGTTAGGGCCCCATGTCTGGTAGAGTTACGGGGGCATAAACACAAGGCAATACTGCTTAGCGATGTAGGGCAGACGGTTTCCCTCGGTGGCTAGATCGCCCATACACACGTAGCGATGTGTGTATGGGCGATCTGTGCATACTCAATGTTCTTTATGCACATGCAGGAGATCTATCTAGATCTGAGCTGGACCGCGTATTGCCATTGCTATGGGGTGTACACACACCCAATTCTGCAATGCCCCTTTAAGGCCTGATGTCGGCGGGCAGTGTAGGGCCTGATGACAGAGGGTCAGCAGTGCTAGGGCCTGATGTTGGTGGCAGTATTGGATAGCCATCGAGTACAGATAGATTTTGTTGATTCTAAAGCAAAAATAGCCAACCATGCTAGAATGAACACTAATATATAAATAATTGCATAAATGCAATGCTTGCATTATATAGAGAACAAAGAGGGGAGAGGGCCCTGCTTGTGAGATTTTGCAATCTAGATTACTGTAGTACTTCTCAATACTGAAGTCTGTCTTCCTGCACCAAAGAATATATATACGTTTTGAGAAAACTTTCTCGAGTATTAGCATTTATCAAACAGAAATCATCAGATCTTCATCTACAGGAAGCTTTTTATTCTCAGCTGTAAAAGTTTCAGTAGTCTCAATTGTATCTGACCGCTGCCAATAAAAATATGATCTGAATGTATTTTAAAAATGTGAAATGTCATTCACAGTACTAGATCTCTATAAGAGGGTGGAGATCACTGCCCTACAGCTGGGAATGGGACCATATTTTCTTACTTGTATGACAGATGTTAAGACTCTGCTAAAATTATTTGGTTCATGGTTGAAAGGGGGGTTGGAAGTGAATTGCAGTTCTCTGCAATGCCAAACAGATTTCTGTTTCATTTAAGTTCTATTACTGTATGACTCAGAAGTTTACCATTTCTGAGTATTAAAGTATTTTTTTTTTTGTATTTTCACAATGAAAATAATGAAATTAGGCATGAGTTCCCAAACCCCCTTGTTTATTGTCCTGTCTTAATGCTAGGATACACAACTGTGGCTATAGTTTGGGAATTTGGGATAAGCTAAGCGGTACATACTGCAAATGGCAATACAGTAGTATATTGTGTATAATTCACATTTTAAAGGCGTAACTGCTCATGTAGTTGCATTTTTATTTCAGTCCCTGCTGGTACTGTGGTTCGTTCTATTTATGTAATGATAGTGCTAGGTACCAGTGGCACAATAACATCACATTAATGCTCAGCTGGGGATTACAGGTGCCATAACTGTTCGCATCCAAAATTCCTGTCAACAGCTGAGTACAATGCCAAAGCTTGCAAAGTTTCCATCAGACTGTGTTATGATCAGCTGTGTGTGTGTGTGTGTGTGTGTGTGTGTGTGTGTGTGTGTGTGTGTGTTTATTCAACATCATATAGGAGGAATTCCATGTCCTGTAATAGGACTTTTTATATACAAAGGTAAAATAATGAGATTGATCAGAAGAGAAATAAATTCTAAAAACTGTGCAAAAAAATAATCACAATTTGCTCTCATTTGTTATTCAGTATATGCCACCCAAAAGGATTGGCTTATATATAATTCTAGGTTGTATGTTTCACTGTGGAGTCTTTAGTGTGTGTTCATTTTGATTGTGATTAATCAGGATAACCATAACCAGATATCCCCTATTATCCGTATTCAAGGTAATATTGCTTTAAATGTGGTTGCTGCTCGGAATAGACATGAATGACGAGGTGTTGTATACAACAGTTTACATAAGTGCTATATTCGTTCCACGCAGTGTCTCTCACAATAGGGCAGATGTATTAAGCCTTAACAAGAGATAAAGTGGAGGGTGATAAAGAGAGATAAAGGACCAGCCAATCGGCTTCTAAATGATGTTACAGGCTGTGTTTGAGAAATGACAGCAGCATGTTGGTTGGTCCCTTATCTCTCTTTATCATCTTCCACTTCATCTCTTGCTAAGGTTCAATACATTCAGTCCATTGTATCATATGAATATATTAACACCTTATCATAGTGTTCATTTTATTCCTAAATATGAGTTAGAATCAATCCTGCTACTAGTTTATCCCTGATGGTGTCTATTACTGCTCCACATATCATATATCAGTGTAATAATCCAGGAGCTATCAGCAGCTGCATCACATCCCTTAAGGTCCCCTTACACTAGGGCGATTCCCATGCATGCGATTGACATCCGGTCATTGCATTGGAGTGTGAGGATCACATGGGCTGCAGGTAAATCACCAGTCAAGCAAGGCAGGCTCGCCTGGAATTGCATATCCTACAACCTATGCAAAATGACTGCATACAGTGTATCATATGCGGTCCTGCAACCTGGGAGGTTCCCAGGCAGCTCGGGGGGGGGGGGGATCATGTACAAGTGAGGCCACATTGATGCTGCTTTCACACCGCAAATCCTGCTTTGACCCGTTTTTTTTTTTTTTTTTTTAACTTCTCTTAAAACGGGTCAAAGCAGCTTAAACCCCTTTCAAGCCCCTTTTGTACCGCACTTATAAGCTGGTAATTACATTGCATGCCACTGGTCCCGCTTTGTGCATATCTAATGAGCGGGTCCCGCTCCATGAAGTGAATATTTAATGAGCGTGTCCCCGCCCCCTGCATATGGAATGATCGTGTCCCTCTCATTCCATATGCAGGGGGTGGGGGCCCGCTCAGTAAATATTCACTGCACGGAGTGGGTCCCGCTCATTCCATATGCAGAGGGTGGGAACCCACTCATTAAATATTCACTGCGATGGGTCCCGCTCATTATATATGCACAGAGCAGGACCAGCTTGTGCTCACTATTGGCTGGGTCCTAAATACTGTTCAGACTGCAAAAAAAAATGGGTCTGAAACGGGTAGGACCCTGCTTTTTTACCATTTCCAAATACCGGGGGGGGACTGTAAATTCCCTGTAGACCTTTCAGACCGCACATATTACCATTTTGAAATGGGTAATCTGTGCAGTCTGAAAGGGGCATGAGGGGTTTATACTCTCAAAAAGATACAATTGTATTGGTGTATACAAACATGATTTTCAACTGTTTCTAAGCTGTTACTCAATTTACAACTTAATTACCTTAAACTTAAGTCATAGCTATACCCGATCTCACGGATCTTTCAAAACCCTGGTCACATTTAGGCCCTTATTCTGGTTCACTCGCAAAGGCAAATTCAAATGGACAAAACCATGTGCATGGGGGGGGGGCGGGGGGCTGATGTCACATGTGCAATATCTATAGATTTAGAATACTGGTACACAAGCTGGACTCTATTTGGACAGCACATCGGAGGCACCAATGAACATTTTGCTTGAAGATGCTTTCTGAAGGCCCCTTCATAAAAGCCCCTTTGTATATATATGTATGTAAGTGCGTATGTATGTGTACATGTGTGGTTATGTCTGTATATGTGTGGATATATATGAACCTTATTATGTGATTAAGTCGTACCAATTTCCAAAACCCAAACCTTGCATTCATCCTGACTTTTATTATAATGCTCTTATATTGCAGATGCGATTTGTCAAGAATGTAAGTTCATGGAGGGAGATGAAACCAGGATTCTACCATGGACATATTTCTTATTTGGACTTTGCAAAGTGAGATTTTGAATAATCATTATAACTTATTCCTTTCGTCTATTTCATTGTGGCTACAAAGTATTGCAGATCATTTAGGGCCTTATTTTGGTTCATTCTTTCTGACAAAATCCTTCTTAGATGGACAAAACCATGTGCACTGCAGGGGGGGCAGATGTAACATGTGCAGAGAGAATTAGATTTGGGTGAGTAATTTTGTTTCTGTGCAGGGAAAATACTGACTGCTTTATTTTTACACTGCAATATAGATCTCACTTTGAAGTAAAACCCCACCCAAATCTAATTCTCTCTGCACATGTTACATCTGCCCCACCTGCAGTGCACATGGTTTTGCCCATCTAAGAAGGATTTTGTCAGAAAGAATGAACCAAAATAAGGCCCTTAGAGTTCACGAGGAAACCACAAAATAACTATGGGCCTAATTCAGAAAGCATGTGTTTTTGTGCGTGCATAACATCTCCAGTTTTTTGTTCAGGATTTCATTTATTTTCATTTCTTTTGGTATATTTGTAAAAGCTACAGAATGTTACACCCAGCCCCATTTGTTGCATGATTTATTAAAGCAGGGCACATTGCAAAACACTGTGGTTTTGAAACTGTAGAAATGTTGGGTTTAAGCTTTGCATTTCCTGACACATTCGAGTTAGCAGGTGAATGCACAGATTAAGCCCTACATTTGTTTCCTTACAAAAAGTCCTGTCTTTTATTAGCCTTCAGCAATTCAGCTTCTGCTAAGCTTCACCCCCGACCATCCCCATACAGCCATTGCTATAATGCAGGTCTAGGTAATCTGCAGCACTACACTTGCTGATCTGCCTCCTGTTGTGCTCTAGCGTTTGAATTCTAATCACCATGGTGAATGTAGTTTAGCAGCAGAGGGAGTGCTGACCGTTCCTTTTTTTATTTTATTTTTTTGCTCAGTGCATTTTGTTTTTCTTGTTAAGATATTAACGTTTTTTTCCTTCTGTTTTTCAAATTTCAGATTTGGCGTAAAGAAAAAACCTATTTATATAAATGTAATAAGGGACCCTATAGAGAGGCTGGTTTCATACTATTATTTCCTGCGTTTTGGTGATGACTACAGGCCAGGTCTGCGACGGCGAAAGCAGGGAGATAAGAAGGTACAAGATGGTGTTTAGTGTACAAGATGGTGTGGTACTTGTGTATTTTGGCGGCGCCCATCGCATCGCATACCATAAGGCATACGATGGTATGCGATATCGCGCGATATTGTACAATGCCATACAATTTTAAAATCGTATGGCATTGTATATGGCATACAATGCCATGCAATGCGATTAAACATTGTATAAGCACCCTAATGGGTGCTTACAATGTTAAATGCACACACCCCCCCCACTATAAACGTGAACCCGATGCGTGGCGAGCGCAGCGAGCCCTCTAGGGGCGGCGGTACGCGTCCTGTGACCTTTTCATACCCCCACTATCCACGTCGGCGTGGAGTTCAGAATAAAAAGTGTGGCGAGCGCAGCGAGCCACCGAGCCCGAAGCGTGGCGAGCGGACGAGGATACCTGTGAAGCCCGCGAGGGGACTCCCATACCTGTGAAGGTATCCGCGGCCCCACGCGGGGCTCGCTGCGCTCGCCACGCTTCGGGCTCGGTGGCTCGCTGCGCTCGCCACATTTTCTATTCTCAACTCCACGCCGACGTGGATAGTGGGGGTATGAAAAGGTCGGAGGACGCGTACCGCCGCCCCTCGCGGGCTCGCTGCGCTCGCCACGCTTCGGGTTCACGTTTATAGTGGGGGGGTGGCGTGGGGGTGCATTTAACATTGTAAGCACCCATTAGGGTGCTTAAAAGCACCCTTTAGGGTGCTTATACAATCTTTTATCGTATAGGGGCCAAAAATCGCGTTGCATCGCATGCCATCGGGTGCATGGCACGCGATGCGATTCGATTAAAACATCGCGCGATGGAAATCGGGGGCGCCGCTATAATACACAAGTACCGATGGTGTTTAGTGTACAAGATGGTGTTTAGTGTGAAGTATTTTAACCAATGTGTTTTCAGGAGTAATTAAGGTAACAAGCCCCAAACACACTAGACAAGAAAGTAAAAGATGTCTCTCAGAAAGGCCTTTCTGAGCGATGGTTTTTTATTTAATGCAATAATTTTTATTGAAAGTTTGTCAATTATACAAAAAGCAACAAAAGAAAAATAAAGATTAGTATATATAACAAACATATGCTCAAGTGTGTCTGTTAACAATACATATGCTAAGAGGGATAGATTTAGTCATATTTATATGTCATGTGGTATCATGACACGAGAGGAGAAGACAATGTGGTACAATGAAAGGGCATGCAAAGTGAATATACAAAATGAAATCTATTATGTAATATGAGTACGCTGTGACAGTGGTCAGTGGTGATCGTGCCCATTCCTTGGTAGAGAGGTTCTATGTAATGGGAGTTGCGTACTGTGAAACGCTCCATCTGGTCCAGATAGCATTAAATCTGTGGCCAGCTTTTCTAGCAAGATATGTACATTTCTCATGAGAGATACTTTCATTGACCAGATTGAGCCAGGCTTGTATGTTGGGGGAGGTCTTAGCAAGCCAGGTTCTGGCAATGCACACCTTAGCTAGGGTACATAGGTTTATTACCTAACGCTTAGTCCTTACATCTAAAGTGTCATCCTCAAGGGAGGCCAGCAAGCATACTGCAGGTGTAAGGATTTCACTCGGGATACCTGTATGTATTATAATGTTAATGACTGATGGCCAGAAAGATGTTATGTGGGGGCAGGACCAAAGTAGGTTCCAGAAGGAGCCCTACAGAGCACCATATTTAGGACAGGTTGGTGCGGTGATGCTACCTAATAGGTATAACTTGTCAGGTGTGTAGTCTGAGCGATGTCTTTTACTTTCTCGTCAAGTTTGCACACTCAACTTCATTAACTATGCCCGCTCCAGTGTATCGTTAACATCCCTTCTCAGTCATCTGTTCAGTTCAGACGACAGAGGACCTAATTAATGAGGGCCATGCGGCAGCCCCCCACAATCCCTGTCTGCAAGTCCAGGCCCCACAGTCAATATCGCCAGGTACAAACATCTAGTGTGTATCCGGCTGTAGATGGTAACTCCAATTTAGAGGAAATTTCAATGTAACCTACAGACTACAGGGGTCTTCACCATGAAAGACCTGCTGTTCTTTCTTATATGTTGCTGGCTAAGCACTAGATGTCTTGTGCAGTTATTATTTAAACTGACTAAATGGATTCATGAGAAGTGGTAAATTATTAAGTGAAGGTGATAAATATTTGTTTATATAGTTAACTTCATTGGAAATTACATTATTTTAGACACAGCACTACTGTCAACTCTCCATATAGCAGTAGTAGTACTGAGGACCATACATGTATAGCCCAATTCGCCGTTTTGCTTGTCCAATCTGCAGACATTGATGATCTTTTACCATTGGCCAGTCATCTGACACCTCCCTTTCTCCCTCCCTCTCTCCCTCCCTCCCTCCCTCCCTCTCTCCCTCCCTCTCTCCCTCTCTCCCTCCCTCTCTCCCTCTCTCCCTCCCTCTCTCCCTCCCTCTCTCCCTCCCTCTCTCCCTCCCTCTCTCCCTCCCTCTCTCCCTCCCTCTCTCCCTCCCTCTCTCCCTCCCTCTCTCCCTCCCTCTCTCCCTCCCTCTCTCCCTCCCTCTCTCCCTCCCTCTCCTGCTGGATAACTTTAGTTATTGGTATGGTCTATCATGAGAGGTTTATGTCTCAGAATAGAGGATGCCCTTCAAAGTTTGACAGTCTGGTCATCATGGCCGTTATGCTTTTGCTGATCTTGCAACAAGCCTCTGTCTGGGACCTAGATTTCTGGTTTGCCCCTGTCCCTTCTCAGCCCGTGCCTTAATATGTATACAGTCAATGATCCTGTTTGATGTTGCGACTCTTAATACTGTATGATGTCAGTATATACTGTTTTTTGTACTGTTTTTTTACTACAGGGTATTTTCCTAATTCTGATGTGCATGTATGTTTTTTTGATGGATATTTTATATTATTGTTAAGATTTGAAAATAAAATGTTTCCGCCCCATTGAAATTTATGAGCATCGAACTGTGGTTCATCTGGAGTATTCAGAGAGCCACTAAAGTCCACAAACTTATCGCTAAGGGAAGGGTTAATGTTTTGAGATATGTTTGGCATTGCTATCTCACAATGCATCTTTATCTTCCAGACCTTTGATGAATGTGTAGCAGCTGGAGGATCTGACTGCGCTCCAGAGAAACTTTGGCTCCAGATCCCGTTCTTCTGCGGCCACAGCTCAGAATGCTGGTAAGGAGAGAAAATTGGCTTATCTTATTAATTAAGTATCTTATCACTGTAATCGGTACTTAACAAATCAGAATTTGTACTGGAGAAAGACATTAAAGAGAAATGATGTAGAGGATCTCTGTTAACTTATTTGGTGATCATGATTCTTTAGAGGGAGAATTTTTTTTTTAAATATTTTTTTTACACAAAGGAATTACTTTTGGATAAAAACGATATAAACGGATAAAATTTGAGTTTGACTATCCAATTTTGATTATTCCATTTTAGCTAACTGCACTCCAAGTCCCATAATGCCTTGCCATATTTTTGCTATAAGTAAATGCTAAAACCATGGCAAGGCATGCTGGGATTAGTAGTGTCCCAGCAACTGGAGGGCTACAGTTTGGCCATGACTTGATTATGGGCAAATACATTTTACAAGCAAGTTAAACTTGCCTGTACAGTCTATTTTTCTATTCGATACTGACTAAAAAGAGGCATGCATCGGCATCGAAAGTGGCTGAACACTGTGCGATTCAGACTAACTTTCTATTCGATTTTGACTACGTAGTCAAAATTGATAGCCAGTATGGCACGATGTGTCCACAACTTTAGCAGCCATTGAAGAATGTGACTGTGCCAGAGGTAAGTGGGGGGGCAGCGAGTTACACCCCTATGAAGCATCAGTGGGAGGAGTCAGTAAAAGGTACTTACCGATGTTAAGATACCCAAATGGTTCCCAAACTCAGTCCTCAAGGACCCCAAACAGTGCATTTTTTTATGTTTCTTCACGGGATCACCTGTGAACTAAGTAGCGCCACCTGTGGATCTTTTAAAATGTGCCAGTGAGTAATAGGTACACCTGTGCAGCTGCATCGTGACCTGGAAAACGTCAGCTGTTGGGAGTCTTTTAGGAGTTTAGGAACCACTGGTATACCCCCTCACTGGCCCGCCCACTTGCCTTGCTGAGGAGTAGATTAACTCCCCCAGGAGTCTTTTCAGCTGACCTAATAGAAAATAATAATGCTGTTAAAAGCTCCCATACATCTGCAACATATTGTTACAATTTACTGATCCCTCGATGCTTTAGTTTGGGAATATTCAACAAGTTTAAAAATATCTGCTCTCCGATCCCAACCGAAGTCGGTCTGAATCCGCATATTGGTTAATTTTTTTTATGTTTGAAACCCTGAACAGGTCACCAATCATCATTGGTCGCCAAGCTCAGGTTATGGTCATGGCGGGTAGATGTATGGGTGGAACCTTAAGATCAGTAAAGCTACTTACTGCATACAGGCCAGTGTATGGTGAAAACAATCTATTTTAAAGCTTACGGGCTACACAATCTGCTATTTTTTTTTTTTTAGTTGGCAGAAACTAATTTGAGAGAATTATAAACCCGATAACCCTGCACCGTTATTACGGTAATTTGTGTTCCTTTGTCTGAAAATTGTATGTACTGTACAGCTGTGCTCATGGAAGTTTTCCTGTGCAATTTTCAGCTTGCCTATAATTTAAATGGGTTGTTTAAACTGAAGGCAAATACATGCTTTTGGCCGTAGACAAAGGAATCACACTGTGAATTTAGATCGGATTACTGCACCTGACTCAAAGACGATGTTTTGAGACCACCTCTTCACACTTTTATTTAGAGTTTTCCTTTATAAAGCCAAAGTGCTTTTGTATTTGCTATGTTAGTAATCAAGTACCTAAACTTGCGTGTGTATGTAGGATTATGCAGTGTGTGTTTATAAATTAATGTATTTGGCATTTTGAGATGTACGTGTATAATTTACATATCGTACAATGCTTGTGTTCTAGTGTATATACAGTTCATTCCGGAAAGTATTCACAGCGCTTCAGTTTTTCCATGATTTGTTACGTTACAGCATTATTTTTGCACTCCAAATTCTACACACAATACCCCATAATGACAATGTGAAAAGAGTTTTGGAGATTTTTGTTAATTTATTAAAAAACAACTAAGAAATCACATGTACGTAAGTATTCACAGCCTTTGCTCATTACTATGTTGATGCACCTTTAACAGCAATTAGAGCCTCAAGTCTTTTTGAATATGATGCTACAAACTTGGCACACCTTTCTTTGGGCAGTTCGACCATTCCTCTTTGCAGTACCTTTCAAGTACCTTTCAAGTTGGATGGGAAACGTCAGTGCACAGCCATTTTCAGATCTCTCCAGAGATGTTCTATCAGATTCAAGTCTGGGCTCTGGCTGGGCCAATCAAGGACATCCACAGAGTTGTTCTGAAGCCACTTGCATCCTGCTGAAAGATGACCCGTCGCCCCATTCTGAGGTCAAGAGTGC
Organism: Crinia signifera; assembly: GCF_055691185.1. Lineage (NCBI taxonomy): Eukaryota > Metazoa > Chordata > Amphibia > Anura > Myobatrachidae > Crinia > Crinia signifera. Next base: position 127,519,864 of record NC_139224.1, read on the forward strand.
TCTGGAGCAGGTTTTTATCAGGATGTCTCCATACATACCTGCATTCATCTTTGCCTCTATCCTGACTACATCCCCACAGCATGATGCTGCCACCACCATGCTTCACTGTAGGGATGGTATTGGCCTGGTGATGGTTTCCTTCAAACATGACACCTAGCATGCATGCTAAAAAGTTCAATCTTTGTCTCTTCAGACCAGATAACTTAGTTTCTCATGGTCTTTTAGGTGCATTTGGCAAACTCCAGACGGGCTGCCATGTGCTTTTACTAAGAAGTGGCCTCCGTCTGGCCACACTACCTTACAGTCTGATTGGTGGATTGCTGCAGATATGATTGTCCTTCTGGAAGGTTCTCCTCTCCACAGAAGAATGTTGTAGCTCCAACAGTGTGGACAACTCCCTGACTAGGGCCCTTCTCCCCCAATCGCTCACTTTAGACGGCCGGTGGTTCCAGACTTCTTCTATTTACGGATGATGGATGTGCTCATCGGGACCTTCAAAGCAGCAGATATTTTTCTGTACCCTTCCCCTGATTTGTGCCTTGAGACAGTCCTGTCTTGGAGGTCTACAGACAATTCCTTTGACTTCATGCTTGGGGTGTGCTCTGACATGCACTGTCGAATGTGGGACTTTTTATATAGACAAGTGTGTGCCTTTCTAAATCCTGTCCAATCAATGGAATTTACCACAGATGGACTCCAATTAAGCTGTAGGAACATTTCAAGGATGATTAATGGAGGAAACAGGATGCACATGAGCTAAATTTTGACAGAGGCTGTCAATACTTATGTACATGTGATTTCTTAGTTTTTTTTATTAAAATCTACACACAAACTTTTTTCACGTGCTCATTATGAGGAAGTGCATGTAGAATTTTGAGGGAAAAATTTATTTATTCCATTTTGTAATAAGGCTGTAACATAAAAATGTGTAAAAGGTGAGGCGCTGTAAATACTTTATCGGATGCACTGTACTGTCTGTAATCATGACCATTTATTTTTAAGGTGCCAGCAGCTCTGGACAGTCTGTAACTTATCCATAACAAATACATTTGCAAAGAAAAAGTACAGACTAGGCCAGTGGTTCCTAATCTTTTCTAATTCACGGCACCCTAGAGCAGTGGTTCTCAACCTCAGTCCTCAAGCCCCCGGCACAGTTTACGTTTTCTAGGTCACCCAGCATGTGGACAGGTGCACTCATTACTCACTGACACATTTTAAAAGATCCACAGGTGGAGCTAATTACTTCACTTGTGATTCTATGTGGAGACGTGGAAAACCTGCACTGTGTGGGGTTCCTGAGGACCGAGGTTGAGAAACACTGCCCAAGAGAATCAGATTTTTTTCTGCGGCACTCCCAGGCTAATACTTTATTATTGAGAAATTAAAAATATTTAAAAATAAGTAATTTGTGTTTTTATATGTCATTCTGAGGTTAAATTGTGTAGTGATGGTCAGTATTCCCTTCTGGTTATCCACATAAATTATGATTGGAAGCCTCAAGCATTGGTTTTGATTATCACAATGACCATAAATAATTGAAATTTGGTCCAGGACCATTAACTTAAGGCACCCCTGCAAGTGTTCAAAGGCATCCCAGAGTGACATGGCACACCGGGTAGATTTATTAAGCTTGGTGAAGTGATAAAGTGTCCGGTTTTTATCACCGGCCAATCAACTCCTACCTGTCATTTTTCAAACTAAGCCTGTAACTTCACAGTTAGGAGCTGATTGGCCGGTGATAAAAAACAGACACTTCACAAGCTTAATAAATCTGCCCCACAGTTTGGGAACCAACTGAAGTAGCGGAGGTATACATTTGAGATTGAGATAGAGAGGGTGAACTCTGGAAACCTCTCTATTATCCTGGATAAAGGATTTTTCTGAAATTGATAAACGCCATAAGAGGAGGATGTTTGGCCACATATATGATTGGAAGCCGCAAGCACTAGTTTTGCCTATTACATTGACCATAAATAATTTGAATTGGTCCTGGACCACCAACCCAGGGCACCCCTGCAAGTGCTCTGCAGCACCCAGGGAGCCACGGCACACAGTTTGGGAACAACTGGGATAACCTGTTCCTGGGTGAAGGGCCAGTTCCTAATTAGAGCCCATTCCTTGCTTGATTGCTTGTGTGTGTAATGCCTGGCGCTAGTGAGCCACCAGGTCCCATGCAACTCTGCTAGCGTGTGGGTTTTTTTCCCATGGAAACACATAAGATTGTGCTGATTAATTTGATATATAACACTAGTATATTGTGTATGGGTGAGTCTGTATATGAAGCAAAACAGAACTGTTATTGGGAAAAAAACTGCAGCTGCTACCTTGGAACCCTTCCTATATAGATTGAGAGACTCTGTGGCATTTATCAAAGTAATCAGTGCAGTCTCCTGGTGCATCTTGTTTGCATTGCATTTTAACTAGTGGCCCTCATACATCAGAAATAAATTGCTGCAATGTCCCAACCCACCGACAGTTGTGTTGGGGAATCTGGAACATTAAAATATGTTTAAAAAGCCAGATACCCCAATATCTATTAAAAACAATCAGTCTCGACAAATATGGACTTTTTAACGTGTAGTTTCCTGGTTGTCCACCAATCATCAATGGCTGCCGATCAGGGAATTGAGGCGACTAGTGACACTTGTACATCTGTGCGACAGTCTTTTAATTTATATAGGCAAGGGCAACGAGAGCTTGTCCGGGCTCTGTGGGGGGGGGGCGGGGAATGACACACTGTCATTGCAGCTGTCTCTCAGTCTCTTCCCAGCTCAGCACACGGCACTGAGCAGCGTGTGCTGAGCTGGGGAGAGAGGCTGTGCTGCAGCGGCTGCCTGTCACCTCTCTCCTCACTGCCCGGCTCCCTGCAACGAGGGAGGGGGAGCGGGTACTTTTTACCCAGGCCAGGGTCCTGCTCCCCCCTCCCTCCTTGCATGGAGCTGCGCAGTGGGGAGAAAGGTGACAGGCAGCTGCTGCAGCACAGCCCCTCTACCCAGCTTAGTACACGCTGCTCACTGCTGTGTGCTGAGCGCCACTATTTATAGGATAGAAGTACACATCTGTATATATTGCAATGATCAAATAGCTAAAAGGCGTACATAACCGTGGGCACTCAAGGGGATAACGCATTCAGAATGACTTTATAACAATACATTATTGCAGTCTCGTTAAGAGCGTTAAATAATATCTGTGTGGCCTGCAATGCGCAAAACTAATGAATACTTTATTTAAGCTTTGGTTGCTTTAGTGAAACACTATAAATAAATTCCGCAAAAAATCCCTGTACTCTCCTCAGATCAATACATCATGGCATAAGTGTTGAATATAACACTTCAGTTAATCAGCATGAGGCTGTATAAAATCAGGTCCTATTTTTTTTTCCAAGCTGGGAATTTGCTAATTAGCAGAAACTCACTATAAACAGACAGCAGGATATTGAGTAAAAGTGTTAAAATGTCATTAAATATTTATGAGAAGACCAAGGTCTCATTAGACTTCGAAGAAGTGGAACCGTATTTGTGTATCGCACACAGCTCCTGGCTTCCTTTCCATAATCGTTCTGCTCATTGGTAACCGTTGTCTGATTTAGGTCACTTGTTTCCATGTGACTTGTCTTATAGGTGATATTAGATGTTGTACACACCGGGTTCTTAGATATCCTTCACTCGTGAGGCTGACCTAGAAGCAGAATGAAATGTCTGTGTAACATCAATAGGGATAATGGATCCCTATCTTACACATTTGGCTTTGTGTTGTAACACTCATCA